>NW_004524690.1:2502148-2526531 GCF_000260255.1 Octodon degus
GGCTGAGGCAGGAAGACTGCCACAAGTTCTAGGTCAGCATAGGCTACACTGTCAGACTATGACTCAAAAAAAAAAAAAAAAAAAAAAAGAGTTGGTAGTTCTACAGGGACTGGTGGCAGAAATCAATGACTGGTAGTGACCAGAGATGGTGGCACCTTGCAGTAAACACTGGCAATCTGCAGTGGCTGGGAACAGTGACCAGTAGAGAGCCTCAGAGGGGCAGCAGAAGCTACTGGACAGCTCAAAGCCTCTGTGGCTGAGAAGTTGCCAGGGGCAGCCAGGAGCTGCTAAGAGCCGTGACCCTGAGGGCCAGCAGCCACTCACACAGAGCTGAAGGACAACTGAGGGAACTGCATTTTGCCCATTAATGATTTCCATCTGTATGGAGTAAGAGAACCCTCTGCTGCTTGGTGACAGGAGGAGCAGACCAGCAAAGGCATCTTAGACCACAACAGGACTCGTGTGTGTGTGTGTGTGTGTGTGTGTGTATGTGTGTGTGCACTCACATGCCTGAAGCCAGAGGATCATAGCAGTCTGCGTCACTGCCAGGCAATATTTGGGCTGCTCCCTCAAGTACCTGCTCCATCACCCATAATACTTTTGCTCCCCAGCCCACAGGACCTCGAAATTATGGTCATTCTGTATCGCTTTCCACCTGGGATCACAGTTACATACAAAACATAGGGGGCCAGGGAGATGGCTCAGTAGAATAAGTGCTTGGCAAGCGCAAGGACCCGAGTTCAATACCCGGTTCAAAAAAAAAAAAATGCAGCTATTTAAAAAAAAAAACACGGGGCTGGGGAGATGACTCAGTGGAATAAACACTTTCCTGGCAAGCGCCAGAGTCTGAGTTCAATCCCCAGTTCCGCAAAAAAAAAAAAAAAAAAAAAACCACACATAACTTCTCTGCCCAACAAAGCTGCCCAAAGCTTGGCTCCACATGTTCACACTCACGGAACTCATGATGATACTTGGGCATTATTTTCACCTCTTGATCCCCTAAGGTCCAGCTCAAGACTCTGGCCCTCCCCAACATCCCTCACATTTCAGACCAGGGCAACAGCCCTCAGGGGTGCACACCCTGGGCAGCCCCTCCCACATGGAACCAGAGTTTGCCTGTGTGATCAACGGAATAAAATAGCTCTTGGTCCTCTGCCTTGGATCCCAGACCTGAGAGAGGCCATGGCAGACGCGGCCGTAAAGAGCAGGCATGGGGCACCAGTGAGCATGCAGGGGAGTCAAAGCTGTATCCTCTAGCCCTGCTGAGCCTTGAGATGACTGAACCCTAGCCATGGCTACCCTGCAACCTCAGAGAAGATGCTGAGCCTAAGCTACTCCCTTGGCCAGCCCTGATCCCTGAGCTGCACACACCACATGAATACCTGGGATCTCTTAAGCTGGTAAATTTGGGGGGGAGGGGGGTCATATGTTAGACAGAAATAGACGCTAAGACTCTCCATGCCATCTCTGTCTGGGACATTCTTCCCTAGTCCCACCTATCACAAGTCTCAACATAGAGGGGGAAAGGGGTGTATGTCTTATGAAAATGCTTTAGGATCTCACTTTCCAGTTACTTGCTCTTTCCTCTAACCACAAATGGCCTGGCTCAGTCATTATCAGTGATGTTTCCTGCCCTGGGCCACAGTTATCCTACACGCTGCCCAGGGGCACAGGTCATCTGTCTTCTCACTGATAGTAGTTTGGCCTTGTCATATAGAGACTCTGCCTGACCTCACTTCTGTGTACAGGAAAACCCAGGAAGTAGTAATGATGGACCTTAAATTAAGCTTGTGATGGTTCCCGGCAATAAAGCATTGATTAACTGTAAAAGGAACTTCTCTAAGCAGAGGACACATTTGTAAAATGTGGTGGATTACAGGAAGAGAAAAGAGAAAAGCACATCAGATGGTCACGGGCAGAACTCAGCCTTTCCCTGCCTTCCTGACTCCTGTACATTCCCTTGTGGTTCCATCAGAAGAGAGTGGGAGAGGAGAAATAATTTAGAAAAGCACCATCATTGATACTGTTCTGCCCAGGATCCAGCAAGAGTCAGGGCCTGTGCGCACACGTGCTCAGTGCACAGGGCAAGTAAGAAGGGAAAGGAGATAGGCCAGCATCAGCCAGGTCGTCTGCAAGGTCCCCGGCAGCTGACAGCCAACCCATCATCCCGGCAGGAGTCACACCCAGCTGGGTTTGCATCTTGACCTCAAGACAACAGATCATGTGACCCTGAAAGAAGGATCCAGTCCTGGGACCTTTAGATCTCCTACAAATGACCACTGCAGTTGCAGGAGAGAAGCGGTCCAGGAGTTGGGCAGAGCCCGCAGTGTCTGTCAACTCATCTACTTCCTCTCCCTTTCTAGAGCCAGGTTTCCTGATGCAGAGATCTACACTGTCTGCTGTGGACCCAAAGCCTGCTGTATTTGTCCATGTGGCCACAAACCTCGGAGACCTGTGCATGACCCCTTGAGGCAGATCTATTTCTCCCTCAACAGAACACATTAAAACTTAACAGAAGGCTGGCCATAAGCATTATTCTGAGCTAATTACACACATCACGTATCACACTATCATAGCTAATTTCACATACTAGCATCCCCGATATATCGATTCGTTCCTTGGGGTCAGCTGTGGATTCACTTCTGTCTGTCTGTTTCATAAGCTTTGTAGTTTAGGACAACTTTAACAGCAAATAGTTAAGCCAGGTGTGGTGGCACACACCTATTAGTCCCAGCACTGGGGAGGCTGAGGCAGAAAGACAACTGCTAGTTTGAGGCCAGCCTGAATTACACACTGAAAACACAAATGCCGCCCCCCCCCCACAAAAAAAAGACAACTCATTAATCAACCAAGGAAACTGCACATTTCTGGAACTTACCAAGTTTGCGACATAACCCTACTCAGTGCACTAAGAAAGTAGAAATGTTGAAAGATCTGGTAAGGACTGAATAGTTCCTTTTTCAACAAGAAGCGTATTTGTCAAATGTTTATTATGATTCCAGTACAGTACACTGCATCAGGTACCAAGGTAGACAAAAACAAGCCAAAAGCTTTCCATAAAAAAAGTATCTATAAAACATTACCATCACATTTATAAAATACCAGCTTTTAAAATCATCATTGAAGTTACATAATTGGTTAATCTATAACATGAAATTCATGTAAATGATTCCAATACTTAAATTATATATAGCTAATTTTATTACCAGTTTTTTAAAGGTTGAAATATTACCTAGAGCATTTTTTCTTCTTCAGATAAAACCAATCCTTGCCAGGAAAGGATGTTTGTATTATAATTTTATGTATATTATAATACTGCACTTTCTTTTTCCTAACATGGTAAGTTTTATAACATTACAATTAGCAAATTATAGCTGACACTTATCAACAAACAAGGCCACGATTGTGCAACGGGAACGAGTCCAAACAAAACATCAACTAAAATAAAATGGTTCTTTCAAAACAACACCCTGAACAGTTCAAAAGATTAGATATGCTATAATACGGGAGATCAAAAAGAAACTGATCAATACCCACCAGAAGCAAGGGGGCCCTTCCAGCAGAGGTTAAATGACCTTTTGCTCTTGCTCCTGCTCCTAAAAGGCCTGTCTCTGTCACCAGCTGGGACCAGCAATGCCTCTCCATGGCAACGGCTCATGTCCTTCAGATGCCCCCCTTAAATTAAATATTCATTAGGTTTCAGAGCAGGGGGCTTTGCAGGGAAGTCCTCACAAGGCGCACACAACTCTGAGCCCACCCCCCTTCCTCCAGAGACACCTACCTCCTTCACAGTCACCAAAATGCAGAAGAGAGGCCACAACCAACTCATGCGGACAGGCAAGCGTTGCACTATCCCTTGTATAGGACCTGTCTTTCTTGCTGGTTTTGTTTTTATATCATCATCATCATCATCATCATCATCATCATCATCATCATCATCGTTATCACAATTATTATTCAGTGCCAGGGATCAAACTCAGGGCCAAGTGTCTGCTACACAAATGCTCCACCAAAGAGCTACACCCCCAGCCATACATGACTTGTGCCTGTTGCTTGCATGGCATGCATTATCCATTCGCAACAAAGCTAAGGACTGCTCAAGTTTCTATCCTCTCAGTCCCCCCAGGACCTCATTCTATAGCCATAACAACAACGACAGATCTAATAACTACAGAATCCATTTAAACCCAAAAAGCTCCTGTATGGTGGTTATTTGCAAAGAATTAAAGTTGTAATGATTCCTCTGTGGGTTACTTCTTAGTTTGTTTCTATGAAGCACAAGAGGTTTAAAATAAGCAACTACTGTCCACCTGGCTCGGTGGATGCCCTCCTGGAGCCTCCCTCCACACTTCGGGGAAGGCTCGCAAAGCTTGTTATCAGGCATGGGGCTAATGCACATCCCAGAGCAGAAGCACAGAAGCCGGGAACAGATACAAAAATTTCCTGATACTAAAAGGACGCCTTTGCTTTGCTTTCCTCGGCATGAGCAGCCACGTGAAAAGCAGAGTCTTCCAGGATGCTCAGAGACACCACGGCCATCTTGTTCGAGCCTACCTCACCACCTGCAGTGAGGCTCTCTGTGAAGATTCTGAGGGCAAGGCTCTCTGAGCCGGCTGACATCGCAGAAGGCCAGGCATATTGTGCGCTGCAGCAGAGCTATCAGGGAGCCGCTAAGGCAGGAACACACCTTCCCCCTCCAGGACCCTGCCCAGGGCCCACCCTCAGCAGGTGCTCCAGGGGCAGGAAGCAATGGCTCCTCCATCCGGGAGCTTCTGATTCTGGGTTCTGGGCCCACCCACATCTCCCAGCAGTCACCACTCCACAGAAACACCACTGACAGGAGGACCAACCCGGGAAGGCCTGACACAGGCAGCCAATGCAAAGACAGGGGTTCCTTGGCTCACCAGGACAACGCTACACTATGCCTATACTGTACTTGCCTGAGGCAAAAGGAGGGGAAAGAAAACTTTGTTACTGGAATTAAACTTACAAAAACTAATGCCTTTAGCATAGGGTAATGTGCTGATTTTGGGGGGAGGCATGTGAAAATTTTCGTATTTATAAAAAGTCGGTGGTTTTTTGTTGTTTGGCTTTTAATGAGTTGGCAAAATGGTGACATTGCAGCATGAGGTCATTTTATCCTTGATTTCGATTTTACCATTCCAGGGACCAAAAACTCAGAAAGGACAATGGGAGAAAAGAAAAAAAAGAAAAAGAAGTGGCAATGGAAGACTGTAACCCCCACCTTCCTGGGGTAACTTACTTGAGCACAGCCCTCCCTAAATCCACCCCCCACCCCGGATCAGGAAAAGCCTGGCTCCGAGGGATAGGCACAAAGTAGCCACACAGCTTCCACACAGGTAGTCTGGGAAGAGTTGGAAAAAAAAAAAAAAATACAATGGGGGGGCCTGCCCCTCAGCTCAGTTCTTTAAGTGGCTGCTTCAACAAAGCAGTCAGGCTCAGGTTGCTGTGGTCTGATTCCCCAGAACTCAAGCCAGCCAATCCTGCCCTGAAGGCATTTGGAGCAAAAAAAAAAAAAAAATACATTGGAATGATCTAAGTAAGTTGCTACTGCTGAGGGAAATTCTCATCCATGGAAAAAAAGGTCAGTATCACTGTTTTAGGAATTCTACCAAAACTTTAGAGATTAGCCAGCAACCCAAAGCCCACTGCAGGCTGAATTTTTAGAGGGTCCAACTGGCACATTTTTATGGTTTTCATAGCAACTTTGACTTAATCCCAGGAGGAGAATAAAACAAATTTGCCTAGGACTGGGTACTGACTGTAAAGCATCAGAAAACAAGGGCACCACTACCTATGAGGCCAAAAATTAAATAAAATGTATATGCTCAGCAACGTCCCTAGATCAACTTCCTTGCATAAAGGAGCAATGTTCAATGAAGCATGTATTTATAATAAACAAAAATACCAGAAAAAAACAAAGCGTCCACTGGGAGTTCTTAAGAGAAGGGATGCTTATATACTGGAATGCTAGCTAGTAATTAAAAAGAACTAAGGGACTAGGATGTACTTGCAGAGAAAGCACTCCCTGACACTTGATGCAAAGCACAGGAACACAGTTCCTGCTAACATTTACCTTCTCACAAGGCACACAAAGGACAGAGGTGGGGCCAGGGAGATGGTTCAGTGGAATAAGCGCTTCCCTGGCTCCCTGGCAAGCACAAGGGCCTGAGTTCAATCCCTGGTTCTGCCAAAAAAAAAAAAAAAAAAAAAAAAAGGCCAGAGGTAACTGCATGAGGACTCTGTGGTTTAACAACCCCTCATGAACTCTTAAAATGTGAGAACCTCTGGTCTATACCTGGAGGACAGAGACCAATAACAGAGGCTGAGCTGAGGTCCCTGAGTTTTATCTATATCCTTTGGTTTGTGTGCATGCATGCATGCATGCGTGTGTGTTCAGACACAAGGTCTTGCGATGTAGTCTGCGATGACTTGAACTCACTATAGAACCTATGCTGGCCCTTGAATTCACGGCAATCCTCCTGCCTCAGTCTCCCGAGTGCTAGGATTACTGGCATCAACCACCATGCCTGGCTTGCCTTTTTTAAAAAAAAAAAAAAAAAAGTCTGTTGGTGTACTGCTCTTGAAAGTTCAAAGTTTTTGGAGAGTCTCCAGAAGTTGTCTTGAGGGGGCGAGAAATGGTTCATTAACCATGCAAGCGTGGCAGAGCTCATGCCACAGGACAATGAGGTTCCCTAGGTGCTGCTAGACAAGGGAGTTCACAAAAAGCACCTGGGAGGATTTCACTCCAATCTCAAGAGTTCAGCTGGTCTTACTGGTGTCTTCCATGGACAGAGTTCATGACAAATGGCCAGCTCTGGTAGGAAGGACAGCCAGCCACCACAAGATGAAAAAGACTAAACAATGAGGATGTTGTTTGGGGAAAGCTGTACTTTTACAATGCTTTTCTTGATTCTTTACCACACACTGCAGCAGCCTATGGAGCTCCCAGTCCCCAGTTATCCTTACATCTGCCCAGGACTGCTCAGCAGGGCAGCAAGGCAAAAGCTAGAAGATCAGGAGCCTGAAGAGTGGAGAACAAGTCTCAAGAAGGTCACACTACAATCGTCAATGCCTGATAAAGCCTGACCCTGCAGAAAAGTCTAGGAAAAAAAAAAAAAAAAAAAAAAAAAAAGCATACACATGCATCCTCGGGCACCTGTGTATGTGTTCTTTTCTCCCATTAATTTAATTAGAAATGAAATAGCCTAATACTGCCAATATTTATGAAGATAAAATAAATGCCAGAGCGCAGTCAGAAACTACTTCAACGGCTGGGGTGATGGCTCAGTAGAGTAAGTGCTTGCCTGGCAAGCACAAGGTTCTGAGTTCAATCCCCTGTACCGCCAAAAACTAACAAACAAACAGAAAGTACTTCAAAGGGCTGGTGAGATGGCTCAGTGGTCTAAAGCACCTACTTAGAACAAGCTTAGCGAAGCCCAAAGCCCAGGGACCACGGTTCAATCCTCCAGCACCACAGGCCAGCCAGCCTGCCCCCTGGTGGGCTGAGCTGGCCACACACACACACACACACACACACACACACTAAATAAATAAATAAATAAATAAATAAGGGGCTGGGGAAATGGCTCAGTGGAATAAGCACTTCCCTGGCAAGTGCAAGGGCCTGAGTTCAATCCCCAGTTCTGCCAAAAATAAATAAATAAATAATAAAATAAAAATTAAAAAAAGTACTTCAAGGCTTTACAGCAATCTGTGAAAATAAAAATAAGATGGTGTATTATGAAGTTTCAGTTGAAAAATAGCTGTAAGAATAATCTATTCATCTTTAAAGTGTTGCTGTGAATTGTTTTCTAGATCAAAGATTAAAATAATATTTTATTAAAATAGCATATGTTTTCCACATCAGATTTTTTTAAAGAACTTACTTGATTTGATATTGAAAGTCCCCCATGTTACCTGTGACACACAGGCTACAACAGTTTTAAAAGCCAACATCTAGAACAACCTAGATATTCTCTCCTAACTCTGCCACTGAAAAATTGAGAGGAAGTTTTGCTCTTTGGAATGAGTGCTCTTCAAATTTCAATGAGGAGAGAAAACTGAAGGAAAGCCATGTTCTCACTCCTGGTTGTGGGAAACTTAGCTGCTCTGGATTCCATCCTCTTGGATACTGAAGATTCCACTGGACTCACCTGGATACCAGCAAAACCAACACACTGGAAAACTGCAAAGAAACTACCGTGTGTTATTCACTTTCTACACCATGCTTCCCCACTGCACAGGAAGAAAATAATAGTTTTTGGTTTTAACCCAAAAGCAAACAGTTCTCCTTTACCACTACTGCATTCAGTCAGGTCTTTGCAGCCTTTAACAAGGCCAAAATTTCAGCTGTATCTTCAGAAGCTCAGCTTCTTTTACCCAGAGAATGTGAAGCATTCAAATAACAGAAACACCCAATTGTCCCCTCACTCCCCCAAAAAAGAGATCTGTCACTGAGACAGGACAAGAGAAGAAGAGAAAGGATACTTTTCATTAAAGAGAAGAGACTCACGGGAGGCCACCGTTGCAGGCTGAGCTCCTGCAGGAGGCCCAGGAAGACCAGACCTAACCAAGACAGAGTCAGCAGTCTAAGTGGGACGGAATCGAACTGAAGCTGTAAGCACCAAGATGCCCACACCAGCCAGTTTTTGCTGAAAACAGGAGATTTAGGTCTATGTGATGCAGCTTAAAAGGAAGCTGCCGATGCTTTAGCCCCTGGGGAGAAAGTGACCCATAGTGGCCTGCTCTCAACCAACCAGCGCTGCCCCTCTGTCATCTCCTCTCCCACCTTACACAGCTCTCTCCTGCGCAGTCACTTCCAGGAGGTTCTCGGGCTGTCTCACAGAAGGGAGGAGACTCTCCTACATGAGGCTAAACCAAGAGTCCATTAGATCTACCACTGGGCTCATTGCCTTCTTGTCTTCTCACAGACGTAAGGCTCGGCGCACAGCCCTTCGGTAACATATCACTCCTACACGTTAGGAGGCAAAATTAGCGAAGATAAGCAAGACCCCAGATAGAACGGCCTGTAGGCCAGTATTTGTCAGAGGAAGGCAGGGCACTTCCTGGGAAGCAACTTTATACCCACCAGAGCCCTGCGCTTCAAAAATAGGATACTGGGCATCTGGGAGCCCCAGACTTCTTGGGGCTCAGGCCTTGAGGGCAGACTGTGGAAAAGACATTCCTGAAAAGCCAGAAAGGCTGGAGAAAGGAAAGCAGACCTGCCGCTGCCTTCCCACACCGCGCCCCAGGAGCACTGAACCTGGGTGTCCCCCACCCAGCAGAGGGAGCCGACAGGGAGGAGCCGACAGTAAGCGACAAGACTGGTGTGGGCTGCAGCGCGCACACGCCGGCCCCCACACACGGCCGCTCCCAGCAGGACACTCACTGTGTTTCATATCTAAGATGGAGCCAGGCAAACCCAGCTCTCAAGATCTCTGACACGGAAAAAGGCAGGCGCAAGCACGTCTGCGTCCCCTTTGAAGCTAGGAAACCTGATCTCTTGAAGGGCTGCCAAGGAAAGCAGCCCGTGTTTCAAGTAAATCCTGTGATTAAGAAGCTGAGCACTGGCTCCCAGGGTGTGCTCCGGGAGGGCGGAGAAACATTAGAGAATAAAACACAAGTTCTCAGTGTGGCGGCCATCAGGACATGCCTAGGTTGTGGCAAGCATGCCTGTCCCTCAATCGAGGTACCTGCTCAAAGAAAGGCGACTCCTGCAGCCAGCACATGAATGCACAGAGAGGCTCCTGGGCTCGTCATGACTTATAAAAGCGTATATAAATAAATATCAATCTGATTTGTATTCAACCTTTTACAGCTTTGCTTGCCTGTGTATTTCTCAAAAGTTTTACATCACTTATGGAGTTAAACAAAAAATAAGCGAAAAGATTTAAATAATAACAATTTCCTGAAAGCACAGAAAACTGCAAAATAGTCCATGCCCAGAAACCGAAGAAAGCTAATGGCGACCACGGCTCCAGCTAAGCATGGCGCTGGGTCATCCTGGCTTCCCCTAGAAGGAGCAGAAGCAAGCTCCTCCTCCGAAGCAAAGACTATTTCCCCAGCTGTAGCTTCTTAAAGCAGGCTGGGCCAATTCATAACAGCTAAATTTTCAAAGCAACCTGCATGCCCATTGATAGATGGATTAAAAAATGTGGTATTTACACACCACGGAATACTACTCTGCCATAAAGAAGGACAAGCTCAAGTTATTTGTAGGAAAATAACTTGACACCATAATCTTAAGTGAAGCATATCAGTTACGTAGACTTGAACAGCACGTGCAAAGATCAAAGTTCGATCCCCAGTACCACACGCCCTACCAGCCCCATGCCGGTCACCAAAACTGGGTGTTGTGGCACATGCCTATAATCCCAGCACTGGTGAGGCTGACACAGGAGGATTCCTATGAGTCTGAGCTGTGTAGTGAGACACTGTATCAAATAAGTAAATTCGTAAAAGATTTTTTAAAAAATTAAAAGTGTACTTTGATTTAGTATGTTTTATGGGTCTTTTTGTTTTGGGCCTGTTAGTCTAACTGCTAATTGGTATTTATCACTTAATAAGGACTTATAAAATAAATGGATCTGATGCTGGCAAAAAAAAAAAATCTTTTTAAAGAAAAAGGAAAGTGGATGAAAAGGGAAAAATTTGAGAAATATTATGTACATGTACCAGTGCCCCACAGTGAATGTAATCATTCTGTACCACAAACAAGTCATCGCCTCCTCCCGTCCCTGACATAACAAGGACTTTCCTTTCCAAACAGTATTAATTGCCAAGCCTCAGCAATCTTATTGTCCTGGCCTCTTACTATTTTATTAGTGGTTAACTCAATAATTCCAACCCCAAATTTCTTATTTGAGACCTGGTAAACTAAATTAAACAGCACTATTTTGGGGAGTTTACATCTGTAACAATTTTATTTAAAATAAACTCTCAGGGTCGGCCAGATAGCTCAGCAGACTAAAGCGCCTGCTTAAGCAGAGGCTGACATAGGAGAATCACTACGAGTCCAATCTATGTAGTAAGATCCTGTAGACCCTGTAGCCCCTGTTCTAAATACAGAAATAAATAAATAAATAAATAAATAAAACTCTCAGTTGAGCATGGTGGTGCACACATGTAATTCCAGCCCTGGGAAGGCTGAGGCAGGAGGAACACCAGAAGTCTAAGGCCAGCCTGGGCTCCATAGTGAGTTCAGGGTCACCTTGAACTACATAGAAGACCCTGTCACAAAAAGCAATAAAATAAAATAATAAAGTAAAATAAAGTCTCTCTGTAGTCCCAGCACTCTGGGAGGAAGAGCCAGGACAACGCAAACGTCGAGCCCAGCCTGGGCAACTTGGTGAGTTAGGGAGACCCTGCCTATAAATAAGGACTGGAGATAAAGCCTACAGTGAAGACCCTGGGTTTGACCCTTCGTACCCCACAAATAACATACGGTCTCCCCACATCGTTGACCACTGCTACAGTATTTCAGATGAAATCTAATCATGGGGAGCACCACAACCCCCTCAACATGAAGGCCCACCGCAACAAACAGGAGTGGAAACGCATCCGTGGTGGCTGAGCAGATCCCGGAATAAGGAGCCATAAACGCTGGGGTGCCAGGGCCCAGGAAGCACTTGATAGAAGTCAGTATCTTCATCACCAAATAAGGCTTCTTCTTTGCTCCAGGGTATTGATTAAAAAGAAATTCAAGCCAGCCAAATAGCTCAGCAGATTAAAGCACCTGGGTTAGGCAGACACAGTGGCTGGGGTTCGATCCCTGGGCCTGCCATGCCAGCCCTGACCCTGGGGCACACTGAGATGGCGATTGAGACTGGGCATGGTGGTATGCACATGTAATCCCAGCGCTTGGGAGGCTGTAAACAAGAGGATCACTATGAGTCTGATCTACATAGTGAGATCCAGATGAAATTTAATAGACCCTGTAGGGCCTGTACTAAATTTAAAAAAAAGAAAGAAAAGAAAAAAAAGAAATTCCAATTCTTCTAAAGATGCAGGGCCCGGGGCCGGGGAGATAGCTAAGTAGAATAAGTGCTTGCCTGACAAGCGTAAGGGCCTGAGTTCAATCCCTGGTTTGGCATAAATAAATAAATAAATAAACAAACAAAAAGATGCAGGGCCCAAACCATGAGCACGGCCTCTGGCTTTTCTTGCACCTTTCCCATCTTTTAAAAGGGCCAAGCAGAACGACCTCCCCAGGAAGGCCATGGAAACATTTGTCTCCTGCTTGGTGTACAAAATAAGGTCATCAGGGAGCTAATGAGAAAACGTATGCATCTAAAAATATTTTTAGAGGCCAGGGAGAAGGCTCAGTATAATAAGCACTTCCCTGGCAAACACAAGGGCCTGAGTTCAATCCCCAGTTCTGCAAAAAAAAAAAAAAAAAAAAAAAAAAAATTTAAAATACAAAAGCAAAAATAATCATAATGATTGGGTGGACAGGCATTTTGCTCAGGTCAAGCAACAGATTTGGGGAGTGGGGCTGCTATTGTTCCCTGAAGGTAAAAGATGAAAAGGGAAACTGGGTGGAGAATAATAGAAGAGAAAAAAGCTCAGAAAGTGATAGACAGAAGCCCTGAAAAGAGCACACAGAAAGAGGAAAACAAGGCAGCAGATGCTGTGACTGGCGCCCCGGTTTCTGCCCCTGGAGAGAGGCTACAACCTTACCAACATGCGTGCGTGGGTCAAGGCAGGCTGTCTCCCAGGCACTGCCCTTCAACTCCAGGGTCTCCAGCAGTCACCATGAACGGTGACCCAACTAGAGCCACGTTCTCGGCAAGAACACGCCCCGGCCACGGCCAACAGCACGCTCCCCTTGGGGAGGATTTTTTAAAACGTCAGTTTGGGAAGGCATTATAACACTGGAAAAAGAAAAGCTCCTAAATCAAGAGAACTCTGTCATGATGTCTTTAAAACGTTCATTGAATCCATTGATGCCCTGAAGCAATCAGCAGTGTCGATCCACTTAAAATCCCAGCAGGCGCAGGGCAGACGGATTCCCACGCTGGGGAAACATCGCTCTGCACTGAAAAGCATTTCTCAAAACCTGAGCAAGGTGATTAATGGGCCAGTCCAAACCTGCACAAATCAATCCTATCGCCAAGGACTCCACAATAAAATCACATTTATACAACCCCAGTCCTGCCCTAGAAGCCACTGGTTAAAATTTTAAAATCACTGCATTACTATAATTTTGCTCAAATGTCACCTCGAGGCATAACTGCTTCTCTGGTGAGCAGACCACCCAGGGAAATTTTAATACTTTCCCTGAGCAAATATTTAATGAGTACTTACTCTCTGCAAGATTCTTACACATTCAAGTGCATTATTGTTTATAGACTTGGGCTTCTTGAAGGTCAAATTCTACAATATCACTATTAAAATACATTTTGCATTAAAAGCATATTAACCAAAACCACTGCCATATATAGGAAGAGCAAATCCAGTTATTCTCACTCACTCTCTGGGTTGGCTTTCTTCCTTCCTCTCTTTACAAACACACACAAATGCAAAACTACTCATCTTCTGTGTTCTCAAAGAAAGAGTAAGGCCCAAGCAAATTGCCATCACTTAATCCAAATGTCCCTTCAACATGTGCCTGAGGGCAGAGGCTGTAGCTCAAGGGGAGCACCCTTGCCTGGTATGCCCAAGGCCTTGTTTGGGTTTGATCCCCAGCACCTCAAGAACAAAGCCAACCAGCCAAAATCCTTTCTTTCTCCAACAAACTCCTTTTGGCCGCCTCCCCTTCATTCCCACAGCCGGAATCCCGGTACCTGCACCCCACTCCCCACCAAGACGGGGCCTATCATCAGTGTCTACTCTTCAACCTCAACCCCCTCAGCATCTCCACGGCCTACGCAAATCTAACTTTCTGTTCTTAATTCACACATTCCTCTCTCCTAGGCTCAAGGATCTTGCTCCATGCCTGACTCTCTTTTGCTCCACCTTTTCCCTGGGCCATCTCAACTTCACAGCCACAAGTAGCACAGGTGCTAGGTTCTCTCAGACCTCAATATTCTGCACAACCTGTTCTCTGTTGACCTGTTGACCTGAACTCTCCACATGGATACCCCATGAACATTTGGTGGTCTTAAAACCCAAATACATATTTATAACTCTCTTCCCAACCAAAGGTGGTATCCAATTACCCTTTCCTTAAATATAGGCTGCTTCAGTGACACAGTTCTAACCACTGGTGTGAGACAGAAGTGACAAAAGGTGACTTCCAAGGCCAGTCATAAAAAGCCATGGGGCTTGCATCTACCTCCCCCAAGGCTTTCTCCTGAGAAGCCCTAACGTGACACATCAGGGACCACGGCAATCTGGGGTTCTGCAAGACAGACCAGGCTCCCAGAAGCAGGTGTCCAAGGAACCCAGTTATCTGAGCCTTAATTCTGAGCCCTCATGTGAGGGAGAGAGGGAGGCTCTGGACGAGCCAGACCCCCGTCCTCCAGCTGAGACTGAGCACAGCACAGGGCACCTGACCCCAGCATCGCTGCCCAGCTCAGAACTGTTGTTAAACTAAGCTTGGAGCTGACAGACTTCAAACATAAAGGACCCTCTAAACAAATCCATGACCTCTTTTCCCATCACCACAGGTGCCTCAGCACTGGCCTGGTCTAGTGACTCAACCTGCGGAGTCAGCCAGCACCTCCTGCTCAACTGCCCGGTGCTGCTTCTACAGCTGAGCTCCCACTCGTACCACCGCCTGCTCGCCTGCTCGCAGCCCAGAGAACACAGAGCACATTTCTGATCCCCTGGCAAGGCGCTCTCCTCCCCCAGGGTCACTGGAGCCTCAGGCAATTTCTGAGGACTTACACCTGCCTGCATCTTTAGGTCTCCACATACGTGGATGCCTAGGCCTCAATTCCCTTCCCTCTCTGTCTCTTACGAAGATGCCTACTCGGTCTTTGGTCTTGGTCAGCTCAGGCCATGGTAACACATCAGGTGCAGCTGAACCAACAGATCCACAGCACGACTGGGTGCGAGGACATGGAGCCCAGGGAAGCCCTTCCAGGTTCGCAGGCTGCTGCCTCAAAGGCAACAGGGCAGTCACCGATGGCACAGGCTCTGCCCTCAGGACCTCCATCGGCTCCCAAATGGGTCACCTCCAAATATTACTGCACTGCTGGGGACTGGGAACTCAGCATTCAGATTTGGTGGGGGGAGAAGGGACACAAGCACTGGGTTCACAGCAGCCTTCACTTGAGCTCCAAGATCACTTACTTCGGGCAGTTTTCTGACAGCCTTGGCCAGGGCCGCTCCCTCCCTCCTTCGTGCAGCTGGGTGGCTTCCACATTGGCTTCCTTACTATGGGCTACCTGCGCGTGCTCTGCCAGCCTGGCTAGCGAGTCTCCTGTCTCTAAATAAATGTTTGATCTGTACCCTGAGCCACCAAGTTGGCCCTGTCTGGAAATACCTTAACAGTCGGCTTCAGAATGGGCACACACTGAGCACCAGCACTGCTTCCATTTTTACTTACTTTTTACATATATGTAAGGCACTGCTGTCTTAGAGGGTTAGTGACTCAGCCAGTGTTCTATATCCAGGAAAGGATAAAGCCAAATTTTTTTTAACCTTTATTCTTTTGGTACAGCTTGGACTCAAAGTGATCCTCCTGTCTCAGCCTCCCCAGCACTGGGATTATAGGCATGCACCATCATGACCCGTTTTGGGGACAGCACAGCCCACCTGGGGTTCTGGGGCCAGCATGGCATGCCATACCCGGGATCAAACTTGGGACCTTGTGCTTGCCAGGCCCAGCCAGGACTTCACACTCAGCATTCACTGCCATAAACACATGCATGTAGCTCTGATGCTCAAGGGCAGAGACACCAGCCACACACTTCCTAGGCTGCTGCCTTCCGTGGTTCTGACCACAGCTTTGCTATCCTTGCACAATTCTTGCGAAAGGAAAAGGGAGACTGCATAGGATTTCAGGTGGTTACTATGAGGCAAAAGATCAGAAGCCCAGATCCACCTGTACCCCTGCAGAGATTTTATTCCACCCTTCCTGGATTGTTCTCATCTGTTACAAACCTGACCCCAGAGTTTAAGAAAATTTTCAAAAATGGGCCATGAACAGTACTTACAGCAAAAGCTGACACAAGGGAACACGCTGCTGCTGCTGCTAATAATAATAATAGTAGCATTAGTAAAAGAAACTCTGGAAAACCCCAGCTGAAAAACAAGCAGCTGTAGTAAGGCTGAAGGTTTGTCTCTGCAGATTCCAATTCTGTTACAACTAGTTGGAAGGAAAACATTTCTAAAAGCATGAAATATTCCTAATCCTCTACACCAGTCAGAAAACATAAATCTGTCTTAGAGCCCAGTTATTGCACTAGAAACAAAAGATTTGAGGCAAAGTTTTATACAGTCCTCCAGACCCCTGAAGCAAGACTGGCGGTAATGCAGTCATTTACAGTATATCCCCAAAGCTCAAATGAGAAGCATCAGTCCAGCTTCCTGCACACTCAAAGACAGGACGAAGTAATAGGGAGAAAATTTAACAAGCGCTCTGAAAAGCATGTAGCACCACTGCATGGGGATCATGCAGGGGACCCCCAACCCCATGCACAGTGTCCCTTTCCATGGTGCCAGTTGCCCAGAGTCAACCACAAATAGATAAACTATTACATGTTAAGTCATGCAAATACACAACCCATGCATTTGAAACCTAATACTGGACATTATCCTTGTCTTATTTTATTAACTATGGTTGTTAACCGCTTACTGTGCCTAACGTATAAATCAAGCAGCACAACCAGTGTGAACACACATAGAACACAACACGGTATACGCGGAGGTCAGCACGCTCCCCAGTTTCAGACAGCCCCTGGGAGTCTCAGCACACACGCCCCAAGGATACTGTAAAGCAACACGCTCTGTGCGTGGAACCGGAGAGCTGTTCATGCTTTGGCTTACTGCCCTGCATGGGCAAAATGTCTGCATTCTTTCCTTTACAGACAGCGTGGTTCTTCTGGTTTATGTGTAGCAAGCACTTTTAATATTTATTTATTTATTTATTTATTTATTTATTTATTTTGTGTGTGTAGCCAGTTCAGCCCACCAGGGGGCGGGGCTGGCTGGCATGTGGTGCTGGAGGATTGAACTGCGGTCCCTGTGCTTTGCTAAGCTTGTTCTAAGTAGGTGCTTTAGACCACTGAGCCATCTCACCAGCCCCAGCACGCACTTCTTACTCTTGTCCACCTATCTATTCCTGCCCTTCTCAACTGCATTCAAAGAAATTACTCCTATGATATGATGACACCATCATGTATCACAAGCTCAAGACACTCCACAAGCAAATAACTAACCAAGGCATTTATTGAGAGAGGCTGTAAAAAATTAAAAATGCAGCCAACACACTTGTTTCCTACGCATCTGTGCACATTCTGACTTACAGAGTTCAGAAATAAAAGTACCAATTTCTCTCCTATCTACAGACCAGATTTTCAGTAGTTATATATAAAACTATAAGCATATTTGGAATGCATATTCCTGTCTCCCTGCCAAGTCATTTTATTTCCCTAATTCTCTGCCTTTTCTGTGTGCTCCCATCTGACTCTAAAAATGCTAGATGGCTTTCCAATTAATTGTGTGTGACACAACAAATATTCAGGACCTGCTACGCACACCTTTGAACTGAATGCCAGGAAAACAGCTGAGTGTCACTGTATTTCTAGCCAAAGATAGATCCTATCAGGTTGGACACACAGCTACCTTCGTTCCTCCTGCCCTGACCGTAAGCTCCCTTTCCACACAACATCTCCGCGAGCACAAGAACACAACGAGTGAACTCTGGTCCCACTAAGCTCCCGGTCCTAAGCTTTATCAAGGTCACATTTGATTTCATTTTTGAAGCTGACATTTACATATGCACAGCTGTGATGTGAAACACACCACATTTACAAGCTAAAGTATGCAAATCAATAGCCTGTCTGAAACCACTATTTTTAGTATGAATTACCAAACTGCCTCAAAGGAGAAAACAAAGACACAGAGAAAGAAGCACTGAAGGCCACTCAGAGCCATGCGAAGACCCAAAAAATGTCACCTTGAAAATGTCTGCTCTTACAAATTTGATGATAATAAGTAATATAACAATTGGTAATTTCCTATCATTTTTTTGAAATTCTGTACCGTTTGTACTGTTTTATGTCACTTTGTCTTTGTTCTTGTTTTTCCTCCTTAAAATAGTAAAAACTTACCACTCTGTTAAAAAAAAGTTGCTCTTAATACTCTACTTTGTTAGTAAAAATAATGTTAAAGGGTCCAACACAACCGATATAGCGAGAACCACAAAGAATAAATAGTAGACACAAATACAAAAACTTAAGTGTGGCAGGGAGAAGGAGAAGGTGGAGGCTGCTATGTGTGAAAGGCAGAGAACCTCAAGAAAGAAATACAAAAGGCTAAAAACATCTACACTTTCTAGGAAGCAAATTTATTTTTTTTAATCAATTATGTGTTTATTTGGTACAGGGTCTTGCTACGCAGCTTGGACTCATGGTGATCCTCCTGTTTTCAGCCTCCCCAGCACTGGGATTACAGGCATGTGCCACCATGCCCAGACTCGGTGGCCGGCTCAGTGCACCCAGGGGTGGTGGGGTCAGCGTGGCATGTGGTGCCAGGGATCAAACCCAGGTCCTTAAGCTTGCCAAGGAGGTGCTTAGGCCACCGTGCTAGCTCCCCCACCCTAGGAAGCAATTTTAAAACACAAACAAAAGGCATTTCTCCACCATAAACTTCACAATACTGTTTTCCTTTTTCTTTTTTCTTTTTTTTTTTTTTTTGGCAGAACCTGGGATTGAACTCAGGCCCTTGCAGGTGCCAGGTAAGCAATACTGTTTTCTAAAGACAGTGACACCTGTGAAGAAAAACATAGAGACTAAAAAAGGCAACCTATGAAATAATACAGAATAGTTCCAAACCATACATCCAATAAAGGTTTAGAATAAAAAAAAAAAAATTAAAATTAAAAAAAAAATCCTCACAACTCAACAACAGCAGCAACAAAAAAATCTAATCAGGGAAATTAATGAAAAGTTTAAATAGACATTACCCAGGTGATAGCCAATGGCCAAAAAGTAGATGAAGAGACATTCAAGTGTCATTTATATGATACTACCCTGCACCTATTAGGATGGCCGTTACGCCCTCCCGCAAGGGAAGAATAAGGAAGACATTGCTGGGGAGATGTGGAAAGACTGCAACCCCTATGCACCGCTAGTGGAACTATAGTACATATTCATAGAACCATTCGAGGACAATACAGAGATTCCTTCAAAACCTGAAATTAAAGCAGCCATACACAGTAATCCAACAATCCCACTTCTAGATATACACATCTATCTATGAATTGAAAACCAACCTGAAGAGAGATTTACATACCCACGCTCACTAGAGCATCATTCACCACAGCCACGAGGCAAATGCCATCCAACAGTCCCCTGGCAGGTGAATGAAAACAGCGTCAGTTCCACTCCCTATACACTCAAAGATGCAAAGGAAAAAAGTCCGTAAGAGCTGGGATGAGCACACAGCAGCATCATACAGGGCCTGGGCCGGGGTTCCCCCCACCCACAGCGTCCCTTTCTATGGTGTTAGCTACCCAGGGTCAACCACAGTTGAACACACTGGTTGCAGAAAATGTGACGGGACTGGCGAGATAGCTCGGTGGACTAAAGCGCCTGCTTAGGCAAGCTTAGTCAAGCACAGGGACCAAAGTTTGATCCCCAGCACCACATGCTGTGCCAGCCCTACCCTTAGAGTGGGCTGAGCCAGCCAGAGTCTAGGCATAGTGGCATACACCTATAATCCCAGCACTGGGGAGGCTGAAAGCAGGCGGATCACGAAGAGTCCGAGCTGTGTAGTGAGACCTTATAACAACCAAACACACACACCCAAAAAAAAGTATGTCACATACATACCAGGGAACAGTATCCATTCTTCCCCCCACCCTGTCATATGATACACCCTCAGGAACATTGAGGACATAATACCAAGTGACATCTGTTAGTCACAAAGACTGCAAAATTCCTTTCCTATGAAGTAAGTCAAATGGTCAAACTCAAAGGGTGAGGGCCAGTCAAACATCTCAGTGCACAGGCATGGCCCCCCCAGGGTCTGATCCCTGGACCTGCCCTGACAGCCCGCCTCCACCCCCGGGGCACACTGAGACAGCAATTGAGACTGGCTGTGGTGGCGCATGCCTATAATCCCAGCTCTCGGGAGGCTGTAAACAGGTAGATCACTACAAGTCTGATGTAGTAGTGAGACCCTGAACACCCTGTAGACCCTTCCCTAAAAATTACAAAAAAACAAACGGTGGCTGCCAGAGACAGCTAATGCTAATACACTGTACACTTAAACATTATGATGAGCCAAACATAATGGTATACTCCCATAATCCCAGCATTCAGAAGGCTGAGACAGGAGGATCACTGCAAATTTGGGGCCAGCCTGGGCTACATAATGAGCTCAAGACAAACCTCAACTACATAGTGAGACCTTGTCTCAAACAAAAAAAGAAACACTATATTTTTTTTTCTTATGATGAAAAATAAAATGGAATGTGATCCATACTGCAGAGAAATATTTCAATAACTATTCAAGTGGCTGAAGGGTGAAATCATCAAAAATTATAGTTTAGAAAATGACACTTTTTAATGGCATTGTAAAAAATTTATTAGCTAAGTGTATTAGTCTAAGTGTATTAGTCATTTCTCCCTTGCTGGGGAAAGAAAATACCTGACACACACAACTTCAAAGAACACACACTTACTTTGGTTCACAGCATCAGGTTTCAGTCTCAGGTCAGCTGGCTTTTTATTCTAGTCTGTGGGAAGGCAGAAGCTCCACACATAAGGGCAGGGTGGAGGAAAGCTGCTCACCTCGGGACAGCTGGGAATCGATAGCAAAAGCCCCCCAGAGGAGAAGCCAAGGGCCAGGGAGCCCCCAGGTCACATCCCCGTGCTCCGTTCCCTCCCTCTGGCCACCATCACCCCCAGTAATGCCCTCCACCATCTCATCAATGGATTAATGCACTGACCAAGTGAGAGCCCTGTGCTCTGCTCATATCTAGAAATGCACACACGCAGGCATAGGCGCCGCATTACTAATTTCCTAAGCATGTCTCCATGCCAGGAAACTGAGCTGACAATCAGGGTTAAGCATCGTGGTGCACCTGACAGGAGGCTGCATCTCCTCACAGGAAATGCCCAGAGGCAGGACGTGGACCAACTGACGAGCTGGATACAACAGGACGCTCCTGACCCTTCCAGCACACGCTGAGAAGAATGCGGCACACCCAGAGCCATCCTTATAGCCTATACCAAAAGGTGTTGCAGACCTCTGATAGGGATGCAGTCCTGGGACACCAGGCCATGCCCCAGAGCCCTATTTCTACTATACCATGATGCAATATGGGTTGACACCTCCAACGGTAGCCCTCATGGTCACTGTAATATCTGCTATTGTTCTATCACAGGTAAAGCCAGGACTGGACAAAAAGAATCTGCTGAAGGGCCGGCCAAACAGCGCAGTGGATTAGAGCGGGTGTTTGATCCCCAGGCCTGCCGCGCCAGCCCCACCCCCGGGGTGTGCTGAGATGGCAATGGCAATTGAGACTGGTCATGGTGGCACACACCTGTAATCCCAGCTCTTGGGAGGCTGTAAAAAACCAGGTGGATCACTACCAGTCCCATCTAGTAGTGAGATCCTGAACATCCTGCAGACCCTTCCCTAAAAAAAAAAAAGAAAGAAAGAAAAAGAAAAAGAATCTGCCTATGCAGAGTCAAAAGAACTGATCTTGTACAAACAAGAAAAACTTGGACCACTTAAGCTAGATGTCAGATAGGAAGACCATATCCTTATTGACATGTTCTACCCTGCAATTATTACAAATGCGCAAGAGCGCAGAACCTCATGTGATGATCTAAGTAATTGTTATACATTCGAGTACAATGTGCATGCAAGAGTAGATGGAAGCTCAGTAGAGTAAGTGCCGACCTAGCAAGCCCAAGGTCCTGAGTTCAGTCCCTGGTACGGGTGGGGGGAGAGGAGGGAAAGGTAAAAAGAGTGGACGGAAGTGCAGTCCTGGACACAAGTCAGGTACTGCCAGTCGGTGATGACAAGAGACTCAACGCCAGTTAAGTGTTCTTGATCCTCACTGAAGTCTGAGCACTGCGCTGCAGCCAAAGGATGCTGAAACACACAGGAAGTCGCAACACAAAGAAGTTTATATTATTATTTTCAGAAGCAACATAAAGGATTCCAGTTATGGCTATTTTCTCTTTCCAGTATTTATGATAGCACTTATATGCAGTCATGTCTAGAAGAATCAGCTTCAGGGGGAAAGCAACACGGTACCCAAATCCTGGCTTTCTGTGGTAAAGAATGCCACTCCAGAGATGAACTGTCACAAAATGAATACGAATCGAGCCTCACCTCCTACCAGCTGTTTGTCCTAACACATATGAGACAGGGGAGTGTGAGATCTGCTGTCTCGGGGACCATCCCAGGCCCCCACACTGAAGACCCTCCAGGAAAAGACTCCTGATCAAAGGATCTCTCACCTGCGCCCAACAGGCCTCCAACTCAGTTCTCTGCATGCACGTGCTCAGCTGTCCGAACCCCGTAGCAGATATTCAAACGCCCATCACCCAGAAATGTCTCTCACAGTGGCCTCGTGCTTTCAGACAGCTTCCCATCTGCCCCAGAACTTCTCCTAAGTAATGAAACCAAAAATAAAGACAAAAGGGCCAGGGCCCATAAAAGTGAGAAATGCCCACCTCTTTTAGCTATGACATGTGTTAGGGATCCGCCTGGGGGAGATGGCAGTGGTGAAGAGGTTTTGGTTGGTTACAACTTACAACAGATTCCTAAGAATTTTCACAGGATAACTGAGTTGTAAGCTCTGGAGTACATGATTTTCCAGGATGGCTTCCCTTCTTTAACTTTGTGAAAAGTGCGTGGTCTCAGAAATGGTATTTTAGTTGGTAATAACCCAATGGAGTGTTTTAGTTTAGATAAACATATAAATAGCCTGTAGATATTGTCACATTTGACCTGAAAACTAGACACTCACCTGGCATGGTGGCACACACCTGTAATTCCAGCACTCAGGAAGCTAAGGCCAGAGGATCACTTTGAGTTCAAGGCCAGCCTGAACTGCATAGTAAGGCTCTGTCTCAAAAAACAAAACAATGAAACAAAAAAGCCATTGTGGCTTTTGAACCTTTCCACACAGGTTTAACAGGAACAGTGAATACTCTACAGGCAACCCAGCTTTCTGAGGTAGCTGGAATAATCTATTCTTATCACTTTAAGAGATACAATGGATTTTTTGCTTTTCTGTGTATCAGTATGTACTTGTTTTTGTAAGTGCATTTGTATAGTTTGTTCTTATTTTTGTTTTAAAAATTTGTGTGTATCTGCTATCTGAAACCAGGCTCCAAAATCGGGCATGGTGTTGGACGCCTGTAATCCCAGCAGTAGGGAGGCTAACACAGGAGGATCACTACAAGTTTGAACTGTGTAGTGAGACCCTGATCAAATAAATAAATGTAAAGAGAAAGCAAAACAGATCAATTTCTAGGGAGGGGAAGAAAGGGAGAGGAGGAACAGGAAGAAAAAAAAAAAAAAGGCTAACAGTCTATGAGTTGAAATTTCACCTAGGCAAGTTGATTTTAATATTCGTTTGGAAATAAAATCTGGCAAGAATAGCCAGGAAAACTCTGAAAAAAAAAAAAAATCAGGAAAGACCAGCCCTTCACATTTATACTTTGTGAAGCTACAATAGTTTATACAGTTTCATTGCTGGCAATGGACATATATATCAAGGGGAAAGGAAAGAATGTAGGAATGTCACGTATGACACGTACACAGTATTTCAAGTCAGTAGAGGAAAACTTCATTATACAGTGAATGGTGTTGGGCAAAAGAGACACCAACTGCAGGCTGGGGGTATTAAGAGTCATACTTCATTTTCTATCAAATAAACTCCAGATTCGTGAAAAACTTAAATGTAAAATAAAAAGCCATAGAGGACCACAACTGGTGGCACCTGTTACCCTAGCACTTGGGAGGCTGAGGCAGAAGGATTGTTGCAAGTCCATTTTGTAGCCAGCTGAGGCTACAAAACGAGTTTAAGGCCAGCCTGAACTTCACAGTGAAATCCTGTCTCAAAAAGACAAAAAAGAAAAAGGCCCTAGAAACAAATTCAAGGTAAGAAAAGCTTTTCAAGAAATGATTCAAGGGGCTGGTGAGATGGCTCAGTGGTCTAAAGCACCTACTTAGAACAAGCTTAGCAAAGCACAGGGACTGCGGTTCAATCCCCCAGCACC
>NW_004524690.1:2527111-2528848 GCF_000260255.1 Octodon degus
AGAGAGAGAAAGAGAGAGAGAGAGAGAGAGAGACAGAGAGAGAGAGAGAGAGAGAGAACAGAAGACAGAGAATGCACACGCCCAGACGCTCCCGTCTTGTGCAGGATGAGCTGTGGCAGTGCGGAGCACACTGGCCGCACGAACAGCAAGCAGGCGCTCGCACAGCCAGGACGTGTGACTGGCAGTGCTTCGACGGAGCAGAAACTCGTATCATCAAAACTGAAGAGTCGCATCCTTCTAAGAATTCCTCCTACAGACAAACCGGCATTTATATAAAATGACGCACACACATATTTGATGCAGCTTTGTTTAAGTAGCAAAGCAGCAGGGTGACAGAGCTCAGGGATTGCCACCCCCAAAGACTCCCCTTTGGCTTGTATGCTATTGAGAGCTAAAGAATGTGAGTAACAGCAGGTTCAGGAGGGCTCTGTGGTCTCCCCTTTTTCCTGAAAGTAGATAAAACTCCTAGGGAAAGATCCTTCTCTATACCAGAAAACAAAGCAGTTTTACAAACAAAGTTGAAAGAAATCCTGTTAAGCTAAATCTGTCTTCGTCTTTCACAATCCCCGCCCTCTGTTCTGTCTTGTACACAAGAACTTCGGCCTAGACACATCTTTGGATCTCAGTCTTCTCAGGGCCTCTGAATACATGGAAACTAAATAAAACTTGTCTGCCTTTGTCCTGTTGGTCCATCTTGCACATGATGTACATGCCCAGCGAGAAACCTTAAGAAGGTAAGGGCCAGGGTGATGGCTCAGTGGCATAAGTGTCTGCCTGGCAAGTGCAAGGGCCTGAGTTTGATCCCTGGTACCATGGAAAAAAAAAAGAAAGAAAGAAATCTTAAAAAGGTAAAGATGGAATTTTTCTTCCCTTGTGCTCTCAAGTATCCATCAACAGAGAACAAGTTCAAGCTACCTACTGCAGACATAAACAGTCCTTTCACAAGCAGACACATACAAATGGCCATCACAATGAAGCCATTCAGGGACGGGGTGAGAACCCCCAGCACACACAAGGCCTTCGAGCTACTCTCCAGCCCTTAAAAGCAAAGCTGTGTGATGGACGTAACATGTCAAATGATCATTAGAACATGCAATCACATCCTGCCTTTAAATGAAGGAAGCAGATGCCAAACATCTCCTGTGCTACAGCTCAAATAACACACCCACAAGCTGATTAAGCAAACGGAGATACACACAAACACACGCACACACAGAATCCTTCTGAATCACAAACAAGAAAATAACAGCTAACATCTTTACTCAAGGGAAATGGCCTGCGAGATGGTAAGAGCAGGGAGATCTATATTTTACAAACTTTTAGTCATGAATTTTGTATCTTGTGCACTATTACCTAAGAAAACATCAAAATGATGTTCAGGTGTATTTACAAATTACAGTTTGCTTTAAAAAGCAATTTATAAAATGAGATATTCAGTTAAGACTAGTTTGTGATTTGTCTTAAAAGGAAAGACAGGGCTAGGAATATAGCTCAGTGGCACAGTGTCTGCCTGGCAAGCACAAGGTCCTTAATTTGATTTAAAAAGAAAAAAAAAGGACAGGTATATGGACTGGTACAAACTAACATACTACCTCTGGTATAAAAAAGTATTCATGGGGCCGGGGAGATGGCTCAGTGGAATAAGCGCTTCCCTGGCAAGCACAAGGGCCTGAGCTCAATCCCCGGTTCCGCCAAAAAAAAAAAGAGGACCTCAGTGAGTTCAAGGCCAGCCTGGCT
>NW_004524690.1:2529023-2532891 GCF_000260255.1 Octodon degus
AAAAAAAAAAAAAAAGTATTCCTAGCAGAACATAGCTGCACACACCTCTAATCCCAGCACTCTAGGAGGTTGAGGCAAGAAGATGGAATGTTTGAGCCCAGCCTGGGCAATGTAATGTAAGAGATTTAACAAGACCCTAACTCAAAATAAAAAGGGATAGGGAATTATTTCAGTGTAAAGGTTCAATCCCTAGTACAAGTTGGGGAGTACCCTTACAATTTTTTTAAACGTCTGCGAATGATTTGAACCCCTCAATTCTTTTTACTTTGGGTGGAACCAGGGATTGAACTCAGGCCCTTGTGCTTGCCAGGGAAGCGCTTATTCCACTGAGCCATCTCCTTGGCCCCAATTCTTTTTACTTTTTAAAAAATAAAACAACACTAAAATTCTGATTTCAGTATACTAGTACCAAATCAGTTTAAATAAAACTTGAGAAATTTTCAGACGAGCTCTTTTGCAGCAGTCAACAATTAAAGCAGCAATAATTAGCCCCAAAAGGAAAATAAAATGAGGCTTAGGGGATGTGCATGCTTTTTGTTTTGCACTGTGCACCTATAGTATTTGCTTTTATTGCATGCATAGACTGTGCTGTTTTGAGATCTCACTAAGAGATCACAACCCCTCCTACCACTCAGCTTTTCCCCTAGGGAAGACACAGGCGGCCACATAAAAATAACTGCAGGAAGCCAAGGAGAGCTAACAAAGACATTGGCACCATCTGGAAACAGTGCTGATCAAAGCAATTAATACTCGGGCGGATCAAGCCCAGCACCTTGCGAGCAGGTCCTCAAATCTGTCACCAGTTTCTTCTCTATCTGCTTTACTTTTAAATAAATGACTCGCCACAAGTTCCTCATTTCTGAGGCAATTATCACAGCACAGATCACAGAATGACATCGCTATCCTTACTCCGGTCCTGCAGCCTCCCTCCCTGCAGATTTTAGGCTCCAGCAACCTTTTCTCCTACTCCTCAAATAATAATGTTGCTTTTCTTTAATTCAAACTAATAAAAGGCTTAGTAACTAGAAGACAGTGCTAAGCTAAAAGCCATTACTCAGATAAGGGAGAGCTTACATATAAATATTTATTCAGCCCCATTAAACTAGGCAGGGGGGCTTTTCTGCCGCGTATGTGCTATAACAGCAAGTTGCAGCGCTCTCTCGAGTAGAAAACACCACACACACTAAGTGCACTGCTGAAATCAATGCTTAGACATTCTTGAAAGGCACTATGTGGTATAGGTTTTTTACATCACTCAATGTTGAATGAACTCTTAAAGTAACAGTATTACATGTAAGGTCAGGTATAGGGGAAAGGAGAAAATTAATGGAATCTGAGCCACATATTGCTGCGCATTAAAAACCCATGTTTGAAGACACAAGGCAAAATATTCATTCTTAAATTTTAGAGGTTAACAAAATGAACAGTAAAGATTTCAACACCATCGTAGAAGGTTGGAAGAGACATTTTCAAGATAGAAATGTACGGGGCTGGGGAGACGGCTCAGTGGAATAAGTGCTTCCCTGGCAAGCGTAAGGGCCTATGTTCAATCCCAGGTTCCGCAAAAAAAAAAAGAAATGTACATAAGGTAAGGTAAGGTAAGGCATTTAATTTGGCAAGTATTTGTTGTTTAAAGGACAATATGCTGGGGATCTAGCAAAAAAGCATGAGGTCGTGGGTTCCATTCCCAGTACTAAAAAATAAAAGAGAAATGCAAAAAATTCCACACATATGAAAAGAAAATTAAGTCAATCCTAACAATTTGTGATGTGGCTTAAAATATTTTGCAAAAATCACTATTCAAAAAGCAACCATAGGGGCCAGGGAAATGGCTCAGTAGAATAAGCGCTTCCCTGGCAAGCTCAAGGGCCTGAGTTCAATCCCTGGTTCCACCAAAAAAAAAAAAAAAAAAATGAAGCAAGCATGGAGTTGTATAAAGCAGCATGGATGGCTAGGGAACATCAGGCTAAAATCACAGGCTGGCCTAGTTCACTGCAAGCCAGGAAGCTGCTGCAGAGTCACTTAAGACAGATGCACCCCTCCCCCATTCAAAGGCCCTACGTGGAGAGCTGAACTCCAAATCAGCACTACCTTATCAGCAACTTTCTGCTTTCTTGGCCTAAGAACCAAAGAGTTCTTACTGAGGACAGAGAGGAAAAGAGCAACAGGAGAAAATGGGAAGCAAGATGCTGACTTGAAAAGATGGCTCAGCGGCTGGAATCTGCTTGTGGGCATGTTGCCCTCGCCTCTTTGCCACCCAACAGACACCAAGCACCTGCCATGTGCACCGGAAACCATGAGAAAGAAGACAGAAGCCAGAGCGCAAGCAAAGGCCGCGGGGCTGCCACAGCGAGGGCATTCCTTTCCCGGAGCTCTCCCTCCCTCGGATCTGGGGCAGTGGACCTCCCTGGCCCTGCAGGAAGGACAGTTCAAATGAGCGCAAGTCATGGCCAGAGAAACACTGCAAAGTTACAGTGCTTCACCTTACACGCCAGAGAATGGGTGAAAGTGCCTTAGAATGCCACACTTGAAGGACCATGGGGTGTAGTTCAGTGGAAGGGCACTTGCCTAGCACATGCAAGTCCCTGGCCTCAGCCCCAGGCCTGAAGGGGGACAAAGACACTAAGACACCTAGTTCTATAAAACCACACCTGGTGTACTGGCTAACTAGACTGTCTCAGTGGTACTGATGACCTGTCACCACCCAAGCTACACACGCACTTTACTAAAATCGGTCATGCCAGTCACCTAGGTCAAACAGCTATTTTACCTACTTCGGCAAATCCAAGCCCAGTTATTCTAAAAACATTATGCTAAATACGACGATGTAAAACAATTACTATACAAATACATACAGACCTTTTTGCCTCCCCCAGTCAAAACAGGACAGAATAAATGCTAATTTACACGGCAGCTCCCAGGCCTTATAACAACACAAGTAAGACCTGAGACAACTGTCTAACACATTTCAGGGTCAACTATGTGAAGTCACCGTGTTACCCAGCCAACCATAATAATAAAAGCTGGTTATATATCTAATCTCAAAGAACTGAAAAGCATTCAAAGATTTGTGAGTAAACGTATAGCTGTATATGTAATAACAAATGTACATGCATAAAATATATATTGTACATAAGATTTGCAAGCACTCCTATGGTAAGTGTGGAAGTAATGTGAGGAGTGGGGAGACAGGAAGGACTGGCCCATTCCAAAGACTATTAGAAATTTTCAAAAATTTCTAATTTCTGGGATTATAGGTGGTGCATACCTATAATCCCAGCATTTTGGAGGCTGAGTCAGGAGGATTGTTTCAAGTTCCAGACTATCCTGGGCTACCTTGTCTCAAAGAGAATAAATATGCCAGCCAAATAGCTCAGTAGATTAAAGTATGTGCTCTAGAGTGATGGCGCAAACCTGCAATCCCAGGGCTTGGAAGGCTGAACACAGGCGGATCACTACGAGTCCAATCTATGTAATGAGACCCTGTAGACCCTCTACTAAAATATATATATAGAGAGAGAAGGAGGGAGAGAATAAATAAATAACAGGAGGCCTGGTGGCACTAAGAAGAGGATCACTGTGAGTTCAAGACCAACCTTGGCTACACAGTGAGTTCAAAGCCACCTTGAAACTACATGATGAAAAAAAAGAAAAGAAAGAAACTGCATGATGAGATCCTGTTTCAAAAACCAAAATAAAAAGTAAAATATAGCATATGTGGAATATACTTAATTTACATAAAAACTCATACATGAAGGCAAATACTGGAAGAAACCAAAAAATTAAAAATGATATGTGAGAACTCGAAAGAGTATTGATTACTACCCTCCATTTCCCACATTTTAATTTATCAGATATATATATATAT
>NW_004524690.1:2533491-2536246 GCF_000260255.1 Octodon degus
GCCGTCCCCGCCCGGCTCCCCGCGGAGTCCCCACCCCCGCGGCGGGCGTCACCGACCACCTGACCGCGCCCTGCGCCCCGCCACGTCGCGAGCGCGGAGACGCCGCCTCCCCGCAAGTTCTCCGCGCGTCCGGGAAAGTTTCCCGCGGGCCAGGAGCAGCCCCTCGCTGGGCGCGCACCTGCGCTCGGCCCCCGGAGGCGCGGGAGGCGCGGGCTGCGCGACCCTCGGCGGCGCCCCGGGAGGGTCCCCCGCGAGGTCCGATCAGGCGGGCGCGAAAGTGACAGCCCCTGGCTTTTCACAGGGAGCGTGGATTTGTTAGGCGACAAAGTAGAATGATTTCCTTTTAAGTGCGGGCTGAGGACAACACGGAAGTGGATTAAATCAAATGAAATGAGCCGGCCAACACGCAGGAAATTGCCAGAGTTCTGTTGAGAAACGCGAGTTGAGGCTTCCTGGCCCCGATCAAAGGCCGGTGTGAGGTCGCTGTGACAGCGCTTTGAAGTATTCGCATAATCAGCCCTCTGTCTTCGAGGGGCTTTGCAGTTACTCTTTCTCCAGAAGGCATTTTGCCCAGTTGGGTGGAGGGGGCGTGGGGGCTACCGTGAAGGTCTCTGATGGCTGGGGCCCTGCCCCTTATTCGCCATCTGCTGTGGCAGGTGCCAGCCTGCTTCCTGTGTCACATGTGGAGCCAGGCTTGGCCTTCAGCCCGGCTCATTGTACCTGCCCTTGCTTTTATTATGTTCTAAACACTGGTAGTTACCGGAAGCGGCTCCTTCCCAACTCTTTGCTGTCTTGTAGGCGTGGCATTCCTGAGGCCCTCTTCTGCGAAGTATATCCTGCTTCCACCGCCATCATCCTGCCCCCTTCTCTCCTTGCCCTTGTCTTGCAGCACATACCCTTCAGTTTGGTCATCTTTGTAGCCCTCTAGCTATGCCACCTATGTGACAGTTCCGATCTTGGATGCCCCATGTGTTGAGGGCCAGGTTCCCAGGGTGGTGCTGTCAGGTGTGGAACTTGGTGGTGGGGGTTCTGCGCTTGAAGACCAGAGTGGCCCCAGCCCCCTTTTGGCCTTTGCTTCCTGGGCACCACATGAGCAGCTGTGCTGGGCCACACACTCCCTTCATGATCATCTAAGGCCCCAAGCCCAAGCAACAGGGCCAAGTGATCATGGAGTGGAACCTGAGAAACTGGGTGCCAGAATAAACCTTTCTCTTTGCAAGTTGATTATCTCAGTTATCATGGCTGTAGAGACACTGAAAACTAATGCACGTGAACTTCATTGTAATCTTAGCTGTCTGGTTTAAATTTTATTTTTATTTATTTATTTATTTTATTTCTGGCAGAACCGGGGATTGAACTCAAGCCCTTGCGCTTGCAAGGCAAGCGCTTATTCCACTGAGCCATCTCCCCAGCTCCAAAAAGTTATATCATGTACAGGTATAAATTCCCTGTGATGAGTGTGATGATTATGCCTAAAATGTACCAATAAATTTTTTTTTTAAAAGCTGGACGTTGTGATGCACACCTAAAACCCTAGCACTTGGGAGGCTGAGGCAGGAAGATTGCCATAAGTTCAATGGCAGCCTAGACTATAGTGCAAGACTGTCTCAAGGAAACAAACAAAACAAGTAATTCCATAATGTGGTAAAGAAGTTCTGACTGACGCTTTACTGATTGTATTGAGATAAACATCTGGAAAGAATGTCAGACTATGGGCTGTTTTGAGGATAAGTAGATAGCATTGAAAATGAGTAGGCAAGGGCTGGCCAGATAGCTCAACGGATTAAAGTGCCTGCTTAGGCAGACACGGGCTGGGGGTTCAATCCCCAGCCTGCAATGCTGGCCCCACCCCCAGGGTAGGCTGAGACAGCCAATGAGACTGGGCATGGTGGTACACCCCTGAAATCCTAGCGTTTGGGAGCTGAAAACAGGAGGATCATTATGAGTCCAATCTGTATAGTGAGACCCTGTAAACCCTGTACTAAATGCATTTTATAAAAATAAAATAAGTAGGCAGAAGTGTTTGCTTGCTATGGCAATTCTGGGCACCAAACCCACAGTCTCACAGCTGCTAAGTAGATACCTACCCTAACCTGTATTCCTTTCCTCTCTTCTTTTCTATATGGCAGTGAACTTAATGTACATATGCTCTGGAAGGAGAAAAAATGCTTTGTCTGTTGAAGTTTCTATACGTGTTCACCAGGGGTGGCTTTCTTATTTTCCTTCTTCAGAGAACCCAAAAATTGTTCAGAAGAGAAACATGTCCAGTTGAAAGGCTTCCACTTTTGACTCCCTTGCAGCTAGGATAGCTCTGTAGTGACAGATAGGAGCAAAGTATGCTGCTTGGGATCCCCAAGAAATCATTTAAAAAAAAAAAAAAACAGAATTGGGACTGGCGAGATAGCTCAGTGGTCTAAAGCGCCTGCTTAGGCAAGCTTAGGATCTGTGGTTCGTTCCTGATCCCCGGAACCACATACCTCGCCACCCCTACTGCCAGTGCAGGCTGAGCCAGCTGCCAAGACAGAATTGGTGACATTTTCCCTTCACCCTTTCCGGCTAGAGGTGAGCAGACAACTTACAAACAGGGAGAAAGCCCACGCCAGGGATTGCAGGCAGAGTGGAAGGACGGAAGTGGATGTGCTCAGTGACAGGACAGGCCTGCCTCTTAAGAAAAATAAGGGGCCGGGGAGATGGCTCAGTGGAATAAGTGCTTCCCTGGCAAGCGCAAGGCCCTGAGTTCAATCCCTGATTCCGA
>NW_004524690.1:2536421-2543177 GCF_000260255.1 Octodon degus
GTGTGTGTGTGTGTTACTGGGGACTGACCTTTGGCCCTGAACTATATTCCCCCCCTTTCTTATTTTTGGGCTTCAACTTGCAATCCTCCTGCTTCAAACTCCCAGAATGCTGGGATTACTGCTCCACCCCACCCCGCTATGCCTGACTTTCTAAAACTGGTGCAGTTGGGTTCATGTTACATGGAGCCAAATGCAGTCTTAAGTGTGGCAACAGTCAGCTTTTAAAATCCTCTCCTGGCATGTACCCACATAGATGGGTCTGTGCAGTACTGATGCTTAGGCAGTTACTTAATTTTCTTTATAAGATTAAATAAATTCTTTCCAAACTATGAACACCACGGCATACCTTTCCACAAAAGCCTGTTTTTCTCTTGTCTACCTTCTACTTATTTTCCTGAGAAACAGAATCTGTACACACAACTCTATTATGTTACATCTGTGATAGACCGAGCTTCTAGCTCAGCTTTCTGAGGCGTCTCTAGAGAATGCCTAGCACTTAGAGCACCTGGGTGCATTTAGCTGAACTGCATTCAAAAGACTTGAGAGAGAGCTACACTTACTTTGTGGTAATGGTACTGTTAATGCTGACTTGGATCTTGTTTGTTTTTTCAGATACTTATCCTTTGGTGAAATTTCTATAAGAAAGAGAATTTTCCCACGGCCAATGAATTGAAGCAAGTGAACTATTGTTTGGTTGGTTGATTGATTTTCTTTTTTAAAATTATTTTATTCTTTTTTGGTGCAGGTTCTCACTACATAGTTTTGATTCGTAGTGATCCTCCTATTTCAGCCTTCCCAGCACTTGGATTACAGGCATGTGCCACCATGCCTGGTTTCGAGGCCCTGTTCAACACATGGTATCAGGGATCGCACCTGGGTCCTTGCGCTTACCAGGCAGGTGCTTAGACCGTGGAACCATCTCCCCAGTCTGATATGTTTGTTTTGAGACAGGGTCTTGATATGTAGTCTAGGCTGGTCTTGAACTCATTTTGTAGCCCATGCTTACCTCAGATTCATAGCAATCCTCCTGTCTCAGCCTCCTGAGTACTGGGATTACAGGCATATGTCACCACGCCCAGCTGAACTGCTGTTGATTGAAGCCACCACTCCTGTGACTGGCAAAGCCCAGGATATATCCATCTCTATTCACTTTCCTTTGACCGCACCTCCAGCCTAGGGTGACCCCAAAAGGATCATCATGTGCAAAGGGTCACAGGCGCAGGCCCTGCCAGAAGATCAAGCCACTGCAGGCAGATTTGAGGGCTGCGGGGAGGAAGTGAGGTGCTCATTTGGTGCCAAGACCCTTCTCCCTAAGGAGAAGCACTGCTCAGCCGTGTCCAGAGCCCAGGACTCAGGACTGGGGGCCCAGGACCCAGGGTCTATGGTTACTAGAAAAAAAAAAAAAAATACTCAGTTCAAGTTGAAATTCAGATAAATAACAAGTAAATTTTTAGTCTTAAGTATATCCCACACAGTATTTATAACAACCTCATAATGAAAAAATATTTTTATTATCTGAAAATCTTTTTTTTTTTTTTTTTGTGGAACCAGGGATTGAACTCAGGCCCTTGCGCTTGCCAGGGAAGCGCTTATTCCACTGAGCCATCTCCCCGGCCCCCTGAAAATCTTTTTTATCTGAAATTCTTAAGTGCTTGTATTTTTTCTGCTAACCCAATCTGTCTGACTCACTGACTAATCAAACCAAAGGCCTAAGATCCCTTTGGAAAGTTATCGTTCGAGAGAAAGGCAGACCCTGAACTGTGAAAAAAAACATGGGGGTAACAGTCAGACAGTCCAAGAAACCAAGAACAAATTTTGGAGAAAACTCGATTCAATGTCAAATAATTAGCATTTAATTGCTTAAAAGTATTATAGCCATCTTCTCTTTCTTTAGCTATGTAAAACACTGCAGATCAAATAAACAATTTAAAATGTGCAGAAATGGATATTGGCAGGAAAGAATACTTAACACTAATGGAAGTTGGACATGTAAATTCCTAAACATTAACAAGAAGCAATTGCACAGTATTGATTTGAGCTCTGTTAAGAAAAGCCATAGACCACTTAATCTTCATATGTAAGCCACCAAATTCAGAGTATTTCTCAAAGTGCATTGTAAGAGCCGAGAGTGCAGGCAGAGATGCAGACCCTCTTTCTCTTGGAATCACTGCTTTCACTGTGTTCTGATTTTCCCGTGGACCCTAGGTGTAAATAACCGGGAATGCCTGCAGACTCAACAATTAAGTGATAAGCAATACTGTTAAATGCTTAAACTGCTATTTGATTTAGTCCTCTTGCCAGGCCAGTTGGTTTTCTAGAGCTCCAGGGTGCCTCTTACAGAAGGGCATAAGGCAGCCTGGTGTTAGGGCTTAGATCTAGAATGCCCCCCAAGGCCTTGTATGTGCAGAAGTAGGTGATGGGTCAGTGGGTTCACCCGCCATGAACTGAGCTAACTGTACCCTGTGGCCAGGGCGGGGAGCTGGGGACAGGGCCTGGAAGGGTGCCCCTACCTCCGCAGCTCCTTCCTGTCTTTCTCTCTGGGCTTTGTCCTGCCTTTCCACTGTGCTGGTTCTGCCCTGCAGCCTTCTGGCCATGGCCTGAAACTGTGAGCCAGAATAAACCCCTCCCCATTAAGTTGTGGGTGCTGGACATTGTGTCCCCAGATGGCAAAGTGACTTAGCTAGAATGCAGGTTCCCAGGGGCAGGGCTGAGGAGCCCGCTGTCACTACCGTGCAGTTCTGAAGGGCCAGGTACAGTTCCAGCCCGGGGGTGGTTTTAGCCATTTCATTACTTAAACCACCCGCAACCCTGGACTTCTCACATAAGCTTCTCTGGTCCACTGACTTCATCTCTAAAATGCAGAGTCTAATTTGGAATAAAGACAACTTTTGGCACATATTCTTTCATTTCTAAAATGTATTTTATTGAGGTTTTCATAAAATTTACTGTTTTGTGGTGAGCACTTCAGTGATTTTTAGCGCAGTCATGACATAGAGTCATCCTTCTGCCCTCCCAAAGTTACCAGAATTCCACTTACAGGACATCTACAAGGACAAAGAGAAAGCAAGAGCTACATGATAACTGACCTTGCAGCTCTGAGGAAGGCAAGTGCTACCCTGGCAATGGAGCAAACCAAGAAAAGCCTCATTAACATCTAGAAGGTTCAAAAATCCCAGGGCTTGGGATCAGGTATCTGTGGCTGAGAAGGAAAATGAGGTTCAGGACAGGCGGGTGGGGTGAGTGTCTACGTGTGGAGGAGCTACTTCCCAGTTTCCTGCCTGCCCTTCTTTGACAAGATTGGGGTGGTTTTTCTAGAGGAAGAAATTGGGCAGTCAAGTCTCTAGACTGGACAGGTATGTCTAAGGAATGTATAAGAGGATTTCCTGCTGCAAGCAGAAAACTCCACTTGCAGTGTACATTCTGAATGCCAGGCTCTCTAGCAGCCTCTTCCTGGCTTCCCGAGTGCAAACAGCCAGGCCTAAACCCAAAGACAAGAGCTTGAATAACACTCATCTCTCATGGATTTAACCAACCCAGGAGAAAAGGACTAAAAAGGCTGAAATGGGCTAATCCTGGTCGTGTTACCCTGAAGCTCATGGTGCAAAGTCTCACCAGGTACACAGAGGGCCAAACAGCTGTGAACCAAGGAAGGGAAGCTGGGACCAAAATAATTACAGTAGACAGGTGACTTACAGGAGCTAAACTGTAGCAGGAGAAGAAATAGTCTTTAAAGCTATCATTATCATGCTGAGAGAAATAAGTAGAGACACCCATTGGTGTGGGGATGGCTCAGGTTCAATCCCCAGCCCCCCAAAAAAAACCAAAAATAACATTCTGAGAACAAAGAGTTCTTAGAAATTAAATATGATATAGAAGACATTTTTAAAACTCCTGTGGTAATTGGATGTGCTGAAACCTGTGTCCTAATCCCCAGTGCCTATGCCAACAAGTAAAATAAAATAAAAAGACTTTATAGGAATGACTCAGGTTAGAACTGCTGAGACAGGGAGGTTATCCAGCACTTTGGGGCAAGCCCAGGATAACTCCATGAGGCCACAAAAGCTGAGACTCCTCTGGCTGGAGTTGAGACATCCTGCAACTGACAAAGAGGCCCGAGAGATTGGAAAGCAGGCTCAGACTTGACGCACTGACACTGGATCTGAGGAGGCAGGAAGGGATTCCAGGGCAAGAAACGAGGGGAATCTCTAGAAGCTGGGGGAGCCCTCTGGAAAGCAGGCCTCTCAACCCTAAAGTCACAAGAAGCCAAGTTCTGCCCGCAGCCTGAATAAGCAGTACATAAATGATTTCTGTGAGTCTCCAAAAAGAGGGTGGCCTCCAAATGCTTTGTCAGGCCGGTGAGGCCCACACTAGGTTTCCAAGCCTCAGGGCAATAAGGTGATACATTTGGGTTATTTCAACCCGTGGCACAGAAAGTTTGGAGCATAAAATAACTAAATTTCCCAGACAGGAAACAAAAAATATCTGGAAAAATAGAAGAGAAAATGTAAGAAAATTAGAAAACTGATCCTAGAGGTCCAATATCCAAATAAAAGAAAAGAAACACCTCCAAGGAAATGGAGTAAGAAGGAAATTATCAGTGAAATCACTAAGGGCCTGTCCCTAAACTAATGGGCATGATATTTAGGTTGAAAGGTCTCACATGAGAGCTCAGAGGTTATGCACAGATTTATGAAATTCAGAACACTAGAGACAAAGATCCTGAGTTCCATTTGTTTATGTTTTCTACATGTATTCTTTTTATAATCAGGATCAAGAATCATTTTTAATAAATAACTAATTCAAAGAAAAAACAATCGGGGCTGGTGAGATGGCTCAGTGGTCTAAAGCACCTACTTGGAACAAGCTTAGCAACGCACATGGACCACGGTTCAATCCCCCAGCACCACAGGCCAGCCAGCCCCCGCCCCCTGGTGGGCTGGGCTGGCCACACACACACACACACACACACACACACAGATAAATAAATTAATAAAATTAAAAAAGAAATCTTAAAAAAAAAACTTCCTTTAAAAAAAAAAAGAAAAAAAATCCTGAGTTCCAGAGATGGGGAGGGGGATCACATTAAAGTAAAAAGAGCAACAAAAATTTTGGAGTTTAAACAAGAGTAGAAGACAATGGAAACCATCCCTTAATTTTTCCCTTTAAAGAAAAGTAACTTCCAAAAACCAAAAGTAAAAAAATAAAAATAAATTCCACCTTACTTTCTCCTGCACTGAAGGGATAGAACAGGAAGCAGGTCAGGAAGCCAAGGGTGGGTGACAAGTTTGTATAGAACAGAGAAAATCCTCATGGTGATAGCATAAAATTGATGGGTACCACCTAAGAGTATAACAAGTATCAATATATACAAGTTATTTAAAAATATAAAAGTATTCTATGAAACAAAGGAAACACTAGAAAACAGGAAATATTTGCAAACTGTTCATCTGACAAGATTAATACAGAATATATAAGAAACTCAAAAGTTAAGTAAGTAAATAATTAGTTTTTAAAGGGGCACATGATCCAAATAGAGATTTCTCAAAAGAAAACACACAAATGTTTTCAATAAGTGTATAAAACAACATTCACCATCACCAATCACAGAAAAGAAAATCAAAGCCATAATAACAGATAGCACACCCCAGTAAGAGTGGCTATTATCAAAAAGCTCAAATGAAAGTACATAACAAAGACTGTAAGATGCACAGTGAAAGGGAACTAATACACACTGTGGCCGGAAGGAAAGTTCGTAGCCAGTGTGAAGAATGGTATGACGAGTCCTCAAATAACCAGAACTAGAACTGCTGTGGGATCCAGTAATCCCACAGTGGGCAGAGATCTACAGGAAAGGAGGGCAGCGGTGGGGGAGAGCTGCGCTGCCAGGTGTCCATAGATGGGCGAAGAGATAAAAAATATAATGCACATACCCAGTTGGCCACCAAAAAAGGGTGAAATCCTGTCATCTATATCAGCAACATGGGTAGAAGTTGAGGATACCACGTTAAATAAGTCACACTGGCACTGAGAGACAAGTATCACATGTTCTCATTTATATGTGGACGCTAGCATAGTGTGAAAAAATAGACCTGACCATTGTGGCAATGTCAGTGGATCAGGAAATACCTTCAGTGGATTAGTACAGCACACTTCTGGCTGGGGTGTGTCCCTGTGGCTCATACAGGCTTGGCCTTTGCTGACATAGGTGGTGCCTCACCCTTCCCCCGGCTGCGTTCCCCTGCTCTGCTTCCTGACCGCTGGGATCCACCGCAGCTGTGCTCCTCCTCCACCTTCAGTCATGGCTCTCTAAGGTGGAGCCAGCCTCTCCTGTACCAAGCTGCCGCCCACCGTGAGCTTAGCAAACCTCACCTCCTTGGAATTCCGGGTGGCAGGTGTGCTGTCACAGCATCAGGAAAGCTAGCACTGGAGTGGTTACCAGAGACCAGGATGGGTAGTGGAGGTAGAGAGAGGCTAGCTAACGGGTGCAGCAGTGCAGACGGATAGGAAAAATGGGAGCTCATGTTCTACAGCACAGTAGAGTGGCATGGTTGATGAAAATTAATTATATATTTTTCTAATAGCTAGGAAAGAGGATTATGAATAGGTCGAATGCAAAGAAATGATAGATACTTGAGACAGATATGTCAGTTATGCTGACCTACTTATTACACATTGCTTATGAGTACTGAAATGAAATAGTAATATTAGTTACTTTTTCTTTTTTTTTTTTTTTTTTTTTTTTGGTCTGTCATGACA
>NW_004524690.1:2549208-2560287 GCF_000260255.1 Octodon degus
TACATGATTTCAGTAGTTGCTTCCCTAACTGCAAAGGCAATCTCATTTAGTGTAGCATTTGAAAGCAGCTTTGTTTGACTTAAGAGTTATGTGTATCACCCCACATCAAGTACTTTGTGGGGCTGTTAAACACAAATGTAACATTGTATTTTTGTGAATGAGAGCATGTCAAATGCATCCTCTAGAAAAATTAGTGTAATAGTTTTTGTTTTCTAAAGTTGACACTGTGGGTTATATTTTGTGAACGCCTGATGTTTGGGATCTTTTTTCTCAAAATAAACAAGTCCTTATTAAACCAGGAAAAAAAAAAAGAATCAACAAGGGCTGGGGAGATAGCTCAGAGGCCTAAAGCACCTGCTTAGGCAAGCTTAGGCAAGTGTAGGGACTGCGGTTAGATCCCTAACCCACGTGATGCACCAGCCCTGCCCCCAGGTCGGGCTGAGCCAGCCACAAAAAAAAAAAAAAAAAAAAAAAAAGAATCAGTGAAGTGAGCATGATATTTATATTAACTCTACTGCACAAGAGTCAGCACCTTCAGTCTCGAATGTACTAATTCACAATCACCTAGCTTCTCAGGACCTTTTCACCTACTGTCTACTTCTAGCATTGACTGCTTTGCCCAAAACCAAGTTTACAATCACCTGCAATTTCTGCCTACTTTGCTTTTTCAAACTCAAAGTTTTAGAATGCAGGACAGGGACTAAATGAGTCCATCAGCAAGAGCAGCCCACATTTACTAGCAGGTCTTGTGGCTCAACTGAGAAGGTGATGCTCCGGTGACCTGCACATTTAACTAGTTAGCAAGGTAAAATTCATCTTACACTTATTCTACCACAGTAAAAAAGGGTCACCCAATGTTTTCCTTTTATTCAGTTCTAGTTAATCATTATTAACTACTAGCTGACTCTTTGGGAAGTACAGGGAAAAAAAAGATAAGCACATTTAGGACAACGCTACAGGTTGTACAAGCTCACAACACTCCATGTTTTCTGAAGGCCACCTGTGGTGTGAACTTTGAAGCTTTTCTTATACTTTTTTGATTGTTTTATTTTCATTCAAAATGAATGTATTCCGCCCCCGGTGACACACACCTGTAATCACAGCACTCGGGAGGCAGCAGGAGTGTGAGTACAGAGAGGCTACTACAGAGAGAGAGGCCCTGTCTCTAGAAGAGATTCTACTAGGTGGTGAGAGAGGCACAGCCACCCGCTCCTCCAGGCAACGTCCTGTGGCTGCTGTCAGTCAGGCTCCCTGGAGAGGACTCCTGAGGCGGCTGTGGGCACAGAAGCCAGCTAACATGCTCTGGGGGCCATGCCTGTGGGGAAGACAGGCCCCCGGGTTCCTGGGGGAAAGAGCGAGCTGTGGTGAGATCGCAGCAAAGGCTCACACCTTCCTCCAGGAACTGGGAGCTGGGATGTCCCTTCAGAATCATCCCAGGCTGAAGAGGCCTTGCCTTCCTACTCCCATCAACCCTCCTGGAGACGGCACCGTCAGAAAGTGTTTCACAATGTCTTAGGCGAGGCAGCTCTGTGTGGTTGAGCTTTGTCCTCAAGGGGGAACTCTGCTGAGTGCCTCACCTGCTCACCCTGCTCTCCACATAATTCAGACTGGCCTTGAACCCACTATGTAACCCAGGCTGGTTGAAAGTAGCTTCACTGCTGGTATATTTGAAGCCCACCTCCTCTTTTCAAACCCATTTTATGGACATAGGTTTGCAGCTCCTACCACACAATAGGGCCCATCCCCCACCCAGCAAGCAAAATAAAAGCAACAGCTCATTAAAGAGGCTCTCTGCAGGCTCCTGCTTCCTCCCCAGGGAAAGCACCACGGAAGAAGCTTCCAAAGCAACTGAGAAGATGCAGATGGGAGGTTGCCTCTCTAGCACTCCTGACAGAGGAAAGAAATATTCTCTCTTCTGTCCCTAACAATAAACCATCTGAGGTCTCCATTAACCAGCAGACATAGAATCCTCCTTGTTGGCTTATCGATGAACTACCTGGAAAATATTCCCTGTGGTTCTCAACATTTGCTGCACGATTTTTTTTATCCTGCACTAAAAAACATTCAATAATTTTCTGTGGTTCATTTCATTAGACCGAACACCAGAACTATAAGGAAGCCGAAGATCAGTGTGAGGAAACTCAGTCATGCTCTGACAGGCTCCGCGACCTTGGAGTGGCAGTCTGCCATCTTGCAAATGAGGACACAGAGCCACAAAATCCTAAGGAACTTACTGTCAGCCGCTTGCCTCCCAACCCTCAGAGCTGTAATTCACAGCTCCCAGCCAGGGAAGCGCCTTCGTGACACCACAGAGTGAGAACAGCTGAGTCACAGCACTGTCACTGCTGAGTCAGGAAAACAAGCAAGACAAGTGAGTGGTTCCCATTTAACCCAGTGGTCTGGGGCCCATCCCAGGGGGTACAGCAACCACTAAAGCTCCTCCAACATGGGGGTTGTGAGGCTGGCGACCACAGCCAGTCTGGTCTTCTGTCTTTGGGCAAATACCTTTATCACTGTGTTCATTTTCCTGGACTGGCAGTTAGGGATCAGGATGCAGGGGTTGCAGTTATTAATGAAGGGACTGTCGGGAATCAGGCTCCCTCTGCTGCCTGAAGGGAATTACCCTGGCTGAACGACTCCCCGCAGCGCATGATACACACAGCCACAGCCAGACTATTCTCTTTTTTTTTTTTTTTAATTGAGAAAAAATATCAATGAGACAGTTTCAAAACCGATTAATAGGACAGTTTCAATAATTAACACATTGTACATTGTTATCTTCTTAGTGGTTATCCATAGTACAAGAAGCAGACAGGATATCCTGTCCAAACACTGTTAGTACAAATCTTCTCATTGAATTAAGCAAAAGTAGTTATATTTCTATCCTAACTATTCTGCATATACAGAAACAAAATGGTCCTTCCTTTGTATCCCATTTTTTTGTTTAGTCCTGTCAGAAATGGGTATTCTATTGGCATCTAAATACTTTAGGTGCGTGAATTCAGCAAAACAATCCAACATAGTCCAGCAGTCCACAATAGTAGTGGGTTATCCACAGAAGTTGTTGACTTGAGCCTTTCACAGCTCAGCATATTAATATGGCTTAACTTTATATACCTAGTTTTTATACTTTTCTGCTGGATGGTTAACACCAAGATAAAGTAAGACCTATGTAACAAGAAATGTAATTTTTGTATCTGATAAGGTCAGTCAAGTCCCCTCAGGATTTATCCTGTAACCCTGTACCACAGTTTGCAGATCCTTTGTCAGTGTCAGCCATGTCAGCCAGACTATCCTAAATTGACTGCTACTGTTTCCAACAAGGGACCTTCTCCCAATGGGTGGAGGGGACATCTGTCTGTGCAATGTGGTTTAAGAGACATCAGATGACTAATGAAAGACTAAATGGACAAAGGGGCAATAGCCACACAGCATGTGACAGAGAACTCTGATCCAGCCTGTAGCTACTGATCGAGGAAGCCAACCCACAGGCCTTGCAGCAATCGGCCCAGAACAGCAAGGACTTGCTTGGGCCCTGTCAGTTCCCCTGCTTTGTGCCAGCCCTTGCAACTCAGCCCTCGAAGGCCCCAGACCAGCCTCACTGGGTGCCCCTGCCAGCTGCCTGCTCCCGCTTTCCCATACCAAGAGTACCACATGAACCAAAGCCTTCCTCCCTCTCTGTCTCCTGCTCTGTATATCTTCCCAGTCCCTTTTCTGCCCTGGGGACACTACCAAGAGCAAAAGGTAGTAGCCCACTCCCTAGCTACAGCAGGCTCTGAATAAACTGACTGCTTGTGCTTGGTTGGGCAGTCTTTGCCTTTTCTGTAAATTTCCTAGGAGCCCCCAAATGCAAGGCCTACACTGCCTACAGCTGCAGACCCCAGCACTGCCCAGCACAGCACCACAGAAGTCCCTTGTGGGTGATGACAGGATGGAGCCATGAGCTCTGCCCACTTTGCACTGAGTCGCTCTGCTGCGTGTTGCTTGGCTCTGGTTATTTATTGGTTCCCGCTCGCTTGGCTTCCTTATCGAACAGGCCATTTCTTTTCATCCTTTTTCCTTTTCTGTACTTTCGGTCTGTGTCATGCTAAGTGCTGTTTGCCAAAAGAGGTGAAATAGATGTGTAGGTCCTCTTGGCTGTTAGCCTACTTTGTAAACATCACAAGTACTTGTGTGATGGTGTCAGTTCTCAAAACAGCTGTAGTAAGTGAATAAAGGGGGGATGTAAAACCCTGTGGTTTGCTTGGTGAATCTTATTTGTGAAGTTTCTCCTTCTGGAAAATTTCCAGTTCCTTTTGCTGGTTTTTTAGCTGTGACCTCTGCACTTCCTTCTATGGTACCTTCTGAGCGGTCAGCAGCCTGAAGCTCCTCCTCTGTAGCGCTTTCCTTTAGCTTTGGACAAATTCATAAATGGAAGTGGTCAGCTGGTTGTCAACTTGGGGAAGCCCTTTCTATCTTTGTTCTTGAGAAACCTTTTGAGTCCTTCATTAGTGGTCTGTTTTCTAAGCCGCTAGTGAGTTCACCAAGCCAGTAATCTGTCAGACACACTTGGTGTGGAGCACTGGTAAAACTCTGTGAGAATCTTCTGTCACCTCTTGAGGGTTTTTTGGGGGAAGTGGGTTGGGGTCAGTGTCCTGGGACCTGGGCCTTGAGTGAAGGAAAATGTGCTCTCTGCTTTTCTAGAGAGGCACAGATTGCTGGTTCTGGTGGCCCAGTGGCAGACTGGGACCTGAGACACACGTGCAAGCCTCCTGATGGAGTGCTGCTGGTAGTCATGGGCTCATCTATGCCTAAACCTCCTTCCCCAGGAAAAGTTGCTTATTGATATTTCCAACACAACTCTAATTCTCATGACTTTGTTGTTGTTGTTTGAGGCAGGGTCCTGCTAGGTAGCCCCACTGGCCCTGAACTCACAGTGACCCTCCTGTCTCAGCCTTCTGAGTGCAGAGATTATAGGCGTGTGCCACAACAGGCTCTTTGGACTTCTTTCTAGATGCATAACTTCCCTGAGGCTAATTTGAGCCCACAAAGGCCACTCTGGGGAATATCTGACTCAAGCAAGATTATTCATTTGGGGAAAATCGTAGTAAATAAAGGGGCGAAAAAACTTTCTCAAGTCCAATTTTATTGGTATGCAGAGGACACCAAAGGGTGAGATTGAATAATGACTTCACTAAAAACTACTCAAGGTGAAGTACTCTTAGTAGTATATTCCTTACTGCTGGTGGACACCACAGAGGAAGCACCATCAATCTCCCTTCCGACTGCCATCACGTCTAAGTCAGAGTCTCCCAAGGAGCCTGAACAGCTACAGAAGCTCTTCATCAGAGGGCTGAGCTTTGAAACAACTGAAAAGCATCTGAGGAGCCGTTTTGAGCGATGGGGAACATTCACAGACTGTGTGGTAACGAGAGACCCAAACCCCAAGTGTTCCAGGGGCTTTGGGTTTGTCACTTATGCCACTATGGAGGAAGTCGATGCAGCCATGAATATAAGGCCACACAAAGTGGACAGAAGAGTTGTGGAACCAAAGAGAGCTGTCTCAAGAGAAGATTCTCAAAGACTGGGGGCCCACTTAACGGTGAAGATCTTTTTTGGTGTCATTAAAGAGATACTGAAGGACATCACCTCCAAGATTATTTTGAACAATATGGAAAAATCAAAGTGATTGAAATTATGACCGATTGAGACAGTGGAAAGAAGAGGGGCTTTGCTTTTGTAACCTTTGATGATCATGATTCTGTGGATAAGACTGTCATTCAAAAATACCACACTGTGAACAGCCATAACTGTGAAGTAAGGAAAGCCCTGTTGAAGCAGGAAATGGCTAGTGCTTCATCAAAGAGGTTCTGGAAATTTTGGTGGTGGTCATGGAGTTGGCTTTGGTGGCAATGACAGTTTCACTCACGGAGGAAACTTGAGTGAGGTGGCTTTGGTGGCAGCCATAGAGGGGGTGGATATAGTGGCAGTGGAGATGGCTACAATGGATTTGGTAGTGATGGAAACAATTATAGAGGTATTAGAAGTGATAATTAATTTGGCAATTACAACAGTCAGTCTTCAATTTTTTTTTTAAGGGAAGGGTCTGCAGGTGTTCAGGGTCTCACTCCTAGATTGGACTTGTAGTGATCCGCCTGTTTACAGCCTCCCAAGACCTGGGATTACAGGCACATGCCACCATGCCTAAACTCAATTGCTGTCTCAGCATGCCCTGTGGGTGGGGCCAGCACAGCAGGTGAGGGATTCAACCCTAGCCTCTGCACCTGCTTGCAGGCATTTTATCTGCTGAGCTATTTGGCTGGCCCTTAGTCTTTAAATTTTGGACCTATGAAGGGAGGAAACTTTGGAGGCAGAATCTCTGGGCCTTATAGTGGTGGAGGCCAATATTTTACTAAACCACAAAATCAAGGTGGCTATGATGGCTGTAGCAGGTTTTAAACACTTTCAGGAAACAAAGCTTAGCAGGAGAGGAGAGCCAGAGGAGTGACAGGGAAGCTACAGGTTACAACAGATTTGTGAACTCAGCCAAGCACAGTGGTGGCAGGGCCTAGCTGCTACAAAGAAGACATGTTTTATTTTATTTATTTATTTATTTATTTATTTATTATTTATTGGCAGAACTGGGGATTGAACTCAGGCCCTAGTGCTTGCCAGGCAAGTGCTTATTCTACTGAGCTATCTCCCCAGCCCCAGAAGACATATTTTAGACAATACTCACACATATGGGCAAAAAACCCGAGGACTGTATTTATGACTAATTGTATAACAAGTTATTTTAGCTTCTGTTCTGTGGAAAGTGTAAAGCATTCCAACAAAGGGTTTTAATGTAGATCTTTTTTTGCACCCATGCTGTGATTGCTAAATGTAATAGTCTGATCATGATGCTGGATAAATGTCTTTAAAAAAAAAAAAAAAACTACTCAAAAGTAATGAGTAATTTGACAAACTTTACAGCAAAGTAACCTCATTTCCCTAAGAAGCCTTCCACTCCATGTTTTTGTTGTTTTGTTTCTTTCTGGGTTTTGAGACAGAGTCTCTAGGCCCAGGCTGGCCTCACTCTCAACGACCCTCCTGCATCAGCGTCCCTGAGTGACGCATTACAGGTGTGCGCTATCACACACTGCTATTCCAGCCCTAGATTGAGAATTCCAGGGGTCACTCTTGGGCAAGCTGTTTCCATCTTTCCTCATTTTGGACACCCCACACTGGCCTGTTTTTTTTCTCCAAATGCCTTCAGGGCAGGTTTGGCTGGCTTGAGCTGTGGGGATGGAACCACAGCAACCTGAGCCTGACTGCTTTGTTGAAGCAGGCACTTAAGGAACTGAGCTAAGGGGCAGGCCCCCGGCCTGGTTTTTACACTCCCTGCATGGCAGCCTAAATGAAAGTAAGTCTGGGGACGTAAAGTAAATGTGGTGATCCCATCAATTGGGAGGCTGAGGCAAAAGGATTACAAGTTTGAGTCTCGCCTGGGGAAAAAAAAAAAGAAAAGAAAAGAAAAGAAAAGAAAAGAAAAGAAAAGAAAAGAAAAATGGCTAAAGACATAGTGGTTGAAGTCCCCTGGTTTCTATGCCCAGTACTGGGGAGGAGTCAAGTTCAAGCCTGATTACTACAGACTGTGGCTCATAAAATCCTGCCCATTACATTTTTATTCTCTCACTCTGAGCACCATGCAGCAATCAAGACAGACTCTACTTTCCCATTATTTGATTTGATTTGATTATTGTTATTTGAGACAGAGTCTCACTAAATTGCTCAGCCTGGCCTGGAACTTGTGATCCTCCTGCCTCAGCCTCCCATGTGTGCTCTCGCACTAATGAGCATAAATTTGATGAGATGGGACGGAAAGCCTGGTTTGTTTGGGGTACTGAAATTGAACCCGTGGCCTTCTCACTGAGCTACACCATCACCCTTTTTAATTTTTTTTTTATTTTGAGCCAGGATCTCACTTATTTTCCCAGGCTGAGCTCCACCACACGATTCTCCTGCTTCAGCCTCCCAGAGGCTGCAGCTTAGTACAGGCCTGCACCACAACACTGGCTTGCAGTTATGCTTTCTATTATGTATCCAGGGGTCAAAGTAAAGCTTCATCAGGGTGTGCTCAGAGCAGGTGACCTGAAGAACAGTTCCTCAGTTTACAGCACACCCAACAGGAATCCAGGGTCCACGTGACAAGGAACACTAAACCTGTGACTTCCCTTCAAGTGAATGTCCTGCATGTAGCCTCCATACACTTCCACATGGCTTCTGGACAGAATCAAGGGGACAAGGCTCTGCAATGGGGGAGGGGACATCTTGAGCCTGTCCAGCGGATCCATGGGTGACCCTTGATAGTCCTAAAAGTAAAGACTTTGAATTGTTGTTCTCAATAAATTATTTTAAAAAGAAAAAAAGAAGCATTGTTTTCCCATGTCGTCTCCCACAGAAGCCTGCTTATCCAAGGAGGGCATTATGTACGTCTCAGCGTGCACATTTTGTAAACAGGAACCTGCGTCTTGAGGCCGGAGGGACACCTCTGTCCTCTACTGAAAACAACACTTCCATTCGGCCCAGAGCACACGTTGCAATTCGCTCCATTTGGGGTCTGGCTGCCGCACGGGCTACAGGGACAGCTTCTGGTAAGTAAGGATCCCCTCAGATCTGTGAGCTGCACTGCCTCAGGCCCCAGCAGCTGTATTTATCCACCTTCCTGCGGATCACCTTCAAGAAAGAATGTGGTGCCTCCTTACCGTGGTACCCCTCGTTACAGAGAATCAAACAAAGATCCAACTCATTATTCCCAAGGGAATGTTCAAGGCACACAGCACAAACAGACAAAAGTACGGTACCACCCAGTGGGGTTGCTGCCCCAACTGGGAATGTCAATTAGCACATTTTTTGATTTGCAATCGCTCTGTGAGACTTTCACAATGGAATTCATTATTTACTTCTGCTACTATGCCCTATTTACTACGCAGTGAAGCTGTTAATTGAAGCTGCTTCTAATAATCTTTTTTACATTTTGTGGTTAATTATAAGAGATACTACAAGTTAGGTGTGATGGCACATACCTGCAACCCTAGCACTGGGGTTAACCTCAGCCTAAGCTACATAGTGAGTTCGAGTCCAGCCTGAACTATATAACAAGATCTGATTTCCTATCTGAAAAAATAGACAAGCAAAAATCTATTACTAACGATGCAGCTGACCTGTTGTGGGAGGCCTCAGAGACCCCTCCCGGCCCCGTGGTGAAGCACCCTCTCCCTGTGCCCACGTGTGCAGCTACCTACTGCTTGCTGCTCACACTCACAGCCTGGAGGTTAAGTCTGCAAACAGGAATTGAAGCCTTCGTGACCCCAGTGAATGAGTTCCGATCAAGCAAAGATTTCCAGCTTTCCTCGCTAGAAATTGCTGAAACTGTTTCAGCAGCATTGGAAATGAAGGATTTGGAAACAGAAGCCCCAGATATGAGTCCGAAACTTCCTTCTTTGGAAAAAAAAAAAGAAAAAGAAAAAAAGATATGCAGTGTTTCCATCCTGGTCAGCACAAATCCTGGAGAAAGTGGGGGATACAGTATACAGGGGTTAAGGTCTGGAAGCCACGTGACCTCAGGAAAGGAAACAGTGAAGAGAGGGGAGTGAGAGAGGCTGTGGGTGGGCAGAACGAAGAAAGGCCGCAACAACACCGCCCTCCCGCTCCCTGAGCCTTTCACCCACTGCCTGCATCTGGGAGGAGAAGGCACGGCCTCCCTCGCCCGCCCTCCGACAGATGTGTCAGGTGCCGGGAACCTGCCTGTTTGCTAACATAAGGTGGCTGACTTCCTGACTGCTGGTCTCCAGCTTCTAGTTAGGCTAAGAATATTTTGGAAGGAGCAAGGGAGAGAAGAGAGGAAAAGAAAGAAAAGAAAGAAGGGATTCTTCAAGCTAGCACCTCGCCCTGTTGGGACTGCAGAGCATCCTCGTGGCTGCTCCACTTTGCTGGCAGTGCCACTTCAGGGGCCTCTGGCGCTGGAGAAATCCAGGTCATGGCCGAAGGAGGGGTCAGGAAAGAAGTCTTCCACCTGCCACACAGCTCAACCCAGGGGCAGTTACTTGCTGCTTCAATTTGAAGCTGCAGTCTCTCTCCACCCCGCCCTCCGGCTTTCCTTGTAGTCCTTCCACATTGATGGCTCAGAAAATAATTAATGTCTTGCTCTTAACTCTAACATGATGCTCCCGTGTATACATCCCACCCCTCAGATCTTATCCACAATTCAATTAAGCTGCGTGTGTCTGGTCTGGGTTTTGCTTAGCTCTTCATAATAATTCAATAGATGGAATACGTTATCCGCAGAGAAATGCGGACGGGATGTCACCAGCAGCTTTACTGTGATTACCTCGTGCATCCTGCCGGATCTTAAATGTCCATCTCTGAGCCCACTCGCTACTTGATGAGGATAAACTGTTCCAGGAGTATTGGCTAATGGCCCATTGCCTTGAGTTAATTTCCTGGGAGAAGATTTATCTCTGTTTGTGTCTCACCAGCAATGGACACTCACCTACCGGTCTGTGAGACTCACTCGTGCCCCGGAAGCACAGGGAGTGACAGACACAGTGCCTGTTCTCCTCAGGCTTCACTGCCCAAAGTGACGTTCTCCTTAACCGCTTCATGAAAGTTTTGTGTTTTTCTTTTACTGACAAAAATGATAAGCAATAGAAATACAACAATCAATACAAATCCTACAGAGACCTTTGCTAAAGAATTTTTCTATTCTGTTTACTGCCATATTGTCAGGAATGAGCGTTTCAAGCTCTGAATACTAAGGTCGTCCTCTGAGCTGACTACAAAAGGTGCTGGCAGCTCAGGAAGGACCCTCCAGGGGCGGGTGTGAGCATGGGAGATTCGCCTGCTCCAAACAAAGGGAAATCCTTCAGGGTGCACTGGTGCAACCACTGCATCTGTCCCCAAAAGGTCAGGGGGACAGGCCCACGCACAGGTAGCCAGCTATGTGAACAGGAGCCAGGCCAATCCCTGGTTCCGCAAAAATAAATAAATAAATAAATAAATAAATAAATAAAATAAAATGTACCAATAAACTCTGGTTGGAAAGTGTAACAAAATGAT
>NW_004524690.1:2562641-2566834 GCF_000260255.1 Octodon degus
TCTCTCTCTCTCTCTCTCTCTCTCTCTCTCTCTCTCTCTCTCTCTCCTTCTGTCTGTCTCTCTCTCAATGCATTTAGTACAGGGAATACAGGGTCTCACTACACAGATAGAACTAGTAATGATCCTCCTGCTCACAGCCTCCAAAGTGCTGGGATTACAGGTGTGAGCCACCACGCCCAGTCCCATTCACCATCTCAGGGTGCCCTGGTGGTGGGGCCAGCACAGAACATGCTGGGGATCAAACCCCTGTCCCTGAGCCTGCCTAAATAGGCACTTTAATCCACTGAGCTATCTGGCCTGCCCTTCAAACTCTTGATCTTCCTGCCTCAGCCTCCACTAGTGTCATTTCTCTCCTTATGTCTCAGTGTGTTCCTGTGTGCCCGACTCACTACATCAGCCTGTATCTATTACTCTGGCAAAGAGCTTGACATAGAGGTTGCCCTCATGTCCTTTCCACCTGCCCGTTTAGGTCCTTTGTGCTGGCCCCTTAGTTCCTGAGCCACCCTTTGCTCTCCAGAAATGCAGACCCTGCAGGCCCCTCTTTGGTTTTCCTGTCCCTAGAGATAGCATTGCCAAAGGAGTGCCAGGAGGTTCTCTGTGAGGCTTTAGAAACCGAGATGTAGATGTTAGGAATGTTTGTTGCCACCAGAATTCTGCCGTCTGCAGCCCTCGTAAGGGCAGTGTGGGGTAGGATAGCATCCCAGCGGTGGCAGTGGTGACACAGGAGTTGCAAGAATTTACCAGATCTAGCTGGTATGGTGGTTCACACCTGTGAGCCCAATACTTGGGAGGCTGAGGCAGGAAGATCTGTGACCATTCAAAACCAATTGGAAATACAAAGTGAGATCCTTTCCCAAAACAAAAAACAAACAAGGATAGGAAGAGAGTAAGATTCACCTATTTGAGAGAAGCCTATGCTCTGACCAGCAGAGGGCGTCACTCATACAAGGTGAGAAGTAGTTGGATGAGCAGGGGTTCTGTCTTGGTTACTTTTCTCTTGGTGGCGGGACAAAATACAGGACCCCCCAAATTAAGGAAGGAAAGGTTAATTTAGCTCACAGTTAGTGGAGGTTTCAGTCCATAATAGGCTGGCTCCAAGGCAGAGTGGCACAGGGCAGAGGGCAGTAGTTCATGGTGGCAGAAAACAGCAAAGAGCAAAGGAGGCACAGCTGCTGTGGCCTCGCTCCTTTCCTTGTATTATATAAGGGCTGTCCCAGGGCAGGCGTAGCACCCACACCCGTAATCTCAGCATTGGGTCATGAATTAATCACAAACTCTAGAAGCCGCCCCAATGACTACACAAGGCTTTGGGGGACACCTAGACACAAACTGTAACAGGTTCCCAGCACAACCTGGCTGCTAAACACCTGTGCCGGGCTCTGCAGGGACTCCGGGAAGGGCCGGCACTCTGCTTCCTGGCCATGGCCCAATCCGGCATTCTCTGAGCACTCGCTCATTTGGGCCATCACTGCCAGCATTGCCAGGCAGTGGAATGGGGGGATGGACCAGGGCCCCTCACACCGAGCCACAATCCGGCACTCTTTTTTATTTTGAGAGAGGGTGTCACTAAGTCATTATGTTGTGACTTAGTGCTGTCACAGGGAAAGACTTGAAACTTGTGATCCTCCTGCCTCAGCCTCCCAGAGGGCTAGGATTACAAGTATGTGCCATCATCCCTGGCTAATCATTGCCTTGTCTTCTGCCTTAATCTCGGTGCGTTTGCCTAAAATCCAGCCTGAGTCCATGGATCTTATGACAAGCAAGTTTTAAAATATGAATACCAAATAGTGTCATACACCATGCTTCAAGCAAATCAAGTGGAATCTGTGGTCCTGACAAGACTTACCCCTTGAGTTACGAGTTATAACATCTCCTAAAAAGGGGTGTGTGCGTGCATGCGTACGTGTGTGCGTGCGTGCGTGCGTACGTGCGTGCGTGCGTGTGCGTGTGTGCTGTCAAGGAAAGGAAAGTGAAGGGAAGCCAGAGGCTCCCAGGGGAGCCCTGCCGCTGCGCCCGACCCGGCCGCCAGGGGGCGGTCGTGAGCACGTCGCGCTGCCCTGCGTGGCTGTTTTAAGATTCAACCAAGCAGGTGCGAGCAGCCGCGGCTCAGGGCTTCCTGGCTCATGATGCTCCTCTCCACTCAGATTCTGGCCAAATAGTTCAGAGATGAGTCATCAGAAAGGAACGGAGGGAAAAGAACGCGGGAGGAAGAGGAAAGGAAATAGATCAATCGACAAACATCTACAAAGGGACAAACAGGAGACTAGAGAGAGAAAGAGTAGATCAGGATGGGCAAACAACACCCTAACGCGGGCTGGGGGAGCTCCGAGGTACAGTGGGAGCTTAGCATACTCGAGGGTCGGGAGCAGTCCCCAAGAACGGAAAAGAAACAGTAAAAATAAATGATGAGACCACCTGGGAGACAAGTTTCCAATATCCGATAAGACTTAAAATACCTGAGCAGGCATTGCGGCCTGCACTGTAATCCCAGCACTGGAGGCGGAGGCAGGAGTTTGAGGCCAGCCTGAACTACATTATGAATTGAAGGCCAGCCAGGAGTACATAGCAAGACCCTTATCAATCAATCACTCGGTCAATCAGTCATCAATCAGCCAGTTAAATGTTTCTTCACTGACCCTGCCTCCATCCTTGTCAAGACTCAAGAGTCACAGCTTTTGTGTTCTTTCAGCTTTTCTGGATACTCTTCAATCCATACCTCAGTCCCAGGATTCAAAAATGTGATCCATCCCTTCTCAGAGTGCAGTTTACGTCCTTCCCTCTGGAGAGCTCCTATCCCTACCCCAGACCTCAGTCTTGTCTCATCAGACACATCCCTCACAGTTTCCAGAGCTGGCTTGAACTTGGGATCCTCCTGCCTCGGCCTCTGGAATGGTTAGAATTGTAGGTGTGTGTCCCACACCTGGCCCCACATGATATTATATAGGCATCTGTAATACCTCTAGCATAATTCCCATCGTATGCTGTTTGTTCTTTAAATGCACATCCTTCCTGCTGACCAACCCTGCCTGGTTCCCTGTTTTGTTTACGTATCTTCCAGTAGAAAAAACATAGAAAGGCTTTCATTTAAAGCGAATTGTGAGGGCTAGAGGGGTAGTGCAGTGGTCAGTGCTGGCGCAGTGTGATGTTAATCCTATCAATTGGATTGACTTGAGGGATGCCTAGAAGGTCTGTGAAGCACACTGCTGTGTCTGGGTGGGTTGTGGGTGAGAGCTGAGCCCCAGCCCCTCCTCTCGGGCTCTCTCCCATCTCGGCTTCTCATCTACCATGAACCCAGAAGCCTGCTACCTCCAAGCCCTTCTGCTGTGGGGCTGTGCCTCGGAGCCTGCTGACCCTGGACTGAACCCTCTGAGACTGTGAATCAAAAACAAAAATTTTTTGGGCCCAGCAATGTCAAGCTCACTAACTTATCCAGCATGTGTGAGGAGGGTTTGATCCCCAACACTACAAAAAAAGGAGACAAGGCCAGGAATATAGCTCAGCTGCACAGTGCCTGCCTGACAAGTGAAAGTTCCTGAATTTCTGAGTTTGATTCCCCATACAGAAAAAAAAAAAAAAAAATTCCCCCACAAAGGAAACAAAAAAGATGGTGGTGCATGCTTGTGAACCTCACACTCAGGAGGCTGAGGCAGGAAGATTGTGAGTTTCAGGTTAGCTGAGGCTACAAAACAAGCTCAAAGCCTCCAAGCTTAGACTATGTAGTGAGCTCCTGTCTGAAAAATACATAAGAAAGGATTACCTTGGGATCCTACCTCACACCATAGGTAAAAAACTAACTCAAAATGAATTGAAGCCCTAAGTATAAGAGCTAAAACTATAAAACTCTTAGAAGAAAATGTAGGACAAAATCTTCATGACTGTGGATCTGGTAATGATTTATTAGAAATACAGGGACAAAATAAAAGCTGGATAAACAGGACTTCATCAGAATTGAAAAGTCTGTACCTCATATGGCACTGTCAAAAAAAGTAAAAGGGATGTAGGTGTCACTTTGCGGGCGCTTGCCTAGCACCCTTTACCCTTTCCCGAATGCATGGATGGATAGAGGGAGGGAGGGGGAGGGGGCACATGGAGTGAGGAGAATATCTCATAAGAGAGTTTTTCTAGGATGCATTTTTTTTTAATTTCTTTTCTTTCTTTCTTTATTTTTATTTAACATTTATTGTGTGTGTGTG
>NW_004524690.1:2566934-2568749 GCF_000260255.1 Octodon degus
AGGATGCATTTTTAAACTCTCATGTAAACCAGGTGTGGCGGTACGTAAGAGTGCTTTAATCCCGGCACTCAGAAGGCTGAGGCAGGAGGTCTGCCAGTGCTTAGTGAGTTCAAGGCCAGCCTGAATTACAAAGTAAGACCCTGTCTCACATAGCAAGCAAGTGAAAACAAACAGAAAAATCTTCTATGTAAAACAGAAAAACCTAAAGACAGAAAATAGTCGTTTATCTCTCTTATCACAGCGTTAGGTTCGCATCACAAATTTTACATATTTTCATTTGGTTTAAATTACTTCCCAGTATCCCCTGGAAACCCTTCTTGGGTTTGGGAGGGCGGTCCTCGGTTTGGGACCTGCGGGGCTGCATGGTAGCTCACCTCTTCCTACAAGTCCCCTCCCTGCAGGCTCTGCTGTGCTCCCCGGACTGAAACCCCGGGTGACGGGGTGACAAGCGCGTTTTTAGGAGCACCCAGAGCTGCAGCAAGGCTCGATATATCGGATCCCTCCCCGTGACTAAAACTTAACTTTCATTCTAAAACATGGACCCAAGGATGCCCTTGCCGGAGAACTGCTGGCGTCGCGCAAGTTCGGGCTCCAAGGTGGCTTGCTCTTTGCGACCGTTTCCTTGGCAACAGCCCAAGCCAGTGCGCTTTACGGCGCCGGCCCTGGGCGGCTGCGGGCCAGAGGGAGGGAGTGGGCCCTGTGCTGGTTCTTGAAATGTGCACCTAGCAGATAAAAATTCCCAATCAGTTATGAAATTCTACACACCGTGGCCGTGAAAAGCATGCGGTAGGACTGTCCCTTACTCCGACTGAGTGACTTCCTCTTTGAATGTGGCACAATGTCCAGATTTTTTTGGACCTGAACCTTTCTCAGCAACAGAAGAGAGGGTACTAGTGAGGTCGACATGTGCGATTTAAACTTCCCTAAGTATGTTCCCAATAAAACTATTCTATTTCTAGCCATTTATATTATCAACCATACTGTTATACTTTCGGGGACTTTTCTGGGCAGGAGCATTTGAGACAGGGTCTCACTCTGTAGCCCAGGCAGATCCTCCTGCCTCAGCCTCCTGAGGACTGGGATTACAGCGTGCACCACCACATCCAGCTGTCATTAGGTTTTTGAAATACAAATCTGAATGAAACACAGCCTGATATCTTGAGAGGTTCACAAGCAGTTAAATTCACTTGCTCATTAAACAAATATAGTAGAGTACTTGAGTCGTGCCAGGTAATTTTCTAAGGGCTAGGGATGAAAAGGGTGCAGAGAGAGCAAAGAGGACAAAAATCCTGTACTTGTGGGATGTGCACGCTAGTAGGAAAGAACAGGAATCAAGGGCAGGAATCACGTATTTATCAGATGGCAGAAGATGCGGCTGGGCAGCGCAGCGCAAGCCTGGAACCCGGCTGCTCAGGGGGCTGCGGCAGGAGAGTCAAAACTTCCAGCCATACCAGGGAATTTAAGGAGATCTTGTCTCAACAAATAAAAGCTGGGTGGGGTGCACCTGGGAGACAGGGGCAGGAGGACGGCCAGTTGGAGCCCAGTCCGGGAAACTCAACAACTTGGGAGAGCCGGTTTCAAAAGAAAATGTAAAAATAAGGGGCTAGGGGTGCTAGGAGTGGAGAGTTCAGTGCAAGGGCCTGGGCTGACTCTTCAATATCACAAAAATATTTTTAAAACTTGAAAAATAACAATAATTGGGACAGGGGAGATGGCTCAGTAGAATAAGCGCTTCCCTGGCTAGCTCAAGGGCCTCAGTTCAATCCCCAGATTAAAAAAAAAAAAAAAAAAAAAAAAAAAAAAAAAAAAAAAAAA
>NW_004524690.1:2569319-2573188 GCF_000260255.1 Octodon degus
GGGGGTGGGGGACGCCGGGTGTGTGAGAGGTCAGTGAGGCCTCGCGAGTCAGGCCCAGGGGTGGATGCCGGTAGTCGCAGCACACTGGAAGGCTGAGGCAGGATGATCATAAATTTCAAGTCCTGCCTGGGCAACGTAGTGAAATTCTGTCTCAGAACAAACACACATACAAAAAAGCACTGAGGGTGTAACTTAATGGTGGAGTGCTTGCCTAGCATAGATGAGATCCTCGATTTGATTCCCCAGCAAAACCAAAAATGCCTACAAAGTCAGCACTTGGGAGGCTGAGGCAGGAGGATCATCATGAGCTCGAGGCCAGAATGGGCCACATATCAAGACCCTGTTTCAAAAGTAAAGCAAAACAAAGTAAAATAAAATAAAAAGGGCTAAATTGCCCAGACTGGGTTTGAATTCGTGGTGACCCTCCTGCCTCTGCCTCCGAGTGCTCCACAAGTCTCCAGAGGACTCTGAACCCCGACTAGCGGGTCCGGGACCTCACTGGTCCGCCCAGCGTGCTTAGCCTGCACCGCCAGCATCGACCCGCACTGCGCACAGGCAAGGGCCGGCCCCTTCCCATCGCGGACCCCGCATCCGCAGGTGCAGAGCAGCCTCGGCTCCTTCACTTCGGCGAACCGCTGCGCTCGCAGCCCGATTCCTCTCGGACAGAGTCCGCGCTCCTTCTAGGGCCAGCCACCCGCAGGTAACGCTAACGCAGCTGAACCCGCCAAACGCGCCTGGAGGCGCCGCGCACGCGCAGCCGCCGCGCCGCGCTCCCAGTCGCTCCGCCGGACCCACAGCGCCCTCTGCCGTCCGGGCCCGGCGCTGCGGCGAGGTCGGCCGGCAGGCCGGCGCTCCGAACACTGCCCCCTGCAGGTTGCGGCACCGCAGAGCGCCGGACCGGAGCGGACCCAGGTCGCGCCCAGACCGCGGCAGAGGCAGCCCTGCCTGCCCTTCCCCCTCCGGGTCGCGCTCCGCCTGTCCTCGCCCACTCTTCTGCTCCTGGCTGCAGCTCCGTGCTTAGTCCTTCCCACCGCCTGCTCGCTGTTGTTTTTTCTCTGGAGAAATCTGGAAAAATAAACCAAGCCCTGGTCCCTTTGCTTGAGCAACTCCACTTTGTGATCTTGCTTCCTGCGTATGTTAATACCGTAATTAATTTTAGTATATTTTATTGCTCTGAAAGAAGTTCCACGGCACACACCTATAGTCCCAGCAGTGTGGAGGGAGGCTGAGGCAGGAGTATTGCTGTGGGTTATAGGCCAGCCTGAACTGTAGAGAGACCGTCCTAGCAAAGTGAAAGTTCCACACCCAGGAGTACATGCTGCGCATGCCACCCATGCCTTACACTAGGTCAGGCCTCGACAACCATTAATCTTTCTCGTGTTGATAAATTTGACTATGACAGAGATTTCCTATAAAAGGAGTCATACAAAATGTGGCCCTTGGGGCTGGTGAGATGGCTCAGTGGTCTAAAGCACCTACTTGGAACAAGCCAAGCAAAGCACAGGGACCGAGGTTCAATCCCCCAGCACCACAGGCCAGCCAGCCCCGCCCCCTGGTGGGCTGAGCTGGCTACATAAACACAAAATAAATAAATATTAAAAAAAAATGTGGCCCTTCGTGAATGACTTGTTTCATTAATATAATGTTCTCAAGTTGTAGCATGTCACAACACATAGTTCTTTACAGCTCCATAATATTCTGTCGTATGGATATACCATATCTTATTTATCTATTTTCTGGCTGATGGACTTCGGATCGCTTCTGCTTTTGGGTAGTATGAGTAATGCTACTATATACATTCATATAAAGTTTTTATGGCTCTTTTTACTAGTGCCTGGAAGGCAATTCAGCTTCCTCAAGATGAAGGTGACCTTCCCAACCCCTGGCTGCTGGAAACACACTGAAGTGGACGACAGACGTGCAGGTGGCACTTTCTGTGGGGAGAAACTCCAGGACTGCGTTGCTTGGCATTCAAGGCCCACAGCAAATGGGCCTTCATCTCCCTTCGCAACCCTTTTCCCCACGAGCTGGGCACAGTGGAAAACCTATCTACTCCTGCTCTTCAGCACATCCTGGCCCATGCCCTAAGGGGGTCCCTCCCAGGTGAGCCCTTGGTGAACACTGCCAGCCGGCGTCCACCTTCTTTTCCTCTTAGTTGGTGCGCGTCGTCATGGGGCACAGCGTTCACTTCCCTCGGTGGAGCCGGCTTGCGCGCCTCACAGCCCAACTCTTACCTCTCGCCCCTGCTTGCCCTGCTCTCCATCTCTTCATCCTCTTTCCATTTGACAAAGATCTCCCCTCCTCCTCTTAGGTAGCTTTTACTTTGCTCTTTGTTATAGTCTGGGTCTCTTGTGTAAAAGAAACGGCGAGCTTTTAAGCTCGTGTGTCCTGTTTACTTCATTTGCCACGATGGTGTCAACCGGCATTTCCCACACTGGACGCAAGTTCCTCCTTCTTTATCCACTCATATGTTGAAGGGAGCATGCATGGGCTGTTGCCAAGATTTAGCTATTGTGAACTGCACTGCTAAGAAAAAACACAAAATAGAAAGGAAATGAGTGCCTTGGCTACAAACGCAATATGCCTGGAGCACTGTACTGTGAGGTTACTGGCCCGTTGGGGAAGACACCTGGGAGGCAAGGGCTGGGTGAAACGGGACCGACGCTCTACTTTCTGGGGAATCTCCATACTGATTCCCACCGCGGCTGTACCAGGTTACACTCCCATCAACAACGAGAGCGGTTCCCTTGCCCACGGCCGTGCCTGTCCTTGTTGTCTGACTTCTGGATGGCAGCCGTTCTTCGGGGCTGCGATGGGGCTCAGTGGGGCTCAGACTCGCGCCTGTCTGCGGGCAGCGCCAGCGTGCACATCCGACCAGGCTCGGGCACCCTCAGGCCTCCCCTGCCTGCGCAGCAGGGCGGAAAAGCAGAGGGATCTCGTTCTCTGCCCATTTCTCATTAAAATTTTATGATCTAAATTATTTTCACTGAGTTTTTAACCTGACTCTTAGAGCCTTGCAGTCCTCCCTTAATTTCTATTCACTTAGAAACCACTGTACCCTCTCCTGGGTCCCTCCAGTCTGATTTCGCTCCCGTTTGTGCCATTTGTAATTTATGACAATCAGCAAAAGACCAGGGAAGTGTCTCTATTCCTCACGGTGGGGACAGCTCCTTGCCTGAGCTGAAATTAACATCGCTCCTGAAAAACACATTTATTTGTATTTATTTAATGTATTTAGCATGGGGTCTACCGGGTCTCACTACATGGATCAGACTCCTAATGATTCTCCTGCTTTCAGCTTCCCAAGCGCTGGGATTACAAGTGCGCACCAACAGTCAGGTCTCAAAGGCCAGCTCAGAGTGCCCTCGGGGCAGAGCTGAAAAACGCATTTTATTTTTATTTATTTATTTATTTATTTATGGTGGAACTGGGGATGAACTCAGGCCCTTGCGCTTGCCAGGGAAGCGCTTATTCCACTAAGCCATCTCCCCAGTCCCTGAAAAACACATTTTAAAGAAATGGTGAAATGCAAAAGAAAAGACAGGATTGTTAAAATGCGACTTCTTAGTGGAGACTCAGACGGTGGTGCTCAGGGATGGAGGGCCCAGTGCCTCTAGGCAGAGGGCAGGCTTGGCACAGCTTGTCACTTCCGGATGTGAACAATGGACAATTTTTACAGGCTATTGTATTTTGGTGTCTCTCATTAAGTGCTAATTAAATGCCTGTTTTATTGCACATCTAATTTTTCAAATGCTTAAGAACTGCCCAAGGGCTGGGAGATGGCTCAGTAGAATAAGTGCTTCCCTGGCAAGCACAAGGACCTGAGTTCAATCCCTGGTTACACACACACACACACACACACACACACA
>NW_004524690.1:2573998-2587002 GCF_000260255.1 Octodon degus
AAAAAAAAAAAAAAAAAAAAAAAAAAAAAGTCTATGGAAACTTAGAGGAGAAACCAGTCTTCCCATATGCCACAATCACATTTCTAATGGTGACACGGCATGTTATGATGATGATGATGATGATGATGATGATGATGATGATGATGATGTAGCATGTGGTACTGAATCCATAGCCTCCTACATGCTAGGCATCAGTGTGCTACAACCCCTATTTTAAAATCAGAAGAGATGTGTGTTGTATACATATGCATGTATATTCTAAAATTCCAAGATGTGGCATGCACCTGTAATCTCAGCACCTGGGAGGCTGATGCAGGAGTATCTCTGAGAGTTCAATGCCATCCTGGGATTAGCAGTGAATTCAAGGATAGCCTAAGCTAAATAGTGAGACCGTGTCTCGAAAAAAATAGATCAAAAATAAAAATAAAATTCCAAGCTGAGTGAGCAGCACAATTCAACTTTGGAGTAGTAATAAAAGGGATGTGGCTCAGATCTGCCCCTCAGGGGAACTATGCGACATAGATGGGTGACCCTATAATCAAAAAAAAAAAAAACAAAAACAAAAAACCTCTGAAGCTGGGTGAGATGGCACATGCTTGTAGCCCCAGCATTTGGGGCTATGGCAGGAGGATCTTTGCAAGTTCAAGACCAGCCTGGGCTACAAAGTGAGCTCAAGGCCATCCTGAACTACACAGTGAGACCCTGTCTCAAAAAGACAAAAAATAAAAATCCACCCTTCAGTCCACTGTAGTCATTTCGTTATTTCTGATTGGCGCCCCACCGGCCACTGTGTGATCTAACCCTAGCTATTTGGTGTGGGCCACCTTTGGCTGTTGAGGCTGTCCTGTCCTCAGTCTGGGGGAATGCTGCAGATGGGCCCCCTGCCCTCTACACTGAAGCCTCATGGCCACAGGTAGGAGGAGCAGAAGCAGGCAGCATTGAGGCCTGTCTTCCTGGCTCCCTGGGGTTTGGGTCAGCAACAGGAGGCAAAGCAGGAGGATCTCAAGTTCGAGCCCAGCCTTGGTGATTCAGTGAGGTGGTGAAAACCTGTCTCAAAAAGTTAAAAAGGATTGGGCTGGTGAGATGGCTCAGTGGTCTAAAGCACCTACTTGGAACAAGCTTAGCAAGGCACGAAGGGACCGTGGTTGGATCCCCCAGCACCACATGTCATCCAGCCCTGCCCCCTGGTGGGCTGAGCTGGCCACACACACACACACACACACACACACACACACACATACATAAATAAATACAAATTTAAAAAAAAATTAAAAAGGATTGGGCATGTTCTTTAGTGCAAAGGCCTTTGGTTCAATCCCCATTACACAAGCAAACAAATCTTGGACTTACAAAGTAAGTCTTAAGGCCTCAGAGTAGAAAATGAAAAATGTTTGTTTTCCTTCTTAAGGGTCACCCTAAAGATCCAAGACACTTCCTGGGCAGCATCCAGTGGGGGTGAGAGACTGAATTTAGATCAGAAAGACAGAGAATTAAGCTAGGCTTAGTGGTGTACACTAGTAAACCTACCTTTCAGGAGGCTGAGTCAGGAGGATCTCCATGAACATCTCCAGAGGTTCAGGGCCACCCTGGGCTCCATAGTGCGTTCAAGCCCAGCCTAGACTAAAGAGCAAAACCTGTTATCCCTCTACCCAGTCCCAAAATTAAAGGCAGAGACTTAAATTCTTGCTTGGGTCTGGGAGATTAGCTCAGTGGTACAGTGCTTGCCTGGCATATAGGAGCATCTACATCTGATTCTCAATAACACACACACACACACACACACACACACACACACACACACAGCCTTTGCCAGCACATTCCTTTCCTCCAGCACAGCTCTGACCATGGCTGAATGCACTGTGTAATATGGAAATGACCCAGGCTGCCACCTGCCTGTGCCTCAGACTCACCTCAGTCCTCTCTGGTACTCATTTTTGTTTTGAGACAGGATCTCACTGTTGATCAGGCTAGCCTAGAACTTTTGGCAATCCTCCTGCCTCAGCCTCACCAGGGCTGAAATGACAGGGGTGTGCCACCAAAATCTTTTCTAAATGCCCCAACATCTTACAGAAAGGATCAAAGGGCAGGGATATATCTTGGTGGGCATAGTGCCTGTCTGGGAAGCGCAACATCCTGAGTTAGATTCCAGGTACAGAAAGAGAGAGAGGGAGAGAGAAAGAAAGGTGGTTTTTGTTTTTGTTTTTGTTTTTTGCAGAACTGGGGATTGAACTCAGGCCCTTGCTCTTGCCAGAGAAGTGCTTATTCCACTGAGCCATCTCCCCGGCCCCAAAAGGTAGGTTGAGGGTCTCCTATCATCTGAGTGGCCCTGCTAAGCATAGAGCTTTAGCCCAAGGTCATCTGGTGAGGGCAGGACATTCTAGGGGTGTCTGGGCACTGGGCTTTCGGCGGGTAGGGCTCTCTGCTGGCCATGGCCCTTCTTTCCTTATCACCAGGAATTTGAGGGCAGCCTGTGCACCATGGTGAGTGCAAAACCACTCTGAATCTCTAGGAGACCCTGACTCAAGACACAAAGCGAATGCTAAGGACGGCTCAGTAAGGGGTTCCTGGCACTGAGAGATGAGACCCCAAGGAGCCCCCAAAAATGCGCACCTCACCTGCCAGGGCCGCGGCACCAGTGGGCCATGCCGCTTCTGTTTGCTGTTCTATTTTTACTGCTAGGACCCCGTTCCAGCCCAGGTCTGGAGGCAGGAAGGGGGCTCAGTGGGAGGCCACCCTTCAGTCTTGGGGCAGCTCTGGGGGGCGAGGTCGGGGAGGGGACTGGGTGGGCTTGGACCACCCCCAGGCATCAGCTGCCTCACAGCCTCCACTTTCAGCCACTCACTGCCCTGCTCTGAGCCAGGGAGGGCTGCTTCCGGAGCTGTATGGGGACTCAGGGCTGGCTGTGATCAAAGAACCCGCCCTGCCTCAGTTTTCCACTGTGGGAGGTAAGAGGACGCAGAGCGGTGTCCAGGCATGGCGTATGGCGCCCCGATGCACTTGCTGGTGCTCAGGCTTGCTTCACCTTTTGTTTTGTTTTCTTAAGTCAGGGTCTTGCTATGTAGCCCAGGGCTGGCCTTGGCTCATGATGCTCCTCGTGCCTCAGCCCCCCGAGTGTGTGTGTGGGAGGCACGGGCTCTGCACGCCCTCCTCACCGGGGAGGACTTCGGCCCGAGCTCTTGCGCGCCGGGAGTCATCCTCTCTCAGCAAGTGCAACATTGTCTTTCCTCTGCGCCTTCTTTCCTAGCGCGGTGTGAAGCCGTCCGCTTGCGCACTGTGGGCCCAGCTCACACGAGCACCTCGGCCAAGCTGGTCCCTGATTTGCTTCAGCCTGGTATTTGAGACAGCTTCTCCCTAGGTAGCCCAGGCTGGCCTCAAACTTACGGTGATCTTTCTGCCTCAGCCTCGGAAGCTTCGGGATGACAGGCGTTCGCCACCGCCCGGCTGACACCGGTTATTGATCTTCTGCAGCAAAAAACAAACAAACAACAACAGAAAAAAAAATGGCCCCTCCTTGGGGAAAGGGGTGGGTGCCGCCCTCACTACGCTCCCCCACCCCACAAGCCCCTTCCAGCCTCCTGGGCTTCCCACCCCAAAACCGGCTATCCAGATCCCTTCATGGCGTGGAGAGAGTGCCCAGCTTGTCGCCCTCATTTCACCGAGCTGCTAGTCTGATTCCCCAGCGGAGCCGCTCAAGGACTGGATCTCTCTGGAGCCCAGGCGGGAGACAGAGGGCGGCCCTACCCGTCCAGACCGGGTTCTCAGTGGTCTCCAGACTGTTCAGCTGGAGCCTAACAGTGAGTGAGCCAAATCTAATGATGAGATATTAGCGGGACAGGGTGGCCCTGCCTGTAAACCCAGTGCCTGGAAGGAAGGCTGAGGCAGGAGGATTGCTGGGAGCACAAAGCCAGCTGCACTGTAGAGCGAGACCATCTCAAACACACAAATGAAAAATTGGGGGCTGCGTGGGGAAAGCCCCCTCGAAGCTGTGCAGTGTAAATGCTTCCTCACCCTAACCCGGAGGAAGACCTTGATCTTCACCTGCCAGCAGCACAAACAGTTCCCTCCCATGGAGGCCGCCAACTCCCTCAGCTGAGAGGCCTGCTGCCCTCCTCAAGGGCCCTATCCCTTGCTGTTTGTCCTCAGCCTGTTGGCCTCCCTTTCTCCAGAAAAAGGTGATGCAGGCAGCCCCCCAGTGTGACCCAAGGGACCAGCCAACTACAGAGCTCTGAGCTCTCCTGCCTGTCTTTCCACAGCCGACCCAGGCTCCAGGCAGCGCTGCCCCAGAGCTGTCAGTGGAGCCGTGGCCCAGATCCTTAACCCTACAGCCCCGGCCCTGGCGCCTGGCTTCTCCAGGATGGGACACTGGCTTAGCACACAGAAAGCCCCGGATACTGGCCTAGCAGGCATCGGGCCCTGGGCATGTCCTCAGCTCCCCAGAAAATAAATGCACAGCAAGAGCAACCAGGAGGATGCCTCAGCCCTCCCAGCTATCAGAATCCCACAGAGTATATGTGACCCCAGGATGGGTCCCCGGAGCCCAAAAGCTGCTTACTGACTGAACTCACTATGGAGCCCAGGCTGTCCTGAGCTTGTGGCAGTCCTCTTGCCTTAGCCTGCCACATGCTGGCATAACAGATATGCGCCACCACACTGGGCTTCAAAGGACACCTGGTAAAGGATATGACCCCTGAGGCACCAGGACAGAATGTGGTGCCCTCTCGCTGTTTCTGGCCCAGCCCCCCCTTCTTTCCAAGGTGCACAGGTGTGCTCTGCTGTAACGAACATCGCCCTTGTTTAGTTCAGGCTCATGCCCTTGCTGACACTGACACGCAGGCTGGAGGCAGCTCTCCCTGGAAAGGGAGCTCCTGGGTGGGGTCCTTACCACCACACAGAGCCCAGGATCACAGAGAACCAGAAGTCATTCTTTCTTGCAGCCTTGCCTGCCTGGTGCCTGCGGAGCGCGCTCCTTCAGGCAGCCTGAGCCCAGCAGTCTCTGCGCTCCAGGGCCCAGATGGGGGTGTGAGAGTGTTGGAGCCCCGAGCCGGGGTGTGTGCACGCGCATGTGTGTATGTATTTACACACACATAGGGAGAGTGCCCAAGGTCTTTGCAGAGCTAAAAAACGACACCCCCAATCCTGGTTTTTTTTTTTTTTTTTTTTAATTTAGAGCCAGGGTCCTGCCAAATTGCAAAACTGCTCCATCTGGGCTTGAATTTATAAATGTTCCTGCCTCAGCCTCCAGAGTGCTGGGGCCCCCAGCCTGGGTGGCTGCATCTGATTCCCTGACAGCTAGTTCTATGAAGGCAGCTGAGACTTCGGAGGAGTTCCTCTCACTTCCCCTCACTTTGGCCACTCCCTGGAGACTTTCACAATGGGGCTGAGCCCACTTTCTGGAAGGCCCTGAGGTCTGTGGGTCTAAGTTGACCAAGCAGCGAGCAGCGCTGGGAGGGGTGATTCTGAGAGGCCCTCCTGACCGCCCAGTGCCTCGGGGAGTAGATGTTGAAAGGACAGGCAGGTGGGGGTTCAGGAATGGATGCGCCCAGAGACACATGGCCTCTTTCACAATCTGGCCTGGGGCTGGTCCTGGGACTGCCACTAAAGCAAGAACCTCCCCAGAATTCCAAGTCCTCCCCCACCCCCCAGCTGGGAATTGGGCCCTGGGCTTCAATTCCCTGAGCCTAGGCCAGCCGGAGTTTGGCATGTTTCAGCGCAGTGGGCTCAGGAGCTCGTGGGGAGGGGGGGCAGGCTATGATGCGGCTCCATTTTAGGGGTAGGCAGAGGGAGAACCCTCAAGGGTCAAAACCTTCCTTTGGTGGTTTTTATTTTCAAACTATCATAAAATATGGAAAAGAAAAACTAGAACAGCATAACACTCATTACTTTTACAGTTAGAAACTCAGTTACCTCATTTATTAAAAATGCTAACCCTTCCAGCCATTGCACCCTTGTAGTCTCAGCACTCGGGGAGGCTGAAGCAGGAGGATTGCCTCGAGTTCCAGGCCAGCCTCCCCTCCATAGTGAGATCCTGTCTGAAAAACAAAATAACAAATTCCGAGTGCTCCATAGCAAGCACAGCGCTGGTGGACTCTCCTGCGCCTCCCTTCCTCTTCCTCGCCAGGCTGACTTTCCAAGCCGCCCAACGGGGCTGAAGCTCCACAGTCATCCTCCTGTCTCGGCCTCCCAGCGAGCTAGGACTACAGGCATGTGGCACCATGCCTGGCTATTGCCTCGCTCTTTGGCTCTTTCCACATCTTTTTTCTAATAAACCAAAGAACACTCAGCTTGACCCTTGTGTGATCACGGGAAGGAGAACGGGCTGACATCAGTACTGCAGTAATCGCTGCAGTAACTTCAGAAGGGAGGCCGGGGTATCTCCCTTCCAGCGTGGAAAGCGCAAAGCCTGCCAAAGAGAGAGAACTTTAGGTCACGGAGGCCGCAAGTGCACTCAGCTCTCCAGATGCACAGGACCAGCCAACCAGGGGTGGAGAAAATTTGGGGGAAAAAAAAAAAAGTCTACTGAGCTTCTCTTTGTCTTGATTCCCTGAGGGCATAGCATGGCAGCTGTGTGCCCAGCACTTACATCCTGGCACATGCTGAGGTCCTGTAGAGACAAGTAAAGTATGGGAAGGTATGGGTGTAGTGGTGCAAGCTGGCGCCCTGAACCTCAGGAGGCTGAGGCAGGACGATTGCTGTTAGTTGGAGGCCAGCCTGGCTACACAGTGTGTCTAGAACCAGGCTGAACTGTGTAACAAGACGGTCAAAAAAAAAAAAAAAAGCAATGAAGCAGCAGAGTCGAGGGGCTATTACACGACTCCAACTTTCAAACTTCGGGCCTCAACCTGTATTTTATTATTATTTGTATTTATTTCTTTTTGTCTTTTTGAAACAGGGGCTCACTATCCAGTGCCGGCTGGCCCCAAGCTCACTCTGCAGCCCTGGCCGGCCTCAGGATGGCGGTGATCCTCCTGAGCGCGGCAGTCGGGCTGGCCGCAGCGCGGCTGAGGCTGGCGGGGCCCGGGAACTTCCGCGCCAGGACCGGAGCGCTCAGCAGAGGGCAGGGGCTCGCTCTCGGGCTGGCGCGGCCGCACCCCTACACGGGGCCCTGGACACTCGGCTTGGAGCAGGCCCTGCAAATGTGCAGAGTCCGAATTCGGCGCCTGTCTGCTCCTTATCGGTGGCGTGATCGCAGGCAGCGTCCTTCCCAAGCCTCTGCTTCCTCTTTCCTCCACTGTGGAGCGAGTGCGAGGCCACCGCGCTGCGGGAGGACGGCGGGGAGAATGTGCGGCAGCGCGTGGCCCACGGCCTGGCCTGCAGAGAACCCTCTTTGCGCTATCATCCGGGCCATCATTTGGCAGATAGGCTGCAGAGCTCATTCCTGCATTCAGCAACTAGTGACTCCGCGGGCGTGGTGGTGCACGCCTGTGAGCCCAGCGCTCAGGAGGCTGAGGCAGGAGGATCACGCCGTCTGAGACCAGCCTGGGCCACATAGCCAGACCCTATCCCCAAAAAACCGAACAAAAAATATAGCCAGTGGCTGAGCTGGGGCGCACCACTCTGAGGAGAGTTTCACAACATGCTGATGTTACAGCATACCGTACCTAAAGGCTTATAAATCAATGTTTATGAAAGCGCTAAAAATATTTTTATAGAAAAATTCTTACAACAATATGCAATGCATTAATTATTGAAACTGTCCTATTAATCAGTTTTGAAACTGCTTCATTCTATTTGTTTCTCAATAAAATTAATTTAAAAAGAAAAAAAGAAAAAATTCTTTATAGAACAAACTTCATACAATTTCAATGCCCCTTTGGTCCCTCCCCCCACTTTTTATAGCTCTTTTCTTTCTGTCTTTCTTTCCCTTTCTCTTTCTCTTTTTTTGAGCCAGTCTTAGCCTTGCTACGTAGCCTCTAGCTAAGATGCTCTTGCTTCAGCCTCCTGAGTGCTGGGGTCACAGGCATGCGCCACCACACCCAGTCAACCTTACTACACAGGGATAAACAGTATTTATTGCAGCCTGGTTTCTAGGGTCACTTATCAGCTGGGTGACCTTCAGCAATGACTTAACCTCTTTGAACCTCTTTTTTTAATCTATAGGTGGGAGGAATAATAATAGTACCCACTTGGGGTTGTGGGGATCTTCTGAGATAACAAAATGCTTTGAAAATTCTAATCTTTTGGAGGACTGCAGGAGAAAGAACTTGGATTTCAGAGTCTAAAGATCCGGATTCCGGCTCCACCAGACAGGAGACAAAGAGGCCAAGATAAGGAGCAGCGTGTGGGAGCTGGGGGCTCCGGGGCGAACCCCCGGAGCTAAGCCCTGCATTGTGAGGGCTTTGTCCCACAGGAGCGCGAGTCTATACAGGCCCAGCTTTGCTGCATCATCAGACCTAAAGAATCCGGAGATCAGATTGCAGAGTCCCCTCCCCCCAAGAGGGGGCTCCACACAAGGCTTGGTGCTGGGATCGCAGGGCTCCTGGCTGGAGGCCGAGGTGGCCACCCACGCGCAGGCTGGCATCTCAGGAGGGCTAGGGCGAGGCCTGGCCCCCACTGCCCAGTGCTGGAGCCAGGACTAGGGGCACAGTGGCAGCACAGGGTGACAGTCGCGTGATGGAGCCTGCACACAATGACAGGGACACGCACACAGAGCAGCAGTGCACACAGCATGCGGCCTACAGGATGGGGATGAGCAGGTCTCCGGGACAGCAGACCGCGCAGGCGCGTCCCTTTGAAGAGCTGGGGGTTCACTGTGCATCACACCACACAGTTGAAAGTTCGTTCAGAGTTGGGTACCACCGCATTTTTTTTTTTTTTTGTTCTTTTCTAGACAAGGTCTCAGTGTATAGCCCAAGCTAGTTTCAAACTTACCCCGATCCTCCTGCCTCAGCCTCCCAAGGCTTTATTTTTTACTTTACTTTATTTTAATAAAAATGGGAGGTAAGAACAACTAGGATGTGTTGTGTTCATGTATCGGAACTCTACAAGGTGGATGTAATCATTATGTACCAAGAAAAATATTTAAAAGATAATCAGAGTGGAGGGTAGAATAAGCCCCATTTTACAGATGAAGAAATAGGCACAGAAAGGTAAGCCAAGTCATAAGGCTACAAAAGGAGCAGAGTGGAAATTACAGCGTAATTTTCCTGGCTTTTAGAAGCGATTTTCCAACAAGAATAAGTTGCTTTAAGGGCCAGGGAGATGGCTCAGTGGAATAAGTGCTTCCCTGGCAAGCTTGAGGGCCTGAGTTCAATCCCTGGTTCTGAAAAAAAAAAAAAAAAAGAATAAGTTACTTCACAGTCAGACCTGGAATCATACATCCAATCTCACCTCTTCTTTTCTCATATGTATATTTTGGCTCTAGAACATAGTTTGGGCCCAGTGCCACTGTGACTTGAATGACTCAAGCAAGCAAGGGCCTGAACTGTAGCCCAGGACCCAGGCTACCATTTCCATAGCCACCTGCGGTAATTATAGCCCAGCCATGTGCTATGCTTGGGAGAGACACTCCCAGCTCTGCTCCATTACAGGAAGGTTTAGGCAACTGTCACTGCATGCTCATGATCTGTGACACCTTTTCATAAGCATCAGTGTAATTTGAAAGTATTCATTAAGCGGGGCATGGATGAGCATACCCATGATCCCAGCACTCAGGAGGCTGAGGCAGGAGGATCACTTTCAAGGTCAAAGCCAGTCTGGACTACATAGTGAGTTGGAGGCCAGCCTAACTACATAAGGAGACCCTGCCTCAGAAAATCACTCACACACACACACACACACACACACACACACACACACACATTCATATACATATCCTGAGAGATTATGGGCTGTGATCCTGATAGTGGGCCCACTGCTACTCCTAGGAGAGTTAGGCCTCAGGTGAGTCTGAAAAGGGGAGGGGAGGGAAGAAGGGACAGCTTTGGGGAAGGGGCCCCTTGCACTCCCTGCCCACCTCCTGTGCTGGGTGGGGAGAGGGGGTCTGTACCCACACAGGGGACCAGAGTAACTTTCAGTCAGATTTTTTTTCCTTGAGAGACAAGTGCTTCTAAATGCACAGGTTTAGGGTGAAGTGGCCACCCCACCTCCCTCAGCCTGTGATCCTGTGACCAGGCCGGATATGCAGATGCTGGGGGCAGGACTTCAAGCCCAAGTTCACCCCCTCAGGCAAAGGAGGAAAGGTCTGGGCACAGGAAGGGCTGGGCCAAGCCTGGACTTGTCTTTTTTTTTTTTGCTTGAAACAGGGTCTCGCTATGAAGTTTTCCTGCCTCAGCTTCCCAGGAGCTGAGATTCCAGGCAAGCACCACCATGGCTTGCTTGGATCTGTCTGTCATCTCTGTGTGTGTCCCCAACCTGGACTTGCGGGGAATGGGCCCTCCATGTCCTCAGAGCCATCTTTGAACAAATGCTTTCCTTTTTTTTTTTTTTTTTTTTTTTGCCAAAATAAGTGGTCTCTTTTGATTCGGTGGGTGATGAGCCTGAGCCGATGGACTCACATGGCTGGGATCAGTGTCAGCAGCCTGTTGAGGGTGGATGGTGTTAGAGCCACCCCAGCTCTGCTCCTACCTGCGGCTCAGTGACACTGAGCTGGTACCTGCCAGTGCAGTGGTACCTGCCTGTGAAGCCAGCGCTGAGGGAGGCTGAGGCAGGAGAATCGCAGTTGGTGGCTCACTGGGGTTAATCTCATCAGACCCTGTGTCAAAATAAAACTTTTTTTTTTTTTTTTTGGTGGAAGCGGGGATTGAACTCAGGCCCTTGCGCTTGCCAGGGAAGTGCTTATTCCACTGAGCCATCTCCCTAGCAAAATAAAACATTTTTAAAAGGGCTAAGATGTGGCCCAGTGCTTGAGAACCCCTGGGATCAATTTCTAATACCAAAATTAAAAAAAAAAAAATTTCATCAGATGATCCCTACCATATGGGGGGGGGGGGCAATGGCACAGCTTGTTTCCGGTGTTTAGTGGGCTCGTTTGTCCCGACATCAGTAGACACAACCACGCTCCTCAGGTGTCCCCGGGAGCAGTGGCTCAGCACGCAGCCCGCAGCAGCCAGCATGGTGCCATCGCCAAGACCAGGACTGAGACTGCCCCAGGCTGGCCCAGCTGGGGTAATACAGAGAAACCCTGTCTCCCAAGGGACAGGGACCATCTGGCCCCACCTTGAACTTTCAGGGTCAGCCAGCACCCACATTTTGTATTTATTTAGGGTTTTTTTTGGGGGGGGGGCAGGGTCTCCCTCTGCAGCCCAGTCTGGCCTTGAATTCGTGGTGAACCTCCTTTCTCAGCTCTTTGGGTACAGAGATGACAAGTCTGTGCCCTCACACCTGGTTCTCTCTATGTAGCTCAGGGTCCTCTGTGTAGCTCAGGTTGACTTTGAAATCACTATGTAGCTTAGGCTGACACCTCAAACTTAAGGCGATCTGCCTGCCTCAGCCTCCTGAGTGCTGGGATTACAGGCATGTGCCACCATGCCAGGTCAGGCAGCTGCATTGGTAACAGGGTTCCCCAGGAATTCGTGGGTACCCACAGGTCCAAGAAAACACAGACCAGCTCTCTACGAGCTGGAAGTGGCCTGGCCCAGCTCAGCCCTGCATGTGCCCTCAGGGACCAGGCTTGAAATGTGACCGATTGAGCACAGGGGGTTGTCAGAATTGAGGAGCAGAACGCCTGGCCACAGAGTTTCCCAGCAAAGTGGCCCTGCAGAGCACAAAGAAGGCCTGGCAGTCTTCCGATGGCTTTCCCCGGGCAGTGCTGGGTTGGGCCAGGGCACTCAGAGGTCACCTGCCTGGACAGGCCTGGTGGAGAACTCACAAGGCTGCCAGGGTCCCTTGGGCTCTTGCACACAATGTTGAGATGAAAAACTTTTACTGGAAAGAAAGTAAAGAGAGCTGTCGGGTGTTTTCCTTTTTTTTCTTTTCATAATTTATTTTTCTTTGGTTTTGTCTTTTGGAGACAAGGTCTTATCTGCAGCTCAGGCTGGCCTTTACTGGCAGCCATCTTTCTGTCTTAGCCTCCAAAGGCATGGACCACCACTCTGGCTACATTTTTAAATGATTGCTGTTATTATTTTTTATTATTATTATTTTTTTGAGATGGGATCTTGCTAAATCACTACAGTGCCAGGCTGGGCTCCAACATGCAATCCTCTTGCCTCAGCCTCCCGCAGTGCTGGAATCACATGGCTTTGCTCCTTTTCTATTTAAACACATGTGATGCCTGGAGGAGGGGACCACTGGGATGTAGCTCTGAGGTGGAGCCCTTATTGAGCATGTGCATGGCCCTCAGTTCAATCCTCACCTCCACAAGAAAGAAATGGGAAGGCAAGGAAGAAACCTGGCTGGTGACCTGTGTGGGGTGGGCCTGCCGGACACTCCCTGAATCCCTGGGAGCAGCTGCTCTATCTTGGTGGCTCCCCAGATAATAAAACCCGCCTCAGGGCTGTGGTTCTGGTCCAGTGCACAGTCACAGAACAGCTTTGTATCTGTTTATAAAACAATTCCGCACCTGGGTGTGGTGCGGTGTCATGGCCCTGGCCTGCAATCCCAGCTACTGGAATGGCCGAGGCAGAAGGCTCAGATGTTCAGGGCCTACCCAGAACATTCAGGACAGGTTCTGCCTCAAGAGACAAGCCAGAAGGGCTAGGAATGTGGGCAGCAGGAGAGCCGCTGGGTTCAGTCCTGAGCACCCAGAACCCAAAACACAGCTAGAACCAGCTGCCCAGCAAGACCCGGTAGCAAAGCCCTCAAATCCCAAAACCCTAGCCCAGGGTAGACTAACTGAACAACAGTAGACAAAACCACGCCCCCTTGCTTGCTTTCCCCTGCTCTCTCCATTGTCACTGGCTGGGAGGGGTTAAAGCATGTGCCCCTTGGCACCAGACCCAGCCTTACCTCAGGAACTCACCCTACAGTGCCAAGGTCTGAACTCAGGGTCTTGTGCATGCCACATAGGTACCCTACCACTGAGCTACCATCCCAGCCCTTTCACATTTATTTTAGCTTTTTTTTTT
>NW_004524690.1:2587102-2592086 GCF_000260255.1 Octodon degus
GGAACTCTACAAGGTGGATGTAATCATTATGTACCAAGAAAAATATTTAAAAGATAATCAGAGTGGAGGGTAGAATAAGCCCCATTTTACAGATGAAGAAATAGGCACAGAAAGGTAAGCCAAGTCATAAGGCTACAAAAGGAGCAGAGTGGAAATTACAGCGTAATTTTCCTGGCTTTTAGAAGCGATTTTCCAACAAGAATAAGTTGCTTTAAGGGCCAGGGAGATGGCTCAGTGGAATAAGTGCTTCCCTGGCAAGCTTGAGGGCCTGAGTTCAATCCCTGGTTCTGAAAAAAAAAAAAAAAAAGAATAAGTTACTTCACAGTCAGACCTGGAATCATACATCCAATCTCACCTCTTCTTTTCTCATATGTATATTTTGGCTCTAGAACATAGTTTGGGCCCAGTGCCACTGTGACTTGAATGACTCAAGCAAGCAAGGGCCTGAACTGTAGCCCAGGACCCAGGCTACCATTTCCATAGCCACCTGCGGTAATTATAGCCCAGCCATGTGCTATGCTTGGGAGAGACACTCCCAGCTCTGCTCCATTACAGGAAGGTTTAGGCAACTGTCACTGCATGCTCATGATCTGTGACACCTTTTCATAAGCATCAGTGTAATTTGAAAGTATTCATTAAGCGGGGCATGGATGAGCATACCCATGATCCCAGCACTCAGGAGGCTGAGGCAGGAGGATCACTTTCAAGGTCAAAGCCAGTCTGGACTACATAGTGAGTTGGAGGCCAGCCTAACTACATAAGGAGACCCTGCCTCAGAAAATCACTCACACACACACACACACACACACACACACACACACACACATTCATATACATATCCTGAGAGATTATGGGCTGTGATCCTGATAGTGGGCCCACTGCTACTCCTAGGAGAGTTAGGCCTCAGGTGAGTCTGAAAAGGGGAGGGGAGGGAAGAAGGGACAGCTTTGGGGAAGGGGCCCCTTGCACTCCCTGCCCACCTCCTGTGCTGGGTGGGGAGAGGGGGTCTGTACCCACACAGGGGACCAGAGTAACTTTCAGTCAGATTTTTTTTCCTTGAGAGACAAGTGCTTCTAAATGCACAGGTTTAGGGTGAAGTGGCCACCCCACCTCCCTCAGCCTGTGATCCTGTGACCAGGCCGGATATGCAGATGCTGGGGGCAGGACTTCAAGCCCAAGTTCACCCCCTCAGGCAAAGGAGGAAAGGTCTGGGCACAGGAAGGGCTGGGCCAAGCCTGGACTTGTCTTTTTTTTTTTTGCTTGAAACAGGGTCTCGCTATGAAGTTTTCCTGCCTCAGCTTCCCAGGAGCTGAGATTCCAGGCAAGCACCACCATGGCTTGCTTGGATCTGTCTGTCATCTCTGTGTGTGTCCCCAACCTGGACTTGCGGGGAATGGGCCCTCCATGTCCTCAGAGCCATCTTTGAACAAATGCTTTCCTTTTTTTTTTTTTTTTTTTTTTTGCCAAAATAAGTGGTCTCTTTTGATTCGGTGGGTGATGAGCCTGAGCCGATGGACTCACATGGCTGGGATCAGTGTCAGCAGCCTGTTGAGGGTGGATGGTGTTAGAGCCACCCCAGCTCTGCTCCTACCTGCGGCTCAGTGACACTGAGCTGGTACCTGCCAGTGCAGTGGTACCTGCCTGTGAAGCCAGCGCTGAGGGAGGCTGAGGCAGGAGAATCGCAGTTGGTGGCTCACTGGGGTTAATCTCATCAGACCCTGTGTCAAAATAAAACTTTTTTTTTTTTTTTTTGGTGGAAGCGGGGATTGAACTCAGGCCCTTGCGCTTGCCAGGGAAGTGCTTATTCCACTGAGCCATCTCCCTAGCAAAATAAAACATTTTTAAAAGGGCTAAGATGTGGCCCAGTGCTTGAGAACCCCTGGGATCAATTTCTAATACCAAAATTAAAAAAAAAAAAATTTCATCAGATGATCCCTACCATATGGGGGGGGGGGGCAATGGCACAGCTTGTTTCCGGTGTTTAGTGGGCTCGTTTGTCCCGACATCAGTAGACACAACCACGCTCCTCAGGTGTCCCCGGGAGCAGTGGCTCAGCACGCAGCCCGCAGCAGCCAGCATGGTGCCATCGCCAAGACCAGGACTGAGACTGCCCCAGGCTGGCCCAGCTGGGGTAATACAGAGAAACCCTGTCTCCCAAGGGACAGGGACCATCTGGCCCCACCTTGAACTTTCAGGGTCAGCCAGCACCCACATTTTGTATTTATTTAGGGTTTTTTTTGGGGGGGGGGCAGGGTCTCCCTCTGCAGCCCAGTCTGGCCTTGAATTCGTGGTGAACCTCCTTTCTCAGCTCTTTGGGTACAGAGATGACAAGTCTGTGCCCTCACACCTGGTTCTCTCTATGTAGCTCAGGGTCCTCTGTGTAGCTCAGGTTGACTTTGAAATCACTATGTAGCTTAGGCTGACACCTCAAACTTAAGGCGATCTGCCTGCCTCAGCCTCCTGAGTGCTGGGATTACAGGCATGTGCCACCATGCCAGGTCAGGCAGCTGCATTGGTAACAGGGTTCCCCAGGAATTCGTGGGTACCCACAGGTCCAAGAAAACACAGACCAGCTCTCTACGAGCTGGAAGTGGCCTGGCCCAGCTCAGCCCTGCATGTGCCCTCAGGGACCAGGCTTGAAATGTGACCGATTGAGCACAGGGGGTTGTCAGAATTGAGGAGCAGAACGCCTGGCCACAGAGTTTCCCAGCAAAGTGGCCCTGCAGAGCACAAAGAAGGCCTGGCAGTCTTCCGATGGCTTTCCCCGGGCAGTGCTGGGTTGGGCCAGGGCACTCAGAGGTCACCTGCCTGGACAGGCCTGGTGGAGAACTCACAAGGCTGCCAGGGTCCCTTGGGCTCTTGCACACAATGTTGAGATGAAAAACTTTTACTGGAAAGAAAGTAAAGAGAGCTGTCGGGTGTTTTCCTTTTTTTTCTTTTCATAATTTATTTTTCTTTGGTTTTGTCTTTTGGAGACAAGGTCTTATCTGCAGCTCAGGCTGGCCTTTACTGGCAGCCATCTTTCTGTCTTAGCCTCCAAAGGCATGGACCACCACTCTGGCTACATTTTTAAATGATTGCTGTTATTATTTTTTATTATTATTATTTTTTTGAGATGGGATCTTGCTAAATCACTACAGTGCCAGGCTGGGCTCCAACATGCAATCCTCTTGCCTCAGCCTCCCGCAGTGCTGGAATCACATGGCTTTGCTCCTTTTCTATTTAAACACATGTGATGCCTGGAGGAGGGGACCACTGGGATGTAGCTCTGAGGTGGAGCCCTTATTGAGCATGTGCATGGCCCTCAGTTCAATCCTCACCTCCACAAGAAAGAAATGGGAAGGCAAGGAAGAAACCTGGCTGGTGACCTGTGTGGGGTGGGCCTGCCGGACACTCCCTGAATCCCTGGGAGCAGCTGCTCTATCTTGGTGGCTCCCCAGATAATAAAACCCGCCTCAGGGCTGTGGTTCTGGTCCAGTGCACAGTCACAGAACAGCTTTGTATCTGTTTATAAAACAATTCCGCACCTGGGTGTGGTGCGGTGTCATGGCCCTGGCCTGCAATCCCAGCTACTGGAATGGCCGAGGCAGAAGGCTCAGATGTTCAGGGCCTACCCAGAACATTCAGGACAGGTTCTGCCTCAAGAGACAAGCCAGAAGGGCTAGGAATGTGGGCAGCAGGAGAGCCGCTGGGTTCAGTCCTGAGCACCCAGAACCCAAAACACAGCTAGAACCAGCTGCCCAGCAAGACCCGGTAGCAAAGCCCTCAAATCCCAAAACCCTAGCCCAGGGTAGACTAACTGAACAACAGTAGACAAAACCACGCCCCCTTGCTTGCTTTCCCCTGCTCTCTCCATTGTCACTGGCTGGGAGGGGTTAAAGCATGTGCCCCTTGGCACCAGACCCAGCCTTACCTCAGGAACTCACCCTACAGTGCCAAGGTCTGAACTCAGGGTCTTGTGCATGCCACATAGGTACCCTACCACTGAGCTACCATCCCAGCCCTTTCACATTTATTTTACTTTTTTTTTTTGGCGGAACTGGGGATTGAACTCAGGCCCTTGTGCTTACCAGGGAAGCAATTACTCCACTGAACCATCTCCCTGGCCCCTATTTTAGCTTTTTAAAAATTATCATTCTTTTATTTACTTGGTCCAGGGTCTCGCTACGTAGCTTGGACTCTTAGTGATCCTCCTGTCTCAGCCTCCCCAGTGCTGAGATTGCAGGGATGCGCCACGACACCTGGGTTCAGTGACTGGCTGGGTGTGGGCAGGATTGAACCTGGGCCTTCCCTCTTGCCAGGCAGGCTCCTAGATGGCTGAGCCAGCTCCTCACCCCTCTTTTGTTTTTTCTAGTCAGGGTCTTACTTTGTAGTTTGGGCTGCCTTGAACTCAAGGTTTTGACCCTCCTGCCTCGGCTTCCCTGCTGCAGACATTGATGACAGGCATGCTACACAACCCACCCCACCCAGGTCAGCTTTTAAATCATGAACATCGGCTTCAACTTTGTTTTGAACGTCTTTTTTTTTTTTTTTTGTGGAACCAGGGATTGAACTCAGGTACTTGCGCTTACCAGGGAAGCGCTTATTTCACTGAGCCATCTCCCTGGCCCCCTGTTTTGAACGTCTTTAAATTCAAGGATAGAAAAAATTAAACAACCAAGTCAGGAACACAAACGTCAATTGCTAGGCAGGACTTTGGTCAGTGGCAGCTCACACGGAACTGGGGATCAGGATGCAGGGGGCCAGAGGCTGTGCTTCCTTATTGCAAAAGTCTGGGCTCCGGGAGGCAGGTGAGGGCCACCCGGAACCGCGCCCGCTGGAGGCTGAGGCTCCCGCAGGGCGGGCAGGTTGCATGGTCTCGGCCCGAGAGCAAGCCTAGGCTCGGGGCACCCCGGCTGCGCACCGGTGACCCTGAGCCCGGTCTTTCGTCAGTCCTGCTGCAGGCTGCCTGTGCCGCAATCGCCCAGGCCCCGCTGCCTTATCG
>NW_004524690.1:2592219-2595068 GCF_000260255.1 Octodon degus
GGGGGGTGGGGGGGAGCCTGGGAGCCCGGGGACAGACAGGCATGTCTCACGCGATGCGGCTTTGCTGGTTTCTCAAACTGAGTCCTCAGGAACCAAGCTCTAGCCAGAGACAGGCAAGTTGGGCATTGCTTTTGCAAAGGTGGCAGGAGCCAGGTACGGGCCTTGCGCATCACCCAGGAGGCCATGGGCTGTGGCCAGTCCCCAGAAAGAAAATAAAGTCACATTAAGAAACGCATTTAAGCCAGGCGTGGTGGCGCATGTTCTTGAGGCTGAGGCAGGAAGATCAAAAATGGAGCCCAGGCAATTTAGCCACTCAGAGAGACCCTGTCGCAACTAAAATAGAACGAAAAGAAAAAGAAAGAAAGAAAATCGCCAAGGGCTGGAGATGTAGTTTTGTGCGAAGGCCCTGAGTTCAATTTCTACAAAACAAAAGCCACAAAAAACAAAAGCGGGGCCAATGAGATGACTCAGTGGAATAAGCTCTTCCCTGTCAAGTGCAAGGGCCTGAGTTCAATCCCCAGTTCCACAAAAAAAAAAAAAAGCCCACCCCCATGTGTGGTGTAAAGTGGGAGAGCCCTCTGCTGTCCCTGGCCTTGTCTGGGGACCGCGTTGTAATGACACAGTGCCTGGAATGTCCATCCTCCACAGACTCACCTTATGCTGATGTGCTCAGGTGCTGATGGTGCAGGAGGGTTAGCGGGTTTGGGTTCTGCCAGGATCCAGAGCGGTCCAGGACAAGTCACAACTTCCGAGGCCTCCATGTCCTTCTTTGAAGGATGGAGACAGGAATAATACCTGTTGTTCTCCTGTAAGAACTGACAGAGATAACATGTGAAAGGATTTCAAAGTGTACAACTACACTTCCAGCACTCGGGAGGCTGAGGCAGGGGGATCCTCATGAGTTGGAGGCCAGCCTGGGCTACACGGTGAGTTCAAGGCCTGCCTGGATTAGGGAGCGAGACCCTGCCTCAAGGAGGAGGCCTTGCTCATTGTAGCACACATGAGAACTTGAGAACCACAGATGCTTTTATCCTTTTGCTTTGTGTGTGTGATGCTGGAGTTTGACTCCAAGACCCCGCACAGGCTGAGCATGCACCTTTGACTGAGCCACCCCCAGCCTTGTATTACAGAAAGGCACTCGAATTCATTCCCACTCCACAACAGAGTTTGGAGAGGCCCGTCATGGCGGTGCACACTTGTGATTCCAGCACTTGGGAGGCTGAGGCAAGAGGAGCAGGATCGACCTCATGTCTGGGCCTGGGCCACATAGTAGGTTCAAGGCCACTCTGGATATGCAGTGTTTCAAGAATTTAAGAAATAGGTATAGACTTTAAAACAGAGGAGGAAGAAAATGTCCCTGCCTTCAGGGGGCTTGATGTAGAGGTGTGGATGGACATACAGACAGATGTGTCTTGCACAACAGGGCGCCCTGGGTGCTATGGGAAGTGGCTGGGGGCGGCTCCTTGTTCCCCTGGGGCCTCATCTCGGTGTGGGGGGAGCGGGGCCGGAGGTTCCTGTACCTGCACTATACCTACCTTTGTAGAGGGGTTGATGTCAGAAAAGGGAATGAAACTAACTCAGGCCTTTTCTCTGTCCTGTTTCAGCAAAGAAAAAGCCAGGCTGGTGGCGCCACCCTGTAATCCTAGCACTCTGGGGAGGCTGAGGCAGGAAAAATTCCAAACTCTAGCCCATCTGAGTAATTTAGCAACTTAGGGACACATTGTCTTAAAGTGAAAGCAAAGGGCCAGCCAGGAGCTCAGTGGTAGAGCTGCTGGGGGCACCAAACAACACGGGCAGCAAAAATGGGCTCAGGCAGGGGGATGGGGCAGCAGGTGCCAAGCGCACAGGGGAGGAGGGTGGAGGCTGAGGAAGTCACATCTGCAGACCCCTTCTGCCTCCAGTCCTCTGCACCACTCCAAGGCTGACAGGACTCTAAGGGCAGGTGGTCACTGTACCACAAGGGGCTCCAGGTGACGGGGTGACTGAACAATTAGGGCACCTGTCTTTCCGTTTTGTTTTTTCTCTTTTTGTTTTGGTGGCCCTGGGGAACAAGCCCAGGACCTTAGAACTGAACTATATCCTCAGCCCTTTTTAAAAATTATTTTTTAAAAGGCTTTTGCTGTATTGCCCAGACTGGGCTTGCAATCCTCTTCTCTCAGCCTTCCAGAGCACTGGAAATACAGGTCTGTACCAGTAAGTGTACCTTTCTCTTTGCTGTGACAGGGTTTCACTACCTAGCTCAGGCTGGCTTCAAATTTGCAGGGCTCCTCCTACCTCAGTCTCAGCAAGGCAAGGGTACCTGGGGCTTCTAAGACCTGGCTGTTTGGACCACAGCTCTGGGACCATCCTCCTTGGAAGGCCAGGGAGCTGCAGCCGTCTGCACAGGGGCGGTGCAGCCCTTAGGGCCGGAGGAGCAAGGAAGCTGCAAGCTGGTTCTGATCCGTGCCTGACCCTTTTAAAAATCATTTTTCTGGAAACTGCATTGTTCTCACGGGTGCCTGGGAAACAGCCACTCTGCTGAACATGTGTGTGCGCATGTGCACGTGGATGCACGTGCATGCTATGTGAATGCACCCTGAGCTCAGTGACTCTGTACTGAGTAACTCACCTCTACCCGTTTTGGTTGTTGTAGTTTAGAGATAGCATCTGCTGAGTCACAAAGTTGCCTAGGCTGGGCTCCTTAAACTTGTGATCCTCCTACATCAGCCTCCCAGAATTGTAGGATTACAGGCATGCACCACCATGCCTGGTCTGTTCTAATTCTTTTGCTACTTTAGTGAAAATACTTTCAATTTTCTCTCTCTCTCTCTCTCTCTCTCTCTCTCTCTCTCTCTCTCTCTCTCTCTCTC
>NW_004524690.1:2595168-2611314 GCF_000260255.1 Octodon degus
CCTCTCCTCTCTTTTCCTTCCCTTCCCTTGGCTTTTTGAGGCAAGATCTTGTTCTGTAGTCCAGGCTGGCCTTCAACTGGGCAACCCTCCTGTCTCAGTCTCCCAAGCACTGGGGTTGCGGATGTGTACTCCTTTGCTTTTTTTATTTCTCTGCCTCTAGCCACTTCCTAAACTGTAATTCCCCCCAGAATTTCAAGTCTCCCCTCTTGACTGCTTTCTCTGACCCAGCTTCAGCTTGCTCCTGAGGTCTTGCTGTGTAGGCTAGCTCCTCGCAACTGTGCAATGTCTCCCAGACAGCTGCAAGGGACAGGTCATGTCCCTACCTCCTTCCTACACCCAGGTGACCCTGCCTGCCTCCCAGCTGGTCTCAGGACCCCGCCCTCAGCCACTAAGGCAGCCCCAGCTCTCCCCCCCCCAGCTCTCTTTTAAAAGCATCTTTTCTAAAACAATTTTTTTTATTTTGAGACAGTCTTGCTAAGTCAGTGTATTGAGTAGGCAGGGCGCGAACTTGCCATCCTCCTACCCCAGCCTCCCACAGGGCTGGGATTGCAGTTTTGAATTCTCCTCTTCATCTGATTGTCCCTGTCACAATTCCAGCTCTGACCTTTGTCATCTTTTGCCTGGGCTGCCATCCCCCATCTTCCTGGCCTGCTTATCTCTCAGTCAAGCTCCACGAGGCTGGTCTAGTCCCGACCCTTTCCCTCAACCACGTTCGGGTCTTGAGGACTAGCACGGCTGCTGCCTGTGACATTCAGTGCCTCTGTGTATCCCCAGATTCCAAAAGCACCCCCCCATCCCCACAGCACCTAACATGAGCTGCTGAGGTACCTCTCTATGCGCCTAAAGGGCAGGCTCCTTAGTGTCTGCTCTAGTCATTATTTTTCTTACCTTTTCATTGATTCTTCAAAACAGGCTCTCTCTATGCAGTTCAGGTGGGCCTTAAACTCACCATGTAACCCAGTCTTACCTGAACTCACAGAGATCTTCTTGTCACAGAGATCCTGTGTGCTAGAATTACAAGGATGCATCATCCAGATTGATTATTTATTTACTTATTTTGTAGTACTGGCATTTTGAATTAAGGAAGTGTGACAGAGAAAGTAAAATAAAATTTTTCTGGTGTTATCTTAATTTAATTTAATGAACATGGGTTTTTTCTAGAGTCAGCTGGGTCTTTAGAAAACAGGCAGTAAAAAATATTTTGTGTGTCTCATGTGATACAGGATCTGTCTAGAAATATTAAAAAGTAGGGCTGGGGAGATGGCTCAGCAGCATAAGCACCCGTGTGGCGAGCACAAGGCCCTGAGTTCAATGCAAAATAACCCTTGTACTTGCCAGGCAAGCACTTATTCTACTGAGCCATCTCCTTAGTCTCTTCAAACATAAAATAAAATTAAATTAAAAAGCAAATTAAATACCAACGAAATTTATAGTGAGCAATTTGTTCTTTGATGCTTTCATTTCCTCCTTCTCCTTCTCTTTTTCTTGTTCTTTCTTGGTACTAGGAATAGAACTCAGGACCTTGCACTTGCCAGGTGTTTTCATTTCTTTATACTACGAGATGCACTAAAATGAGCACAGCGGTCCACGTCTGTAACCCTAGTGCTCAGGAGGCTGAAGCAGGAGGATTTTGAGTTTCAGGCCATTCAGCCTACCTAAAGAGTTAGAGTCTGGCCTGCATTGCTTAGAAAGACCATGTCTCATAAAAATCCAGAAATTTTTTTCTCTCTTTTTTTTGTTTTTTTGCGGCAAGGTTTCACTATGCAGGTCAGGCTGGACTTGAGTTCACTTTGTAGTCTGGGCTGGCCTTGAACTCATGGTGAGCCTCCTGCCCTCAGCCTCCTGGGAGCTGGGATTACAGGTGTGCACCACCACAGCCAGCCCCCACCCCCACCAATGTTCTCAAAATTTAGGTTCATGAAAAGTATGGATTTCTCCACCTCTCCACTCTCCTCGCTGAACCTGGATTTCTAGGTGCAGGCATCGTTAGCACTACTGACCACAGGTCTGAAAATCCTCCTTCATGTCTTCAAATACACTGGTCTGTGAAGTGATCTCGTTTCTTCTCTCTTTTTATTTTTATTTTTATTTTTATTTTTATTTTTATTTATTTATGTGTGTGTGTGTGTGTGTGTGTGTGTGTGGCCAGCTCAGCCCACCAGGGGGCGGGGTTGGCTGGCATGTGGTGCTGGGGGGATTGAACCGTGGTCCCTGTGCTTTGCTAAGCTTGTTCTAAGTAGGTGCTTTAGACCACTGAGCCATCTCATCAGCCCCTGTCTCTCCTCTTTGGCAACAAATCCTGCCTGTTCTCTGTCCTGAACTTAGGGTGCTCTGGCTTCAGCCTCCCCGAGTGATCCGGGCTCGGGCCACCACGCCACGCTCACAGAACTGTTCCCTGAAGAACGTACCATTTTAGTGGTGCCAGGAGAGAATAGGTCCTTTGTGTGCTAAGCAAGCTCTCTCCCACCGACCTCCATCCCCGGCCCTGAAGGGCGGGTCCTGGGCACAAGCTGCGCTGTGAACCTACGTCACCTGCGTCTCACTCTCTCACTAGAGGGCTGTGTTCAGACCACTCAGTGCCTGAATTTTACAGCTGAGAAAAATGAGCAGGGAGGTGATACATTCAAAGCGACTCATCGAATCAGCAACAGAGAAAGGATTCGACCTTGCTGGCACTGAACCCCATGTTCTTTTCATGATATTTTATTGTCTATTATGTCAAAGAGGTAGATAACGTGTTGTATGCCTTGAGGTTTTCGTGCTATTTAGGAATGACAAGTATGGTTATAAAGTAGAAAATTGCTGGGCATGGTGGCGCACGCCTGTAATTCCAGCACTCAGGAGGCCGAGGCAGGAGGATCCCCATGAGTTCAAGGCCAGCCTGGGCCATGTAGTAGACCCTGTCTCACAAAAATAAAATAAGATCAAAAACTTATAATGGAGAGGGATAAGAAAGCCCAGATGCTGAAGAAATTCTCCCTGGAGAAGGAGACAGATGGTGGGCTTAGGCATGTAGGCAAGTGAGGCCCGAGTGCAGCCTCAGGGCCCCGTCAGGAATGTGTGTTGTATGAGGACTGAGTGCAAAGGTGTCACCAGGGGTGAGTGTGTGGAAACCTCAGGATGGAGCAGGATGCGTCCAGAGTGCAGAGGGCCCAGCCCATGTGGCACTGGGGCCTCCTCCTTATGTGAAAGAAGAATCTAGGGACTGCAAGGAGGTGGAGCTGGCCAGGCTAGGAGACGTTGGCAGGGGCTCCCAGACAGAGATTCAAGGCCAGGCCATGAGCCTGGGAGCCTGGGAGTAGCTACTTGAAGGAGGTGGTGGCAGAGGGGCCAGGGGAAGAGACAGCCAGGCCTGGTGGATAGGTGGGCACTACTGCTGAGGCAGAGCCCTGGGTGGACAGACAGGTTTGTGTTCTCTCTTTCTTTGCTTCTCTGTCTGTCTCTGTCTCTGTCTGTCTCTGTCTCTGTCTCTCTCTTTCTGTGTGTGTGTGTGTGTGTGTGTGTGTGTGTGTGTGTGTATGTCACAGTGCTGGGATTGTCACCAGTGCAGGACTTTGAAGGAGCAAGAGAGCAGTGTAGCAGTGTGGCCCCTCGGATTGTCTCAAGGGGATGGGCGTTACCCAGGACAGGGAGTTGGGGGCTGGGGTGCAGTGACTTGAGGCGAAGATCGGGACTCTCAGGTGGCCCGCGGCCCACTGTGTCTCGGGGTGGCCACAGGCTCAGCACCTGCTGAGGTGCTGGCTCCAGCCCAGCCTGTGGCGCTGTTTTGCCTGAGAGGCTTCCTGTTAAAGCCTAACAGCTTGGACACCACAGATGGAAAATTCGGCTCTGGAGTCAGAAGAGAGCCCCGCATCTGTGTGCAGTGAGACAGCGCGCGGTGACCCCTGCTTTACACCACTGAAAAGCAGTGCCCGGCCAGCAGTCCCAGATGGAGCCCCCACTGCAGACCGATGCCATGCTAGATTTCTGCTCTGATTTTTATTTTTCTCCTGGTTCTGTTTCAGCCAATAAACAGTGTCCAGTGCCTCGTGGTGCCAAGACCTTTCCGCCAGTGATCAGGCTCTTTCCTTGGACTGAGCTGCTCACACAGAGACCCTGGACCTGAAAGACATTCATGGTTCTGAGCAGCAGCTTCTCCAGTAGGCGGTAAAACACGTCATCAGACTTTGAAAAATTGATTCTTCATTCATGTTCCTCTTTGTAGCTAGAAAAAAGTGATGGAAAAAAATAGAGCTGGGTGTGGTGGCGCACATCTGTAATCCCAGCCCATGGGAGTCTAAAGCGGGAGGATCACAGAGAGTTCGAGACTAGGCTGGGCTACATAGCGAGACTCTATCACAGAAACAAATAGAAAAGAACTGAAAAACTAAAAAAAGGTGAAAAGTAAGTAAGTACCTTGTAAATAACCTTCAAAAAGTTCAGTAGTTATTACAGTGTTTCCTTCTTCCAATTTTAGGATGCTTAAGAGAAATGATACTAAAAGCACAATGTGTTTTTAAAGAATTCCTTTAAGGGCTTGGCTTAGAGAGCCCACTTTTCCTCCTAGGTGTGAAAGTATTTTAGTGAAAGTTTCACCACAGCTTTGTAAATCATTAACCTGGTTTCCCCGAAAAGTCTGACAATGCCAGAGGAACAATAACAGGCCATAAACCTCCCCCAATTGTGATTGTTCCAGGGTTTCTTCCCTGCGTTGAGCTGGAATGTGCTGAAGTAACATTTGCACACCTCCCAGGGCCAGGTCAGGCCAGCTGGGGCTGCAGAGGCTCGGATGAGGATCTTTATCTCCCCTTTCTGCACTGAGAAAGGAGAAGGAGGAGGCTGAGAGAGGGCCGGAGCAGAGGAGCTGCTGGGTGGGTGGGGGTGGGGGTGAGAGGGAGGGGGGTGGGGAACAGGGGAGGCTGAGGCAGGAATCCACCCCCCAAAGAAGTAAGATTGCTTCTGTCCTCTGTGCCCGTGGCCACTTCCCCAAGGCCTACAACACTGATTCTTGACGTTCTTACTGGTTTTACTTGGAAAAATACTCTAAAAATAAGACAGGCTCCATCAGATGGGAAAACAAACAAAAAACTTCCAAGTCAAACAAAACAAAACAAAACCCCAATAATAATGCCCAAACATTTAAAAATAACTTTGTGTGTATTTTTCTGCTTTGATTTATTCTTAAGGGTTGGGTTGGTTTTAACAAAGAAATCACAGTGACATCTTGCCCCCAAATTACCAAAACTGTCTTTCTTTCTTTCTTTCTTTCTTTCTTTCTTTCTTTCTTTCTTTCTTTCTTTCTTTCTTGTTTCATTCATAGGATCTCTCTCTTTGTTCAGGTTGGCCTTGAACTCTGTATGGGGCCCAGGCTGACCTCAAGCTCATGGCAATCCTCCTGCCTCAGCCTCCCTGAGTGCTGAGAGCTCAGGCACGAGCCATCTCACCTGGTGCAAGTTCATTTTTTTTTTTTTTTTTGGTGGAACCAGAGGTTGAACTCAGGCCCTTGTGCTTGCCAGGAAAGTGCTTATTCTACTGAGCCATCTCCCGGCCTCTTTTTTTTTTCCTCACACTTAAGATCTCCTTCAGTCATCATCAGACTCATCGTGTCCTTGGCACGGGTGCCGTGGTTGCTGGACTTTGAGGACCAAGCAGCAGCTGAAGCGTGGACTCCCTGCCCTCAGGTAGTGGTCAACTTGGAGGCCTCTTACTCACCATGTAACCTGTGGGTACCAGTGTTCTCTCTGCATGTGTTTCCTCATTCATAAAGTAAAAATGAGAAATCATTTCAATTAGTATTAAATAAAGTCATTCCTCAGAGCAAGGTTAACCACGATTGCCAATAACTGCGGCTCAGCAGGTATTGGGATGAGCTGCTTAGCCTGCTGGGAACAAGGTACCCTGTTCAGCCTCAGCTTCTGCTGGAGTCATCTCATTAACGGCCCAAGCGAGTCCCTGGGAACCATGTCTCTTAGCTGAGTGTGGTGACACCTTCCAGCATTTCTAGTTCTTTTCAAGGCTGAGGTAGAAGGATTGTTTGTGCCCGGGAGCTTAACAAGACAAGACCTCATAACAAGACTTCACCTCAGTCAAACAAACAATTCTTTTAAATATCTTTAAACTTATTTATTAAATAAGCACCATATATACTGAGTAGAAAAGACTCCAATCGTACAAAGAAACATATGCAACAACAAAAAAATAACAAATCCTATCTGTGCTCTCGTTCAAATCATTCCTCAGAGGCAATCACTGTGAACACTTCTTTGTTTTCCCTCCCAGGAGACTGTTGCTCACGTAAAGTCTGCACTGTGCATGTCCATGAAAAGGGAACAGCAGGCAGAGGGAGCCCCCGTGGGTCTGCTGCCCCAAGCACTTTCACGTCATTGAAAATACAGGGCTGTCTAAGCGCAGCATGTATTATTCTCATTCAGAGTACTGTACTTTATTTTATTTTATGTTTTGTTTTGGAGATGGGGTGTCAGTATGTAGCCCAGGCTGGCCTTGAACTTCCCCAGTCCTCCTGCCTCAGCCTCCGCAGTGCGGGGATTACAGATGTACACCACCACACCCAGGTTCATTTACAGCATTTTAAAAATCTCAACATAATAGTTGAGAAGAACAACTAGGAAACTTCTTTACAAAGTCTGAGTCCCTGACCAGTTGCCCAGCCCTCCTCTCCAGAGGCAGGTGATACCTGACCACCCCCACTCTGGGTGGGAGGAGGCTGTGGTTAGAACAGCAGCAGAAAGTGGGGGTGAGGCTGGGCACTGGGGATATAAAGGAGAGAATGCAGCATTCTGGGGAGCACCCCAAGGCGCTGTTCCATAAAGGGTGGAGGAGGAAGCCTCAGGAAGGATCTAGAAGGCTGTGGGCAGGAACCCAGGGCTCATGAAGTGGAACTGGGGATTTGTGGATGTGGGCTGCTGGGGGCCAACCTGCTCCTACAAAGGTAATAGGTGGGGCTGGGAGAGAGAGAGAGAGGCAGATTTTCTTCAGAGAAGTGAAGTCTCCAGGTGAAGCTTCAGGAACATCCTGCCATTCCTTACCCAAGACTGGGCTCCTTTCCTCCTGGCCCTTCATGGGCTTTCCTGCTTACGCTCACCCTGCCCTGGGCCCAGGGCTGGGGTGGCTCCTGGGTGTTGCCCCTGCCATGTCCCCCAATATGCAGGGCCCAAGACTGGACACCGAGAGAGGGCGACCTAGTGCAGAGCTTCTGACTGTGTTGGAGGAAAGATCTTAGGTCATTTCCTTTCTCCTCAGGTGACTCAGCTAACCTGAGCCCTCTGGGTCATTTCCCCTCCACCAGCCCAGAAATGAGTGGTGCAGACTGGAGCCACCTCGGGCCTGCAGGCCCAGCTCCTGAAGGGAGCAGCTGGCCAAGATTATATTGGGCGCGCAATAAAATGAGGGCAATAAAACCAGATAAGCACCTCATTAGCAGCGCTTTACTGGTAAGACCACAGACAAGGGCAGGGTGACGGAATTCTTTGTCAAGTTCTTTCACATGCAGTTTTGGGTCCCTTGACAGCGTGCTGTCTGAGGGTAGCATGCTACTGGCCTCCTCAAGTGGCCATCTTTGCCTGAGGAAACAGGGTTGGGAGCCCCCTACAGGCAGAGTCCCCAGAATCCAGACCCTCCAGGAGGTCCCATTGAAAATCACCACTCAACTCAATTTTTCTCAAAACATTGAAGGTGGGGAATGGGACAGAGTCTTGCAATGTAGTCCAGACTGGCTTTGAACCCACTACGTGCGTAGCCTGGCCTTGCCTCAAACTCTCAGGGATCCTCTTGCCTCAGCCTTCCCAAGGTGAGGGCAATGGGTGTACACTGATTTCAAAATGTTTTATTAGTCATGGAAGTGAGGAAGAAGAGGCTCTATCGGTCTGTGTAGACTCAAATAATTGCCCAATATTTGTCTTCCTTTGCTATTATTTGATTTGCAGTGTTGGGGTTGGAAGCAGGACCTCCATCGAGCTTAGGCAAGAGCTCTGCCATGGACTCCAGCTGCAGTGCAGCTCCCGCATTGAACTCAGGCTTACTTTAAAAGGACGGACCCTGTCTCTGTCTCTGTTTCTTTCTTTTTCTTTAAATGTAGTTAGTGCAGGGTCTACAGGGTCTCACTACACAGATCGCTACTGTGCCCGTCTCCATCACCATCTCAGTGTGCCCTGGGGGCGGGGCCAGCACAGCACGCCAGGGGTCAAACCCTGACCCCTGTGCCTGCCTAAGCAGGTGCTTTAGTCTGCTGAGCTATCTGGCCGCCCTTCAACTGTATTTTCTAACCATTGATACAGTCTTTCTATGAGTGAATACTTGCTTTTGTCAATTTTATTTCTAACTGTCATTTAGAGATTGAATTTCTTTTTTTTTTAGTTTTTTAATTTTATTTTAATGTATTGTAGTACAGGGTCTACAGGGTCTCACTATACAGATCAGACGTAGTCATCCTGTTTTTCAGCCTCCCAAGCACTGGGATTACAGGCTCACACCACCAAGCCCAGTCTCATTTGCCTTCTCAGTGCACCCTGGGGGTGGGGCAGGCACAGCACGTTGGGTATCAAACCTCCAGCTCCTGCATATGCCTAAGCAGGTGATTTAATCCACTGAGCTACCTGGCTGGCCCTAGAGATTGAATTTCTTCTCTCTCTCTCTCTCTCTCTCTCTCTCTCTCTCTCTCTCTCTCTCTCTTTCTCTCTCTGAGTCAGAATCTTGCTCTGTAGCCCCAGACTGGCCCTCAAACACAGGGAAATCCTCCTGCCTCAGCTTAGAGTGCTGGGATTATAGGCCTATGCCACTACTCCCAGAAACTTCCTTCAGTATTCAATAAAATGCCTCCCTAACACTTGTGAATTGCTCTTGCTAGTGAGGAAGAGGCCTAAAAGACTCCAGGCTGGCATGGTGTGGTAAGCAGGGTTGGAATACACTACACCAGCAAATCAGTAGTTCCTGCCTCACTGCCAGGCACTGGAGCAGCCATCCTGCCCCAGGAATCACTGTGTAAAGATGGATAGATACTCAATTCCTGTCCTGCTCCAACTCCTAGGGACTCTGTCATGGTTTGGGGTTTTTGCAAGTGGAACAATACAGGACACATTTTTATAATATTATTTTATAAGGAATCACCCAAAGAATCGTATATAAGGAGTGCAGGAAACCTGTCCACACACTGAAAACCAAAGAATCCAGCCTGGATCTTAACATCTTGTATGAATCCAGCTGAAAACCCAGAGCTCATAACAATGCCTCTGCAATTCACCTGGAGGCCTAGAGCCCACAACAAAGTCTCATGCAGGCCCACTCCACCGATCTGTGCTGTGAAAATCCACCGGTCAGTGGTGGAAGCTCAAAAGTCTATGCCGGCAGGATGAAGGATCTGTGCTAGCAGGCTGAGGGATCTGCACTGGAGCCAGGAAGCAAGGACAAGGTACGAACCAGAGCTTCCCCAAAAGTACCACAGCCATCCTCAGCAGCAATGAGGTCCCTGCTCCTCCAGCTATGAGGAAAGCTGAGTTCCCATCAGGAAAGCTAGCATGACAAGGTCATGCAGCAGAGCAGCTCAGGAGAACCAGTGGCTTCCAAGAGCTCCAACAGCTTCTCCAAGCAGCATCCCTAACAGCTCTTCCTGTTCTGACTTTTATGTTGCCCGCAACGACCCTCAGGTGGGCCTCCCACACCCAGCACCACCACGATAGTTCAATTCATCTGGGTGTAACAAGTTGACCACTGGTTAGCTATCCACTACAGACCCTGAAGTTCTTTCTTTCTTTCCTTTTTTAAATATCACGTCTGTTTTAACAACAACAAATTATACAATTATTATTATTATTATTTATTTTTGCAGAACTGAGGATTGAACTCAGGCCCTTGCCCTTGCCAGGGAAGTGCTTATTCTACTGAGCCATCTCCTTGGCCCCTGTTACGCAGTTATTGGATATCATGTGATGTTTTGATTTATGTGTACATTGTATCATATTTGTTTATTATTGCAGATCCTGCTTGGCTTTGTGATTCTAGAACCCAGCAGTAAAAATGGCTCAGAATAGCCTGTCTCAGAGGTGTGGATCTGTAGTCCTGTCCTCAGGAAGGTTGAGGCAGGAGAGCTGCAAGGGCAAGATCAGCCAGGGCAATTTAGTGATCTGAGACCTGTCTCCAAATAGAAAAAAATCTTTTTTTTTTTTTTTCTCCCCTGCTGGGCATGGTAGCGTGGTAGCGTGTGCCAGCAATCCCAGCACTCTGAAGCCTAAGACAGAAAGATCTTGAGTTCAAGGCCAGTATGAGCTATGTACTGAGACCCTGTCTCCTGCAAAAAAAAAAAAAAAAAACAACTTTCTTCTAGGTTTTGAAGATAGCAGGTCCATCATGGCCACCTAATGCCACATGCACCAACTCAGGACAGTGGCCGGGTTCTTTCCCAGGCATGGATCTCTCCACCTCCCCTTTCCTTCTCTCCTATGAAGCACTGATTCCAGTCTCTCCCTGCTTGGCGTCCTGAGCTTCTCTCCCCCTCCTCATTCTTCCCAGAGCCTTGCTGCCCTGGTTACTTTAGAATCTTTCCAAAAAGGCAATAGCCTTGTCCACTTTCACTCTTTCCCGTCACACCCTCCTACCACTAGGTCCATTAGAAAGCAGGTACTGGGTCTGGCGGCAGGTAAGCCAAGATGGGTGTGTACAAGCACGTCCAGGAGCTATGGAGGAAGAAGCAGTCCGACGTGATGTGCTTTCTGCTGCAGGTCCGCTGCTGGCAGTACCGCCAGCTCTCGGTGCTCCGCAGGGCTCCTCGCCCCACCCGGCCGGACAAAGCTCACAGACTGGGATACAAGGCCAAGCAAGGGTATGTCATATGCAGGATTCGTGTGCGCCGTGGTGGCCACAAACATCCCGTTCCCGTTCCTCAGGAAGTAACTTACGGCAAGCCTGTCCATCATGGCATTAACCAGCTGAAGCTTGTTCGTAGCCTTCAGTCTGTTACGGAGGAGCAAGCTGGACGCCACTGTGGGGCTCTGAGACTTCTAACTGCTCGCTTGGCTGGTGACGATTCCACATACAAATTCTTTGAGGTTATCCTTATTGCTTCATTCCACAAAGCTGTTAAAAGAAATCCTGATACCCAGTGGATCACCAAACCAGTCCATAAGCACAGGGAGACGCTTGGGCTGACATCTGCAGGCAGCAAGAGTGTGGCCTTGGAAAGGGCCACAAGTTCCACCACACTATTGGTGGTTCTTGCCATGCAGCTTGGAAAAGGCGTAATATTCTCCAGCTCCACCATTACCGCTAACAATATAAGTGATGTTTGTAAAATTCATAACCTAATAAACAATTTAGTACAGTTAAAAAAAAAAAAAAGAAAGCAGACACGGAGCTGGGTGTGGGGTGCATGCCCGCAACGTCAGTACTCTGTGGGGCTGGGGCAGGAGAACCACCAGTCCGAGCCCAGCCTGGCCAACTGAGTGCCTAAGTGAGCACTTGTCTCAAACAAATGGTGAGCGAATGGATGGGCTGGAGATGTAGCCCGCTGTGAAGGCCCTGGGTGGCATCCTCAGTGTTGAAAGAAAAAAAGCAAGCCGCTGTCTGGGCCCTCTTCCCTCTTCAGTGGACGCCTGTGGCTTCGGCCTCTCGGGTTGAGGATCAGATTCCACACCAGGCTTCGAGGCCACGAGGGAGGGTGCCCTGTCCCCTCCCTGGCTCCGACTTGCGCCTCCTCCTCCCTCCCTCCCTCCTCCACTGTCCTGCCTGTGAATCTGTGACTAGCTGGGCTCAAAGGCCTCTCCAGTGTCACACTTTGATCCGTAATTTACATCTTTATAGGTTCTGGCTTATTTCCCCAGCTGTCTCTAAACTCATTAAAGCCAAGAATAGTTGCCAAAATTGTTGCTCCAGAGATGTTTGTGGATCTTCTAGGTTATTGTTTAAAGTGCTATGCGCCAATAATTGCCTCAATTTTGTTACTTGAGGTAGCTCAGTTAACCTCATTTCTCTCGTGGCAAGGGGTAAGAACTATAGCGCTGCGGCTAGAACATGGTGTAAGCACGAGGCCCGCATTCACATAGACTGATTAACAGACGTGTCGTAGGCAGTACAGGTAGAAGGGTGGCAAGGCACAGAAATTGTCTCTACTTAAGTGAATGAACATACAACAATGTACTACAGCATTAGAAAATGGCAGAAAAGTTAATGAAGTGTTCCAGAAGGATAGAGGGTAAAATCCATTTAAGCTCACTTGGATAAAAAGAATATTCTTAAAGCTAATCATGGTAGCACATGCCCATAATCCTAGCTCTCAGGAGGCTGAAGCAGGAGGACTGCCATGAGTTTGAGGCCAGCCTGGGCTATGTAATGCGATCTAGGCCTGAACTAAGACCCTGCCTCAAAAAACAAAACAAAACAAAACATTCCTTTAATTAATTTATTTTTATTTGTGGAACTGGGGATTAAACTCAGGCCCTTGCTCTTGCCAGGGAAGCGCTTATTCTACTGAGCCATCTCCCCAGCACCATCCCCCTTTCTCTTTGAGACAGGATCTCAATTAGTAGCCCAGGCTAGGCTCAAACTCATAGTGATCTTTCTGCTTCAGCCTATCAAGTCCTGAGATTACAGGCATGAGCCACCACATCCAGCAGGAATATTCACAATACAGGTCCAACATAAAATGCTGGCAAGTTTATATGAAGCTTAAAAATACAATTTTCAAGTGTATGACTTTAATCATATACTTATAATTACTTGAAATTTATGTTAACAGTAATTAGTGTTTATATCTGCAGTGCAATCATTAATTTTTGGCTCAAGCGGATAGTCTTTTCCTCATGAGCTCTGTGCTGCACTCGCCTACAGGCACCTGGGCATGCAGGTGCCGTACAGTTCCACCCCACAGTACAGGAAGGATGAAGCCCACGACAGAACCACACCACGCTCCCTCTAGTGAAAAGGTTCCCGAGACCCACTCTACCTGCTGCTGTCTGGCTGTGCTGTGCCCGACGGCCCACGTGGTAGAGACTGGCTGCTCGACCAAGCGTTGGTACAGACGTTAGGAGCCAGGGCCTCAGAGGATTTTCCTTCAGCAGGGGTTGTGGGTCTGGGATCATCTTTTTCTTTTTCTCTCTTTTCATATACAATCTTGATATATAGTACAAGCTGGCCGTGAACTCACGGTGTAGTCTAGACTGGCCCCAAACTTGGGACAACCCTCCCTAGTGCTGGGATCACAGGCGAGTACCTCCACACCTGGCTTTCTCCCACTTATTCTTTTGCACTTGGCCATGTGGTGCACAGGTTCCCCTCCCTGCCCTCCCACCAGGGTATTCTGCTTCTCCCCAAGCCCACAGCCACAGGGCTTGGGGACCACAGACTGTCACTCCACAGCTGTGAGCCACATTAAGTCCTCTCTTGCAGAGTTGATTACGCCAGGCACATGGCTGCAGTGCTGTGAGCTGACACAATGTGCACTCATTAGTGGAAAACAACCTCACGGGCTGGGGTAGAACTCACGTGTGTAACATGCATGAGACCCTGGGCTCGGTCACCAGCACAGTAAATAAATAATCAATTGACCAATGGATCAATCAACAGACACTGTAACTAAATCAGCTGTAGAGAGGCTTGCTGTTTTGCACTGTGTCAGAGCAACAGACACTGCTCGGCCTCTCGCTCTGAGGGTCTCATGGAGGAGGGGGGCTGTCCGTGTGGCACCGACACACTCCTCATTGGGTCACATCTGACAGCAACACCAGACTCTGGTGATGCCCAGGACTCTTGCTGGCCTGGATGAGCTGATCTCAGTGGTGTCCATTGCCTGCGCCTCCTGCATCACAGACCCTCCTTGGCCTGTGGGCTCCTGCCTTTGAGCTTGATATGAGCTCAAAGCCTGTGTGGGCTCCATAGGAAGACGGCCTCAGAAAAGAACAACATCAACAAAAACTTCACGATGAAAGAGACATGAATTTAAAAAAGAAAGAAAAAGTGGTAGACAGAGATATTTGCTGACTTTTAAGAACTGAAGGATGTCTAATAACTTTTTTTTTTTTTTGCCTTTTTGAGACAGGGTCTCGCTATGCAGTTCCGGTTGGCCGTGAGCTCACTTTGTAGCCCAGGCTGGTCTGGAACTCAGAATGATCTTTCTGCCTCAGCTGCTGAGTCCTGGGATTACAGGCGTGCACCACCACACCCAGCTTTTTTTCTTTTTTCTTTTTTTTTCCTTTTGAGATGGGGTCTCACCATGTGACCTAGCTGGCCTCAAACTCACAGAGCTCCTCCTGCTTCATCAAATAACTTTTAAGCACCACATTATGTGATCTAAAGGTATTGGGTTTTTGTCCAGTCTACCCCATGAAGCAACCTGGGGAGACCCCTCATAGCTAATCAACTTAGGCTTGAGAACTAATGCCAGGTTAATATGAATTCCTTGTAGCTGCAGAGCCGTAGAACCAGCTGTTGCATCTATATTATTAGGATTCAGGGCTGGAAGAAGAACTGAGGTCTTTCATTGATGAAAATCAAGGTTCTTTCTATTATCTTCTTGCATAAAATTGGGTTTTGTCTTAAGACTTGGGATCCTCTCTGGAAGTAAAGTGCCCAATTGGGAAAATTTTGGATTTTAAATTGAAATATAAGGCAAGATGTGGCACAGCATGCCTGTAATCTCTGTACTGAGGAGGCTGAGGCAGGAGGATCACTGTGAGTTTGAGTCTAAACTGGGCTACATACTGAGTTCAAGACTATTTCTGACTCCTGCTCCTTCTCATGAGAGTGCTAAGATTGAGCCCAATGTGGTGGTACACACCAGTAGTCCCAGCACTTGGGAGGAGGATCGCTGAGAGTTCGAGGCCAGCCTATTGAAAACTTGGCTCAAAAAAAAGAAATACTCAGCATTACATGAGCCTCATCTAGAAAATCCAGAATACCTTTCCATCCCTAAATCCTTACTTCTGTAAAATATCTTATGTGGTGTAAGATGCTGCATTCATAAACTCCGGGAATGAGGACGTGGAAGCTCTTGGAGACCACTATTCAGCCCATCACAGTGTGTGATTGTGGTTCTCTATCTTTTAAAAAATGTTTTATTTATTTGTTTGTTTATTTATTTGGTACATGGTCTCTGCTACACAGGTCAGACTCATGGTGATCCTCCTGTCAAAGCCTCCCCAGTGCTGGGATCACAGGCATGTGCCACCACGTCTGGCTTCGGTGGCTGGCTTGGCACTCCCCGGGTTCCGGTGCCAGTGTGACATGTGGTCCTGGGGATTGTACTCTGGCCCTCACACTTGCCAGGCAGTTCTCCATCTTTTTACACATTTGATTTTTACTCTCACTTATGGAAATTGTACAGAAATACAGTAGATGCAACACAGAGGCCCTGCGGTGACTCTGTGAAATGTGACCTGCCCCAGCAGACGGCAAGACTCGACCTGTGTGTGCAAATTTCACTTCTTTCTCAACAGAATAAGGGCTCAGAAAAGCTGGAAGGTCAGAGTGGATACCAGGAAAGACACAGCTGCTGGCCAATTTTAATTTGCTTTTGTTTGTTTTTTGTACTGAAGGTTGAGCTCAGGATCTTCAGAGTAGGTTACATCCCAGTCCCTGTTTTATTTATTTAGCTTTAACTGTTGAGACAGGGTTTCCTAAGCCCCTAAAGAGTCAAGGCTGGACTGAACCCTGCACCCTCCTGATTGAGCCCCCCAGTGTGCTGGGATCATAGGCATGTGCCTGTGCTGGTACCAGGGACTCTAAGAATGGGGAGCACTGATAAGCCTGCTTTAGGTCCTTTGCTTAACCACGAACTGGAGGCTAATTCTGTCTTACAAAAAGGTTAAGGAAAGGCAAAGGAGCTGGGCATGGTGGTGCACGCCTGAATCCTGGTACTTGGGAGGCAGAGGCAAGAGGATCGCAGTGAGTTTGAGGCCAGTTTAGATACAAGCGAGCTCAAAGCCAGCCTGAATTGTGCAGTGAGACCCTGTCTCAAAAAACAAACCAAGAAAGGCAAAAGATTTTCAATTCTGAAGTTAATGCCTCAAAATTTTATATACTTGCTTGTTTTTAAAAATTTTCTTTGTAGAACTGAGTATGTTTGTACATTTCTTTGTAAAATTAGAAATGTTTGTATTTTGGATAAAATATGAATTTTTGAAATGAAACTACTACTCTTTTCTATTTATTTATTTATTTATTTAT
>NW_004524690.1:2611902-2614840 GCF_000260255.1 Octodon degus
TGTGCAAGTTCTCACTACATAGCCCAGACTTGTAGTGATCCTCCTGCTTTCTGCCTCCCTAGTGCTGGGATTATAGGCGTGTGCCACCACACCCTGGCCCGGACTCCATGGCCAGCTCAGCACACCAGTGGGCATGCAGAGCCAGTGAGACAGGATCTTGCTGTGCAGTTCAGATTGACCTTGAGCTCACTTTGTAACCCAGGCTGGCCTGGAACTCTCAGCAATCCTCCTGCCTCAGCCTCCTGAGAGCTGGGATTACAAGTGCACACCACCATCCCAGGCCCTCTTTTTTTTTTTTTTTTTTGACACTGTCTCAGTAGGTAGGTCAGGCTGGATTTGAACTCACAGTGATTCTCCTGCCCCAGCCTCCCAAGTGCTGGATTATAGAAGTGTGCCACAACACTTGGCTAGCACAAATTTTTCAAACTGGATACTTTCGTTATAGTCACCCTACATCTGCGGAACCTACATTTTAGTCTTTCCCAAGGCCACACAGTGAGCAAGTGACAGAGCCATCCCAGGTAGGTGCTTTTGGCTCCCAGTTGCTTGCCATGACCTCTCACCTCACGCTCTGCATCCGGCCAGCATGTTGTTTCCAAGCCTGGGGTGGGACTTTGGCATGACAGCTATGAAGACAGAATCTGGATGTGGTCGGTGGGTGGCCCCGCCCTGCGCCTGGAGGGGAGGGGTGTCCTCTCTGAGGGGGTGCCCTCCCTGCTCTGTGAGGCCCGGGACTAGGGCTTCCAGGGCTGTAAATCACTGTGGTTTTCCTCTGCCTTGGTGACCCCCAGGGGTCTTTGCACCAGCTGTGAAGTGACTGTGTATCTACCAGCTTGGCGGTGTAGCTGCCGCTCTCAGAAAGCAAACAAACCCGAGCAGCTCTGGCCAGAGCTGTGAGCGAGGGCCCCGCAGGGGGCAGCCGGCCCCTGGGCTCTCAGCTAACTTCTACCCCATTTCAGGCACCCCACTCCTCTCTCCTTGGAAGCCCCTCTGCTGTGGTTCCTTTTAGGCATCAGGGACACCTGGATGGACTGTGTGACTCAGGAGAGTGACATGGGGCTGGGCTGCAAGGTAAATTACAGGGGATTCCTCTCTGGTCTGCCCTGTGTGTGCTTTCTTCGGCAGCACATATACTAAAATTGGTCTGCTCTGTGATGTTTTTGTAGACACAAAATCAGGCTAAAATGAATCTACGGAGTCTCTGGGTGGTGGTGCAGGAGGAGAGAAAAGGGTCCACGGGTGCATGCGGAGGGTAGCTGAGGGGCGGACAGGCCTCAGGCCTGCTCAAGCCTTTTCCTCTGCCTGCCTCCCCAAGACATTGTCCCGGGTCCTGGGTTGAAAGGTCCTTTTGTTTTTTTGAGACAGAGTCTCGCTATGGAGCCCAGCCTGGCCTTGAACTCAGCATGATTCTCCTGCTTCAGCCTTCAGAGTGCTGGGGTTGAGATGTGCACCACTGTATATGGCTAAAAGCTATTCTGGAATTCAGTACAGCTGGTGCCATCAGACCCAGAAATCAAAGGTGGGGAAAGCAGAGGCAACCCTGAAAACGCTACAGCCCAGCCCCTAGTAAGGTCCTAGACACAGGCTCTCCAGCTCTTCCGTGGAGGAGGTGACCCGCATGAGGGAGCCGGCATGGGGCGGCGGCAAGACAGCAGCTGCCACTTCTTCCCGAGCTGTGCATCTTGTCCTAGCTGTCACCACAACTGCTAAAAGTTTTGACAAGTGGGCTGTTTTAGCACCAAAATGCCCACGTGGGAGGGAGACTATCCTCTACTGAAGCTGGATGTCACTGCAAACTTCCAGCGGGACACAGCGAAGATGGAAACCCAGCGCCCCTCCAGCCCACCCACGCAGCACATGGGGAGCCCTGGGCCTTCTCACCATGGTAATTAGAGGCAGCGCTCGCTGGTTACAGCTGGCTTGGCCAGCGCAGCCAGCCCAGAAGTGAACGCTGGGCTTCCGCAGTGCCTCCGGGGTGTGGGCCAGGAGGGCATCAGGACAGAGCCTGTTGTTGGATCTCAGGAGGCGCTGGGCCGGGCAACCGCAGCCTCTGTGTGCTTTCCTCTGAAGACAGCCCACCAAGGGGCTTGCGAGGTCTGTGTACATCTCCTTGAAGGTCTGTTTTATGCAGACGCACCATTGTCAGAGGTGTGAGACCTCAAACTTACTACAGGAACATCTGGAGCCCTTAATAAAACCCAGCGGAGAAGCTGTGGTCTCTGGCAACATATGTGGGTATAATACACAATTCAGTTTTCTGGATATAGTACCAAGGTCAGAGAAGGGCTCTTTTTTGTTTTGTTTTGTTTTTGTTTTTCTATTTTTTGAGACAGGGTCTTGCTACATGGCTGAAGCGGGCCTTGAATTCACCATATAGTCCAGGCTGGCCTCGAACTCAAAGTGATCCTCCTGCTTCAGCTTCCCAAGTGCTAGGATTACAGGTGTGCACCACCATGCCCAGAAAAAGTGTGATATTCTAATTCCAATATTTCCATGTCAGGCATACTATAATGCATAAACATTTTACAGTAAAATCTCATCAAAATTAGTGTTGATTTAAAAAAATTTAAGCTGTTTTATTTATATTTCTAATGAGATGTTCCACTATAATATAACCATATGGTTAAGAGATTTAGAAGCACTTAAAAACTTTAGAGCCAAGCTTGGTACCTGAGGCATGCAATGCAAATATTCCAGGAAGCTGAGGCAGGAGGAGTGCAAGTTTAAACCCATCCTGGGTGACTTAGTGACTTTGTGTTGTGTCTCTAAATAAAAAATTTTAAAAGAGCTAGCACTGTAGCTCAGTGTGAAGGTGCTACATTTGGTGCTTAGGAACACACACACATATACACTCTCTTGTGCACAGTGCACACTGTTTGCAGCTCTGTCCTGTGCATGCTGGTCAGACAGCACGTCGCTTCTTCTTCTTCTTCTTCTT
>NW_004524690.1:2615760-2617015 GCF_000260255.1 Octodon degus
CGAAAATGCCACAGGAAAAACAAGAGAGGTAGCTAAAATTGGCTCTGTCAGTTTCACCCTGCCAGAAAATGATCTGGGAGAAGAATTCAACATCCATCCAATGTGAAAAATATCAACATTGGGAGAGACAGACGTGTATTTGGTGCTTTAAAGGAAAGGCCACAACCCACAAGTTGGAGACAAGTGTCGGAAGTGGCGAGAAACCTGGCATTGGCCTTTGTGGCCTGGGGACCCAGGTCCTGTAGGCCAGGGCAGGCCTGGTCTGCAGACCTCTCCTGGGGGCCGGGAACCCTGTCTCTGTCTGCACCAGGTCCGCACCCAGAAGGCCCGGAGCACACGCGCACGGCATCGTGGGATCGCAGCACGCGTGTCACTTGCAGGTCTCACTGAGGGTCCCCTGGGTCTCATTTCTCAGATCACGGTCGCTGCCAGCGTGCTCGCCAGTTCAGGGACCCACTCTAGAAATGACCCCCTCTCTTCCTGCCTGGTCGGTGCCACCCTTGTGGTCGCTCATCCCCCCAAATCTCTGCCTCCTCCCCAATCCCCACTCTTCTGCCATTGCATCTCTCATTTGTTAAGCAAGTTCTCCCCCCCCCCCCAAGCTTCCTCTACTGCTTTTTCCAGTTACTTTCCTCCCATATTTGGTTATCCCTCTAGAATCAGGCTTCGGCATGGCCGTGGCTGCTGTCGCTGCGCGATCCGTCTCGGGCCTCAGCGCGCTCGATCTGTCAGCAGCTAACACCGTGGGTCAGCAGCCTATTCTCAACCCTGGCGAACCCATCTGACCTGAGCCGAGGTCCTGCTCCGCCTCCACGCCCATCCTCCTCTGTGCCTTGTGCGCACTCAGGCTACCGTGGCCCTGTGACGTCTATCCCTGAACGCTCCCCTTGCCCAGTGTGGAACTCACTCTTTCTCAGATTACTTCATGCCTCTGACTCCCTCTTTTCCAAAACTCGGATTCCAAATATATTCCGGGAGCACATCTGCGGGCTCTGCCTTCAAATCTCTCCAAATCCCAGGGCTGCTCCTTCGCCACGCCACTCCTTGCCCTCTGTCTGCATCAGCCTGTGTCCCCGGCACTCTTTGTTCCTCCTTCTACTACTTACTACACCTCAGACCACATTCATAGAAAGACTGCACTTTGTGGCCAGCTGTGGTGCACACACCTGTAATCCCAGCACTCAGGAGGCTGAGGCAGGAGGATCAAACTGAGCCCTAGGTGAGTTGCATCTGAGTTCAAGGGCAGCTCTACAGT
>NW_004524690.1:2617940-2618919 GCF_000260255.1 Octodon degus
CATGCCTGTAATCTCAGCATCAAAGGGAGGCTGAGATAGGAGGATTGCAAGTTTGAGTTCTGCCAGGGCAATTCAGCAGAACACTATCTCCAAGTTAAACAAACAAACAAACAAATAAATAAATAAATAAATAAGTAACTGAGACATAGGTCAGTATGGAGCCCCTTATTTCAATATTTCAATCTCCAGCACTGGAAAGAAAGGGTGAGGGGAGAAACAGAGAGAGAGAGAGAGAGAGAGAGAGAGAGAGAGAGAGAGAGAGAGAGAGAGAGATTAGTTTCTTTTTGCCCCTTTCCTTTTAGTAAATAATCTCCCATCTCTGGCTCCAGGCAACAACCCACGTGCTTCTTCAAAACTGAAGTAGAGTGAGAGAAAGAACAGCATATTTTCTTCTAACAGGAAAGACCCAGTTGAAGGGAGAATAGGTAAGCAGATCATAATAGATTACACTGCACTTGCCTTTTTAGATGCTCATATAAACGGAATCAGTACTGCATGGTGCCTGACCTTTCATTCATAATTTTTTGAGATTCACTCATTTTGTTGCATTTCTCAGCCCTTCCTTTTTATTTATGAATAATATTCCATTTCAAGTGTGTATCACAGTTTGCTTATAAATTCACTAGCTGATTGCCAGTTGAGATATTTCTGAGTTGAGACTTTCATGTATGAATAAAGCTGAATATATATCTATAATCTGCATATAAATGTTTGTACAGCTATGTTTTCAATTCTCTTGGGAAAATCCCTAGTACTCCTGGATCATTTGGCACATTTTTTTCTCATTTTTTTCTTTTCGCACAATAAATACATTCATCGCAGGGCACTGGTAAGTATCCATCTTGGTTGTTTCTGCCTCCCCTTCTCTCATCCCCCCAACTCCGGATCTCTCCATCTCCACCAGCCTACGTGCTTGTTTTCTGTTGCCTCTCTTGTTTTGCTAAGTGCATATTCCCCTTCCTAAGACATTGTCAAACTG
>NW_004524690.1:2620349-2626945 GCF_000260255.1 Octodon degus
GCTCTTCAGTTCAGGCTAACCTTAAACTCACAGCAATCCTCCTGCCTCAGACTCCCAAGTGCTGGGATTATAGGTGTGTACCGCCTTGCCTGGCGAGAATTCTTTATGTATTCTGGACACAAATCCTTCACCAGGGTGTAGATCAGTGGTAGAACACCTCTAGGTTCAATCTCCCGTTCAAAAAAAAAAAAAGATTTCGTTCACATTTTCCAACTTTTAACTTAAATGAGCCATATTTTCTTAGTTTGCAGGTGAGTTGAAGTAGAAAGGCAATGCAACAAAAAAGAGCCAGGACTTGAAAACACAAACCTGAGCCTGAAATCTGCAGCCTGTAACAGAGGCTTAAATTGGGGAAGTCACTTAACATCTCTGAGCTGCTTTCTTTATAATCAAAACTAAAACAGTGGTGATTTTATGAAACAATATAAAGTCCTGGCCTGACCTTGGGCACATGGGTAGGGATTAATCATTTTTTTATCATCATTATTATTGAGTTAGATTTAGAGCAGCTAGTATCCATTTAGCTAACAGATATGATAGATGGCATTTAGGAAACTGTCAGAAGCTGCTGGGCACTGTGGCACACATCTATAACCCCAGGCTTTTGGAGGCTGAGGCAGAAGGATCATGAGTTTGAGGACAGCGTGGGCTACACAAGGAACTCAAAAGCATTCTGGATTACATAGTCAAGCTGTTTCCAGAAACCCAAAACAAAACAAAACAAAAATTGCCAGCAGTTAAAAGTATTGCCATGATTATTATTAAATTATTACAGGCACTTTCCCAGACAGTAATGAACCGCACATTTCACGGTTGGCAGTATGTTTTCCTCACAAAAATCTGGGAGTATGTGTAATTTGTTGGAGCCGTATGTCAACAGATTCCTTCCAAACTTCTAAGAATAGAATAAACACACATCATTTTTCACCACAAAAGGGCAACCTAAAAACGTCTTTCTTGACTGCTATCGCTTCTGTTTTACAGCCTCAGGTCTAGAAGAGTTCTTGTAAGGTTTTGTAGTAGCTGCTGGTTTCTTGCTTCTCTTCCTTAACTCTACACAGGCTAGATCTCAAGACAGAGTACGGACTTCCCTGATGTTCTTCTCTTCCACTTGGACAAGTTTTTAAATTTCTGGTTCACAGTTTTTAGCAACATTAGCTGACTCTCCCACATACAGGCATACCTTGGTTCATGGATGCTGCTGCTTGGGAACTCAGTTGTTCCCAAACAGAAGCATTTGGCAAAAATTTGCTTTGACTCATGAACTCCACATTAGACGACACGGAGCCTTATGAGGGAATTGGATTCGCCTCTCGACCAAAATGGTGCAACCAGCTAAGTTCATGAACCGAAGCGCCCCTTAACGTGTGTCTAAGATAGTTTTTCAGCTTTGGAGTCCTGGCCCAAATATATAATAAGAAATCTGGGAGCAAACATTGGTTGCATTTAACAAATAAATATTTTCACAGTGTTTCCTTCTGATTGCTGCTACCCTTGTGCACCAAAGCCCTCGTCTGAGTGCCGAGGAGATGCTCAAGGCTTGCAGCCCCAGGAGGGTGGTGTGACATCAGGAGCTTGTGCTCACTGAGGGGCTTTTGCGGTCTGGGTGACTCCAAACCAGCGCTGTCGCCATCCTCCAGCAAGACCTGCCAGCTTCCATTCAAGGGGCTCTGACTCTAAAGACCGCGCAGGGCTTAGCTGGCTGGGCGCAAGCTCTGACCCAGAATTAGACTCCAGCTCTCCGTGTGTGCTGGGGGGTGGGGGAGGGTGGGGAGTCTCCTCTCTTTTGGGGGGGGGTGGGACAGCAGTGCTTGGGGTAGCAGAGGGACCCGCTTTCTGATCACTCTTCAGGCCACACGGGATGTCCCTGGGTGTCACTGTGCACTGAGCTTGGGGTCTCTGCTTCCTTCCCGCTTGGCAGCATTCTGCCCTGAGGCCCAGTGGTGTGGCCGAGGTGCAAGACGCCGCCGCAGCCTGGCCACTTCTGGCTGGCCCCAAAGTGCAGTTCCTGAGTACCAGGCAGGCGAGGACAGAGTCCCGGCCCTTAGGCTTAATCCACGTGCTGGTTCTCTAGCACCAATGACTGCTGTTGGAGCAAGCTGTCATTTCAGGTTAGCAGTTCGTGTGTGTGTGTGTGTGTGTGTGTGTGTGTGTTTCATTTTTATTCTATTTTTCCCTGCTGGGATTGAACTGGGGGCTTTGTGCACACTAGGTAAGCACTGTACCACTGAAGCCCACCTCCAGACCCTATTTTCTCTATTTTGATATGTGTGGGCTCCTGTCTCTGCCCTGGGATCCCATAAGCACAGGCGAGGAGCAGCAAAATCAATGGCAGCACCCTGGGGGAGTAAGGCCAGGTGCAGAGAAGGCATAAAGGACAGGAGAGGGTGCCGCTCCCCTCAGCTTCCTCTTCCCCAGTTTTTCTGGCCGATCAGGAAGTGGGGTGCAGAGGTTTGTAGTTAGCAGGCACACAGCCTAAAGCGGTGGTGATCAAACTCTATTGCACCCCCTAAGTGCAGGCACACCCCTGAGGTCTGGCCACACTGACCTGCTTGGTCTGCAGTGGATCAGGGGGATTGGATCTTGATAAATTTGGCTGATGACCCCAGTCCAGGATGTAGCAATGTAGCTCAGAGCCCAGGTCCTGGTTTCCATCTTCAGTTTAGAGGAAAAAAAAAAAAATAGACCCCCCAGTCAAAGGAGGCTTTAAGAGTCCCCAAGAGTGGGGAACCCCACTTGGGTACCTTGTCTCAGAGAGCCTGGGGAAATCCTAAGGACAGCTCAGCACCAGAAGAAATCCCCAGTGGTGTTTCGTGGGGAAGAAGGGATAGCTCGCTGTCACCCTGGAAACCCCCGCTCAGGAGTCTCCCTGCATTGCACCACAGCCCGGAGCAGGATGCAGGGTGCCTTCCCTGGGCTGCTCACGCCCTGGGTCACTGTCTTTTGCAGCATTCCTCTGGCCTTATTCACAATGAACCCTCCTCAAGTTAGGGTTCAACTCAGTTGTTCTGGTGGCAACATGATTTTTTTTTTAATTAAAATTTTATTGGTACATTTCAGATATACATAAGGATCACATTCATCATAGAGAATTTGTACCTGTATCTGGGTTTTCAAGTCTGGCATGGGGTGAGACCTACTTCCTGAGCACTGAGGAGGGCCCTTGGTATTTGTAGCACATTTCCTCAGTGTAACCTGAACATACTTTATGAAGGTTGGCTGTCGGTTTGGACAAAATGTATAGTAACAGAACCCACTTTAAAATCTGATGAATGATTCTGAGCTTCTAGATGAGAACTCAGAAAGACAAATCCACCTATATTGTTTCAAGATCTTCGTCAGTCTGATAAATATGGATCAATTTAGAAAACAACTCTGGCTGGGTATTGTGGTACACGCCTATCATACGAGCACTCAGGAAGCTGAGGCAGGAAGATTTCTGTGAGTCTGAGGCCAGTATGGGCTACATGGTAAGTTCAAATCAGCCTGAACAGCACAGAAAGACTTTGTCTAAAAAAAAGAAAAGGCTGGGCTTGATTATCTTGTCCCTTAATTTTAAGAATGAAGAAGCTGAAATCCATAGAGATTGAGGGTAAACCTGTCTTCACTCTCTAGAACTTCATACAGAGAACAAGTTGACATTTTGTAGTGATAAGACAAAAGAGTTCAAGGGTACAATAATCAAAGGTTTGATTTAAATGAGTTGCAAATGAATTCTAATATAGATGCATTCTACTTTGGACTTTCTCAAGGCTTTGTAACAGTGGTAGAGATTTGGAACTTGTACAGGTGAGTGACAACAACATCTTCGCATCCAGATGGATGACACTCGGTTTGGAGCCAGTCAAGGAGGCCAGTGATCTCCAGAGCCATGATTTCTGGGCTGCAACAGACATGGCAAGAATGAATACGTATGGAACATGTAAGATTCAAAAGATTAGGTGGCAGAAAGAAACGGTTTGTATTGAGGAAAAGGAAGCCCGACAGCTTTTTCTCCCAACAGCTTTTAATTTAATAGTTTTATTCAACACCCGGAAGAAAACATGTGTGCGTGTATGCATATGTGTGTGCTTAGCTAGCCTCAGGCTCAGGCTGCGGTGGTGAAATTAGTTGCAGAGCTCAAGGTTATGGGGGCCGTGTCCTTCATGGGTACTCCAGCTGACACAAGCTATGACAGCAGGTACCATGCAGCCTGCAGGGCCGTCACTGCACCCAAGCAGCCCTGGGCCCTGGGCTCTGTCGGCTTCACATCAGCCCAGAAGTACGGGTGCAGTTCTGCTCCTTGGGTAGAGACAAGGGAGAAAGACCTTGGGTGCTGAGGCAGATGGCCCTTAATCATGGAGCGCCGAGCCTGGCCCACCTCTCCAGCCTTCTGCTTTAGTGAGGAGAGCTGAAGCCCAGGCAGTGGTGTAATTCTGTGTGTTCCTCATGCAATGCGAAGGTGTAGCTAAGCTTGGGACAGCTGTGTGGATGGGGCAAAGGCTTCCTAGCTGCATCTCTGCTGGAGGAGGAGGGACGGTCTTCAGGCCCAGAGGCATCAGGGGCCCTACCTGTGGCTAACACAAGAGGATGCAAGGGTCCCTGGAAATGGGGTTGGGATGGACTGCCAACTGGTGGTCAACTTCTTCCACCCAGCTGAACCACTGCCTGGGCTTCAGCCCCTCCTCACTGAAGCAGAAGGCCGGGGAGGTGGCCCACCTGAAGATGGTGCTGAGTGTAAGAGGCCCACCTGAGGAAGGTTGCCAGCAGCATAAGAGGCAGAACTGGAGAAGCTGCTGAGAGGATGTTAAGGAAGCTGTTAGCGTAGCTGTTTGAAGAAGCTGTTGGGAGCTTCCGAAAGCTGCAGGTTCTCTTGCACTGTTCTGCTGGGGGACCTTGTTATGCTGTCTTTCCTGTTGAACTTGGTTGTTCTTGTCAAAGAAGGAACTTCAGACCTCATTGTCACTGTGTATGACTGCAGCTCCCTTTGGGGGAGCTCTGTTCCTCATCTTGAGCACAGCTTCTTAGCTCCAGAAGGAGAAGATGGTGCACTGCTCAGTCTCCTGGAAAAGCTTGTCGCACTGGCTTTCCTGATGGGAACTCAGCTTTCCTCACGTCTGGAGGAGCTTTGGACCTCACTGTTGCTAAGGATGGCTGTGCTACCTTCGGGGGAGCTCTGGTTCTTACCTTGATCCTTGCTTCCTGGCTCCAGCTCAGACTCCTCAGCCTGCTAGCACAGATCCTTCATCCTGCTGGCAGAGACTTTCTAACTTCTACCATTGACCTTTGGGCCTTCCTGGAGCAAATCCGTGAAGAGGGCCTGCCTGAGACTTTGTCTTGGGCTCTAGGTCTTCAGATGGACTCATGCATGACATTGCCATGGGATCCAGGCCCTCTGCAAGAGTCTTTAGTCTTTAGTGTGTGGACAGATTTCCCGCACTCTTGGTATCTGATTCTTTGGGTGACTACTGTAAGTAATCTTATAAAATGTGTGTCCTGTATTGTGTTGTTCCCCTTGCAAAACCCCAAGGCCCAATGGGGTGTAGGTAACATCTGTGTCTCCCATCATACTGGATGCCCTCGGGTAGGAAGGCAGAGTCCAAATGAAGGCCTTTTCGCGTCATTGAGCTGTCGGATTAGGGACCTGGACATCCTTTGAAGCTACCAAGAACATTACTTTTAAGTAAGGTCTGAACAGAAGACTTCTCAGGTCTAATTTGCATTCTACCCCAGTATAACCAGCAAGAACCAGATGTCAGGTTGGGCGAGGGTGTTTCATAATGTGCAAGTGGAACTGAGGGGTTTTGTTGTTCTTGGAGACCTCACTATATATTCTAGGCTGGACGCGAACTCACTATGTAGCCCAGGTTGGCTCACCACACCTGCTGAACTGAGTTTTATCTATAAGCAAGACTTCGACAAACCAGGCTGTCTTCTCGGGACGCAGCCTTGTACTGTGGCTCATCATGGCTGGACTTACACAGCAGGCACTATTCTGCTTGGGACAGAGAGTGCACTCAGGTGATTTCCACACACTTGTGAAAGTGTTGAGTATGCCTGCCCTCCTCACCCTCAGATGGAGCCAGCTTCATTTCCCATAGCAAGATATTTCTCAGCTGGACAAATATATCAGCTCTGGCTGCAGCCAACAACTTAGACAACAAATCAGTCAAGTGGTTTCTCCTTTAATAAGAAATCTCTCTCCTTCTCCCTCTCCCTCTCCCTCTCTCTCCCTCTCTCTCCCTCTCCCTCTCCCACCCTCTTTCTCTCTCAGCTAGGGTCTTGCTATGTACGCCAGTCTGGCCTTCAACTCATGCTGACCCTTCTGCCTCAGCTCCTGAGCATTTCAATCACAGGGGTGCCCCACCAACACCAGTGCCAAGTTGCATTTTTTTCTGGAATGATCTAGCTTCTTCCCTCTATTTATTACTTCTTGCAAGAACGGGAGGAGTCATGGCCCTTTTCAGGATACCTCCCAATTATTCTAGTCTGCATAGATTTATGTTTTCTTGGACTATCATACCAATCATAACTATTCTTATTTATTTACTGATTTGTATTCATCACTGTTTTATTTTTATTACCTGTTCCTCCTCAACTAGATTATAATTTTTTTT
>NW_004524690.1:2628085-2629326 GCF_000260255.1 Octodon degus
TATGTAGTTCAGGCTGGCCTTGAGCTTGCCATGCAGCCCAGGCTGGCCTCTAACTTGTGATCCTTCTGCTTCAGCCTCAGGCATGCTAGGGTGACGGGCGTGAGCCATCAGGCCAAGCACTTGGAGGGTTTTTCTGCAGTGGAATTGATACAGCTTTATCTCTATTCACCTTCAATAGTTACACTGAAATCTTGTATTTAGAATCAAATAGATTCAATGGTATCTATATTTTTAAAACACATATAATAGTAATAATCATAAAATTAAATAAAACCATAAGTCAAACGCTAAGAGCCATCATCCAGGTACCATTTCTTCATGGAAGGCAACAATATAATATTTTTTAAAATTGGAGTAATATTCTCCAAGATGAGCTGGCAGTGTGGCACATACCTGTAATCTCAACATTTGGGAGGCTGAGGCAGGAGGATTGCTGCTAGTTCCAGGCCAGCCTGGGCTACAAAGTGAGCTCAAGGACAAACTGAACTGCAAACCTTGTCTCAAAAAGATTCCTCCCTCAAAAAACAAAACAAAACAAAATTTTCCCCAAGTTGAGTATGTGTTTCCTAATTATGTTTATTAATTATAAGATTAATAAATTCTTACGGGGAAATCTCGGCATCCCAGGTAAAGTGCTTGCTCAGCAGACACAGAACCTTGGCCTCGATCTCCAACCCTGCCAGCAGAAAAGAAAAAAATATATTGAGTTGATCTGTGTTCTGAGTTGACTCGTGTCCCCTACGCATGTAAGCTTAAGTCCTATACCAGTAGTACTTCGTGAAGAGCCTTTCTGGCGATTTTCTAAAGATGTGACTAATTTAACAGGAGTTCTCATGGGTGGGCGCTCATCAGATCGGAAAGGCGTCCCCAGCAAAGATGAGCTCCCGGAGGACACACGGCAGAGGGGATCTGAGGCCTCACGAAGCAGCACGCTGCCTGCGGGTGCACACCGCAGAGGAGGGCGAGGCCTGGCTGCCCTCGTGCTCACGGGGAGCAAAGGCCCTGCGCATGCGTCCTCTCTCTCACCCGGGCTCCCCTGACCCGGGCGGAGCAGCTCCCGTGCACGTGCAGGTGGGGGCTGGGCAGCCTGGGGTCATAGGCCCGTGTCCTCAGGCTGGGGGCAGCCTTCCTCGGTGTGGACGACCTCACTTGAGTCCCAAGGAATGCATTATCATGAGGCTCTCGAGAGCCACTGTCGCCGCCTCTTGTCTTCGGGCTAGCGTTAACAGTGCACAAAAGTC
>NW_004524690.1:2630266-2633435 GCF_000260255.1 Octodon degus
CAGGGCCCAGCGAGTTACCTTGAAAAGAGGGAAAGATTGTAGCTAACCAGATTAATTACTTTGTAAGAAATTAAATTGCAGTTCCGTCTAGATTGAGAAAAGCGAACTCCTCTGTGGCAGTGTCTGGTAATTATTTTGCTCTTAATTAGCCTGAAGTTGAAGGGTGTCAAAATGTTGAAGCAACAGAATTAGGGTTTCAAATGTAATCTAACCAGATTGTGGAGATAAACATATTGAAGTTTGAGCTCACTCTAGCTGGACTCGGATTTAAAGTAGGGCAGATGTTCAGGAAGGGGGTTAAACTGTGGGTGGACACACAGTGAGTGGCCGGCCTCACAATTATAATTTGCCTCCTTTCTCATCAAAGCCTAACCCGTAGGAATTCTCTCTCCCACATACTGCCCCCTTTAATTACTTGGCTTTAGGACGGTTCCCTTCATCCTCTTAAATGCTGATAGGGTATGCTGAGTGTGGTAGCACTCGCCTGTGATTCCAGCACCCTGGGAGGCTGAGGCAGGAGGATCGCAAATTCAATCTCAGCTTGGGCAATTTGATGACTTAGCGAGACTGTCTCAAGATAAAAAGTTTTGAAAAGGACTGGGGATGTAGCTCAGCGGGAAGGCCCTGGGGTCATGTGTGTGCATGTGTGCAGGCACTTGTACTAAAAGTCACACGACAAGGGAGCTGCTTGAAGGATTAGCTTCCTGGATCTCCTGGTTGATTAAAATTCAACTGTCCTCAATGATACCATCTTTTCATATTCTTAAAGTTTTTTCTTTAATTTTGATTTATATTATTAGTACATGTTTGGTGGATGTAATGATTACATTCATCATGGGGAGCTGGCACATGTACATGCTTAGACTTTATCTTTAAAGATAATATAGCTAAGGGGTGGTAGTGTACACATGTAATCCCAGTGCTCAGGAGGCTGAGGCAGGAGGATCGCTATGAGTCTGAGCTGCATAGTGAGACCCTGTATCAAAAACAAGTCAAATCAAATCAACAAGGGACCTAAACAATTGATCCCTCCAAATACTTCAACTGTGAGAAATTTTTAAAAAACTTTAAAAAATGTTTTTATGTTTATTTATTTATTGACAGGGTTTCACTATGCCTGGGCCTCGGACTCACTTTGTAGCCCAGGCAGGCCTGGAACTCTTGAGATCCTCCTGCCTCAGCCTCCAGAGGGCTTCCAATGTGTGTTCACCATACCCAGCTAAGCTTTTCATATTTAATGACACGAAGGACTTTCTCAGTGGGCACCTTCCACCAGACCCAGCCTCAGCCTATGTGCCTCAAGAACCGTGACCACCCTCCAAAGGCCTAGAAAGATGTCTGGCATCTGTTAGGGACCCAAAACTTGCTGATTAGTTCTCCCACATATATTTTATTTATTTTTAGTTTTTTGAAATAAGGTCTCAGTATGTTTCAGACTGGCCTTAGACTCACTATGTAGCCCAGGCTGCTTTTGAGCTTGTGATCCTCCTGCCTCAGCCTCCCAAATGCTGACATTACAGGTGTACACAACCACACCTGACTCCTGACTTCCTTTTTTTTTTTTTTTTAACTGAACTGGGGATTGAACTCTCGTGCTTGCCAGGGAAGCGCTTATTCCACTGAGCCATCTCCCCCGGCCCCCAACCTGACTTTCTTACAAATATTTTTTTCTTACAAATTTTTGTAAGTAATGAAAACTAGCTGTAGAGCTTGGTGAGAAGCACAAGTTTAATTTTAGCAGAGGACAAATAGGAAAAGGAGAGGGGAGGAGTTCTAGTTTGAGTTTTGGCCCAGCAAAGAAGTTAACTACCCCATTAGAATCTAAAGTCTTACCTTGGCCTTGTACATCCTGGTAGCATAATGAAAATGCATCTAAATTAAGGATGCCATAAAATACACAAGACTTAGTTAAATTTCAGTTTCAGATAAACAATGAATTTTTTTTTCTAGTATAAGTATGCTCCCTTGTAATATTTGAAAGATGTATGATTTAGGACGTGATTATACTGAAAAAGCTATCCATTGTGATTTGAAGTTCAAATTGACTTCAGCATCCTACATTTTCAATTGCTACATCTGACAGACCTAACCAAACAACAACGACTACCAGCAACTTGAAAAGCAGTAATAATTTGGTGTGCTCTTTTTATTTTTTAAGAATGTGTTACTGGCAGTCAACCAATTTCGTGATGGTTTTGCAGTTCATTTCTTTCCTTGTCCTAAACCTACAGTTAGTTTGCATAATGGCACTGTGATTTCACCTTCCTTTAGCAAATGCTCCGGAATCAAAATATCTATTTTGGCTCTCCATGGTTGCCAGAATAAGGCTTGCCAAAAAAAAAAAAAAAAAAAAGGAACAGTTGTTAGTCCTGGCTAAAAGCCAGACACTTGGTGCAGAATGATCAGTTGCTTATTCCCCTGGAAGTGCGAGGGGGCATCCACAGCAGGTTCTCCTCGCTGGTGCCCATCGGGATCCGCAGCCCGGAGACCAGCACCCTGCTGCGTAACTGCGCTGCGCTGTGAAGAAGCTGAGCTCTCGCGCCAGGAGGGCGGTCACCAGGGCTGCGACCGTGGGAGCTCTTGGTCACAGAGCGCAGGCGCGGGGAGCTGAGTTTGGATGGAGGTCCTGGCAGGGCAGGCAGCCAAGAAGGAAAAACCAGACGTTGCAGCACATTGGCCCTTTTACGGGCGCGGTCCCCTTCCTTATTCACCTGTCAGTCCCCGCGGCCCGCGCTGCAGCCCCAGGGGACGCGCGCTGCAGCCCCAGGGGACGCTAGCTGAGCAGCTGCGGGAGGCCCGGCCTGCTGCCAGAGCAAAGCAGCGCATTCCGGGCCCGCCGCTCCCCTGCCCTCCTAGCTTTCTTCCTGCAGCCCGCAGCCCGAGGCACGGGCCCGCCGCTCCCCTGCCCTCCCGACCACCTGTTATTTCCAACTGCGCCAGCTCGTCCGGGCCAGGGGAGGAGACTGCTCCGCAGCCCGGGCGGCCTTCCACCAGCTGCCTCCCGACTGCTGCCCGCCACCGGCACAGGACGGCGCGGCCTCTGTCCACCCCCAGGGCGGGGGTCACCAAGGTGGGCTTCAGAGGAGCTCAGTTCAGTGGCCGCGGCCCATCCCCCGGGACAGGCCGCGCAGTCTGGGCGACACTGCCTGGGAAATGCCGAGCAGGGCTT
>NW_004524690.1:2634160-2636088 GCF_000260255.1 Octodon degus
AATTCTGGGTTATATCATTAAAATAGTGCTCAAAACAAAATTTGTGACTTGAAAAACCTACTTTAGAAGTTTTAAATCAATGATCCAAATCTCCATATTAAGAAATAGGAAAAACAGACAGAAAATGAAACTCGGTAGGAAAAAAAAGAGATAATTTCCTCTTCCTTTCCCACTCCAAAAGAATCAAGTTATATCATGTATGGGTGCAAATTCCTTCTGATGACTGTGATCTCTACATATACCTAAAAATTTACCAATACACTTATGTTTTAAAAAAGAGACAGGGGGGCTGGTGAGATGGCTCAGTGGTCTAAAGCACCTACTTGGAACAAGCTTTGCAAAGCACAGGGACCGTGGTTCGATCCCCCAGCACCACAGGCCAACCAGCCCCGCCCCCTGGTGGGCTGAGCTGGCCACACACACACACTAAATAAATAAATAAATAAATAAATAAATAAATAAATAAAAAGAGACAGGGGCCAGGGATATACCGCAGTGGTATAAGTACCTACCTGGCAGGTACAAGGTCCCGAGTTCAATCCCTGGTACAAAAAAAAAAAAAAAAAAAAAAGCCTCTTCTAAAAAAGAGAAAAAAGAGATAATAATATCTAGAAAGAGTAACAACATAAAGGCATGTTAAATATTGAAGAATAATTTAAAAAATTCTGAACAAGATGTGTATACCCAAAACTATAAAACATTGCTGAGAGATTTTAAAGAGCTAAAAAAAAAAAAAAAAAGACTTCTTTTCTGAACCAAATGACTCAATACGGGTAAAAATATCCACTTCTCCCGAAGGAGCTGCAGGATCTATGTAATTCCAGTTGTAATTCCAACAGGCTTTATTGTTGAATTTAATAAATTTGTTCTAAAATTTAAATGAAAATGCAAAAGATCTACAGTGGTGATAACAATCTTGAAGTACAAAGGTAGAGGACTGGCACGGTGTATGGCAAGGTGTTGTCGGGTGCTACAGTGGTCGTGACCGTGTGGTGTCGTTACAGATAAGGCAGACATGCAGATGACTTAGAACCAAGGCCAGAAGTAGATCTATGCGATATGGTCACCCAGTTCTCATAAGTGGGCTGAGACTCTTCAGTGGGAAAAGCAAATCTTTCAGAATGGTGCTAGAAATAACTAGTGGGCCATAGTATTTGTGTCACATCAGACACTCTAATTCAAGACAGCTGACGAGATAGCTCGGTGGTCTAAGCACCTACTTCAGCAAGCTCAGGGACCGGGGTTCAATCCCTGGCACCACATGTTGCACTGTCCCTGCTTTCACGCGCTCCGAGCGAGCCACCAAGACTGGGTGTGGTAGCACCTGCCTGTAATCCCAGCGCTGGGGAGGCTGAAAACAGGAGGATCACTCCAAGTCTGAGCTGCATAGTGAGACCCTGTACCAAATACGTTAAAAATAACAACAGCAACAAAAAATTAATTCAAAATGTATCCTAGCCTAATGTGAAAGATACAATCATAAAGTTTTCAGAAAAAAATATTGGAGAATATTTTTGCAAACTTGGCCAGGTAAACTTCATAGAAAGGGAGAAAAAAAGCACAGAATTTACAAAGGAAATTTGAGTAAAATTATCAAAATGTTAAACTTAAAAATTTGGTTTATCAAATTATATGTATTAGTAACTGAAAAGAACAAACTAGAGACTGGCAGGTCTTATATTCAGAATAAAAGGAGCTACAAACATAAGAGAAAAGATAAGCAACCCAATAAGTAAATGAGCAAGAATTGAACAAGTCCCCCACAAAGAAGATGCGAATGGTCAGCCTTACTAATCATGAAAGATATATAAAAGGAAAATGTTGGGAGGTGGGTTTTTTTCCATAATTTTATTGAGAAACAAATAGCAATGAGACAGTTTCAAACCAAATTGGTAGGACAGTTTCAATAATTAACACATTGCATACAT
>NW_004524690.1:2636861-2690440 GCF_000260255.1 Octodon degus
GTCTGCAAACTTAGGTTGTTAACCATCCAGAAGACAAACTTATTGTTATTACCATACAACCTATGCTGTCTGAATATCAAACATCTTAGGCATAACATGGAATAGGTATTTTTCATCAAGTATTGATATGTTGAACTTTAAGTCCCTACAGAAAATGATAAAATACCATTTAAAAATTAGAATATATTTTTAAAAATAGGCATAAAGAATTATATACTTCTTATGTTTACACATAAGTCCAAAAATCTAATACAACCTTGAAGCAGGACAGTCCCACAATATTCCTTTTCCTGTCTCTTGCCTTCATTCAGGGAGGTTTAATTTCACACTCAAAGTATCAAAAATTTAAAAACTGGCACCACTGTGTGTTGGTGAAGATGTGGAGTAACTTGCTCTCTGACGCTGCTCATGGCGGTATAAAATGGCACAAACACGCTGAAAATAGATAATTCCTTATACCAGAAATCACACTCCTTGGTGTTCACCCAAGAGAAATAAAAACAGTGCAAATGCTGACTGAAAGACTTGCACAAGAATGTTCCTAGAAGCTGAGCCAAAAAATGGGAAGATTTTTTTTTTTTTTTTTTTGGCCTGGTTCAGGCTGCCTTTAGGGTGGGTTTGGTAAGACAGGTGGAGGTGGGGATCGAACTGTGGTATCCTGCACCTCACTGCATTTGCATGAGCAGGCGCTTAAACAACTGAGCTAACTGGCAGGTCCCCATGAACCAAAACATGGAAGCAACTCAATTATTAAACAAATTGTCACATAACTATACAATATAATTTTATTAATTAAAAAAAAATGAACCATTCACTTGGAAGGCTGAGGCGGGAGGATCATCATGAGTTTGAGGCCAGCTTGGGCCACATAGTGAGTGAGGGCCAGCCTGAACTGCAAAGTGAGACCCTGTCTCCAAACACCAAAAATCAAAATACAACAACAAAAACTGTCAATGCATAGGAGAGCATGCAGGACCTACAGTCTATGATTTCACATGTATTAAGTGCAAGAACAAGTGACGCTAACCTGTGAGCTGCTGTGCATGCTGGCGCATACCCGTAGTCACACTCATCTACAGAGTGAGTTCAGGGCCAGCCTGAACTACACAGTGACTGCTGTCTCAACTCCTGTCCCCCAAAAGATTACTCTGAGGGGATAGAGACAGAGCAGGTGGAGTGGCCACTCACAAGCGGGCTGAAGGGCAGCTCTGGGTGGTGCAGGTTCCTTGTCTCCACCAGGAGGCTAGATATGGACATTTTCCACAACAGTGAACTGCACCCTTAAGATTAGTGCACTTGGTCACCTGCACAAATCAGCTGCATGAAGTGAGCATGATTGAACAGAAGCCTGTAGACCAGGTTGGGGAGGGGACAGGCCAGTGGTGCTTGCTGTGAAGGGGCGGGGGGTTGAGTGCAGTCCCAGAACCACAGAGAGTCCTTGCAGCACACAGTCAGGATGGGCCCACCAGGTATGCGTTGTAGGAAGGTTACTGAAGTGCTTTGTATGAAGAAAGGCTCTACCTTTCCTTTTTCTCTTTGATGTCAGCATTAATGGAGAGTGTGTGGCCCCTCTGTGGGAGAACCCGCATTTGTTCTGCTTGGAATGGTGGTGCACACCTGTAATCTCAGCACTCCGGTGGCTGAGGCAGGAGGATCTTTGTGAGTTCAAGACCAGCCTGGTCTACAAAATGAGCTCAAGGCCAGCCTGAGCTGCATAGCAAGACCTTGTCCCAAAAAGACAACAAAACAAAACAAAGCAAAACAAAACAAACTTGTTCTCAGCCCCCACTTTATCCTAAGAGACTCCTTTTATTTCTTATGCTTTGTTTTGTAGAAAACCAAATAAAACATTATGACCCCTATAGCAACATTGTTTTCCTAAAGATATTCTACAGGGTGCTGTAGTAATCAACCAAGAAACCCAGAATGTCATTTATTTATGAACTGGAACAGATCCTAGGCTTATACAGTAGTTCTAACTTCACATGTGCAATTTGAGTCATAGTCCAAAAGCTTTAGAAAACAAGCAAGTCCACATTCAAAATGTGATAAAATGTAAATGAATAAAATTGAGAAGATTTAAAAATGCAGGTTTTGGCATACTGTGGCCTGTGCTTTACATTTGGTGGTGTCTCTGTGTGCCTTGCTGGATCATTGTCCCACACTTGGGCCTCTTAGGCATTGTGCTCACAGCCTTGAAGGGACATGTCACTTGTAGTGGCTGTCCCAAGGTCTCTGAGAGGGTATTTCACTTTTATTAGTGTTGCCTCTTTCATTCACAGTGATAGGGAATCTACACTAAATTTTTTTCCCATAATTTTATTGAGAAACAAATAGTAATGAGATAGTTTCAAACCAAATTGGTAGGACAGTTTCAATAATTAACACACTGCATACATTCTTCCTAGTAATTAATTGCTCTACAAGATGTGGACTTGATATCCTATTTACAAACACCATTAGAACAAATCCCTCTATTCATTAAGTCTACACTAAAATTAAAGATATGAGGGAGACCTTGGGGTTCATATGGTTCCCAGAACATCTTTGGTTAGGTCTCCTGTATTTGATAAATGTGAGGCCAAACAAGGTTTCTGAAATCAGTGGATTGGGACTGGGGAGATGACTCAGTGGAATAAGCACTTCCCTGGCAAGCGCAAGGGCCTGAGTACAATTATTGGTTCTGAAAGAAAAAAAATAAAAAAAACTACATGAAATCACTGGACTACTTCCAGAATTTTCTGGAACCTTCCATTATCTTTCCATCTTTTCCTCTGATAAGTCTAAAGAGTCTAAGCCCAGAAGGCAATGAGTCTTCCACTAGAAGACTGTTCTATGAGGTTAAACAAAATCTCTGGTTACAATGAAACTCTTACATTGGCTCACTCAGCTGTATCACTTCAAAGAGGAAAACAAATAAAACCCAGCTTCCTGTCATCTCCCAGCTTTAAAGGATGACAGACTACAGTTGCTTTCCATTTTGACTGGAAGCAAAACTACAGATGAATAACATACTAGATCAAGAAGCCAAGCAAAGTGAAGCAACCTCTTCATCAGCAGAAGTCAACAAAAGGCAGAATGAAAACCTCCCACACTGACAGAAGCTCTTTGCTAAGCAATCAGATCATGACCTAATATTTTACATAAACTACTGAAATCTGGGTATACTTCTTATCTATTTACATGAGTGAAAGAGAAACTACTAAAGTAATAGGCATGTTCTCAGCTACTATGGAAGACTTTCCTTTCCTAAAGGTATATACCTCCCTCATCCTTGTTCTGATAGAAAAATCTTGATTATTGGAGACCACTAGCATGGGGATTGGGGCTGGGTGGGACTGGATGTGCAGCCAGAGCCTCTCCATTAAGCTGTATCTGAGCTTTTTTTTTTTTCCCCCCTTGAGACTGCATGTCTTAGTTTTCTCTCATTGCTGAGACAAGATACCCAACACACACAAGTTAAGGGAGGAAAAGTTTTTAGCTCAGTCCATATTCAGCTGGTTACAAGGCAGGTTGGAATGTGCAAGGGAGCACATTCATGGTGGCAGAAGACAGCAAAGGCAATGAGAGAGAGACAAGCCTCTCTCTGCTCCTTTTGTTGTATGCCCAGGGCATAGCACTCATACCCTTAATCCCAACATAGGACAATGAATCAATCAATCACAGCTCTAGATTCAGCCACCTCTGACAAGCCCAGCCACTATGACTGTATGAGGCTTTGGGGTGACGTCTAGACACAAACCACAACACTGAGTCTCACTAAGTTGTTAAATTCCCCAGGCTGGGCTCAAGTGTACAATCCTCCTGCCTTAGCCTCCCAGAATGCTGGGATTGCATCCATGGGCCACCATGTCCAGCTTAGGTGGGGACTTTTGGATATCCTGAGACAGCCATCAGACTGTCCTTTGCTCATTCATTAATTTGTCACATACTCATTTATTCACTAGGATCTACTCATTGTGCACTGAGATTGTGGGAAGACCGCAAGAAAACATTATGTGTCCTTTTAAGGTTGTTGCTTTTTGATGGTGCCAGCACTTGATGAATTTATTCCGACAACTTCCACCCCAACCCCTGAGGACAAGGTAGTGGCTTTTTATGAGAAAGCAATCGAGTAAGGAGAGGGCTGTCATGAATAGCTGCAGAAACAGCGATTACATAACTCAATTCATTTGAGCCCCACTCATTGTGGGGAATGCACACATTTATCCTTACTCCTAGAAGAGTTTACAGAGATGTAGGGTTTTCCAATATTCAATCTGTGGGCTCAGAATGACTTAGGGTGCTGTGAAGATGATTGTTTCTAGAATCAACCCCAGAGTAGCATCTTGCATGTTGTAAAGTTGACAGGCATTGGCCTTTGTCATCTGCAGGGTCCCTGCCGGTTCTGAAGGTCATGACCAGTGGTCGGCCAAGCAGAAGAGAGTGTAACATCAATGAGATGAGACTCTGATGTAGGTTGGGGAATGCTGAGGTGAGAGGAGACAATTTTTTTTTTAAAGAAAACTTTAGACACTGTACTGTTGAAACACAAAAGAATTATACTGTGACAGTCCCTTCTTTTTTTTTTTTAATTTTATTTATTTGTGTGTGTGTGTGTGTGTGTGTGTGTGTGTGGCCAGCTCAGCCCACCAGGGGGTGGGGCTGGCTGGCATGTGGTGCTGGGGGATTGAACCGCCGTCTCTGATGCTTTTGCTAATCTTGTTCCAAGTAGGTGCTTTAGACCACTGAGCCATCTCACCAGCCCAACAATCCCTTCTTAAAAGAGTGAAAACAATATGATTTCGAAGTGAACAATTCCAATGTGCTTTGTAATGGAGAAATCTGCTAGGATTAATCATCTTAAAATGTGCAGTTGCTAAATTAAGCTATAATTAAAAAGAGAAGAGAGAATAAATCCCAGATGCCTCTATTTCATGTAGTGCTGCAGTAACGTGGGGTTAAGCGAGGGCTGCTCAACTTAAGTTGGAGATGACAAGTGCTCACCGCAGAATGGAATCAATATTTTGGGCAGAATTCCTTTAATCAGCATTCTGGTGGGGGATTATCCCTCACTGGTCATAGGAGGAAAGCAAACTGAAGAATCCTAGCTAAACTGAGCAAACATAACATTTTGATTTACAGTTAACAGTGATTGTTTGGGATCTGTCATTCATTCAGCTGTTGGAGAGGCCTGCTAAAATCAAAAGCATATTTCTGGGTCAGAAAAATCACACAAAAAAAAGGGAAACACTGAAAATTCAATAAATCCTCTCACTGGTGAACCAACTCTCTTCTTTGGAAGTAGCCGGGCATACTCGTGAGCTTCTCAGTTCCTCTCATGAATGTAATTAATTACTGGGGCACCCTTAGCTGGGCTCCATGAGGCTTCTTCAAAACAGATGTGGCACACTGGCGAGGTAGTGCCCCCTGGAACCCCCTCAGAGGCTGAGTCAGGAGGATCAAAATTCCAAGCCCAGCCTGTGTAACCTAGTGATTTGCCAAGAACTAGTCTCGAATAAAAGATAAAAAGAGGGCTGAGATATAGCTCAGTGCAAAGGCCCTGGGCTCAGTGCCCAGTATTAACCACAAACAAAAGAAAACAAACAACATCAATGAACAGACACTCCTGTGTCAATACTTAATTAAAGCTATGCCTCTTTTCTCGTGCTCAAACCTAAAAATTAATTTTAAAATTATATGTGTCTTATACATTTATTCATGATGTGCCTCTAGAAGGGTCGAACCTTGTGAAATGTGGAAACTTGTGGGTCTTTTTGCACTCTGTGTACATCTTGGCACCTGTGTTTACATCACTAAGGGCTGCGTGCACACAGCTGACCACTGTGTCCTTCTCAGTGATATCAAATGCTAACTCCAGGGGTTTGCTGCACGGTGGTAGGGCTTGTGTTATGATTTGTATCTCAATGTCCCCCCCAGAATCTCATGCAGTCAGAGGGCTTTTTTGGAGGTAGCTGAAATGAGAGTCAATGATTGATTCATAGTGGAATGCTGAGATTAAGGGTGCTGGGATGAAGGATGTGAACGCTACACCTACCCTCGGGCTGGTAGCCTGAATATAATATAAGAGACAGAAAGAAGCCCTCTGTGTCCCTCTCCCTCCCTATTCCTTTTCCTCTCCTTCTCTCTCCCCATCTCTCCCCATCTTTCTCTCTGTCTCTGTCTGTCTGTCTCTGTCTGTCTGTCTGTCTGTCTGTCTGTCTGTCTGTCTCTCTCTCTCTCTCTCTCTCTCTCTTGCTCTCTCTTCCTCCCTCTCTCCCTCTCCATCTCCCTTACTGCTCTTGCCATCTTCTTCCACCATGAGTTGTCCCTCTGCCATGCCACCCTATATTGGAGCCAACCAATTATGGACTGAAACCTCTACCAACTGAAAACTAAATAAACCTTTCCCCCTTCTACTTGTGAGTATTGGGTGTTTTGTTTCAGCACTGAGAAAAATAACTAAGACAAAAGTCGGTGCCAAACGACTGGGGCATTGTTGTGACTGTACCAGACCAGGTGCTCTACGAGCCTTTGGAGCTGGCTGGTGGAAGGGGGAACAGTTTGGAAAGGTTCAGAGCTTCCAGTTGAAAAGGTAGAACTGGAACACCTTAGGCTATTATGACAGATTCTGGTCAGAGCTCAGAAGAAGCAGAAGGCTGATCAAAATCCAGCCCTTAGAGACCAGGTTTGGGGGTTTCTGCTGGGAAGAAGGACTGCACTGACTGTTGGATTCCAGATGATGTATGCTATGGTTTGGCAGGAAGTTTGTATTTTGCTTATGACTTTGCCTGAGATTGAGATTAAGGGTGGTGGCCTAATTAATCTTGCAGAGGAAATTTCAAAGAAGTCTAATGCTGAGGCAGTGACATTGCTACTATTGAGGGCTTTTAGCAAGTTTTATATTGAAAATCAAGAGCAAAGAGCCCATAGAATGATTCAAAAGTTTTTTTAGTTTGGCCAGAAAGAAAGATCTAGTAATGTTAGGGCCTACAAAGATGGAAGAGAGGAGAAACTGGTCATTGAATGCTACAGCCAAGAGAAAGGAAGCTTGGCTACTACTCCAGATGGCGGCAGACCTTGGCAGCATCCATGTGGCACTGGTTTTAGGAGCATGCAGAATGCAAGAGTTGTGGGGTCAGAAAGTCTTGCACCCAGATTTCAGAAGGCTTGGGAGGCCAGGCGGCACACTCCCAAGAGCGCAGTTTGTGAAGCTATGCGTGTGAAGCCACAGGTGCAGTGGAGACCCCAGAAGTTTGAGAAGTCAAGATTATAGATCATCTGAGGAAAATAAGAGCAGAGCCAACCCAAGAGAAAAGCCACGGGAGCCGCAACCACTGGAAATGCTATATCCACCCACACCACGTGGAGTCCACATCTTGTCACAGGTTGCCTTGGATGCTACACACAGAATTACAGGACTTAGTGTTTGCCCTGCTGGATTTTGGACTTGCTTGGATGCCATGTCTCTCTATCCCCCTCTTTGTAGCTTTTGGCATGAAAATGTTTATCTTGTGCCCTTGTGTGTCAGAAGTGTTTAACTTTCTTTTCATTTGTACAGGGGTTTGCAGCTAAGAGTTTGCCTAAAATCTCATAGGAGACTTGAACTTCTCAGCAATGCTGAAGCTGTTAGGACTTTGGAAACTCTTCTAGATGGACTAAAGGCCTTTTGCATCAAGGTATGTGCGTGAGTCTTTGAGGGGCTGGGCAGAATGTTCTGGTTTGTGACTAGATGTCCCCCCCCCCCCCGGGCCTTATGCAGTCACAGGCACAGCTTTTTCAAAGGTGGCTGGATCTAGAGTATGTGTTGCTGGGATTGATTCATAGTGCAATGCTAGGATCAAAGTCACTGGGATTAAGGATGTGAGTGCTACCCACTCAAATAGCCTGGATCAGAAATAAGGGATAGAAAAGGCTGGCCAAATAGCTCAGCAGATTAAAGTGCCTGCAATCAGATGCAGGGGCCAGGGGTTTGACCCCCAGGCCCGCTGAGAAGGCAATTGAGACTGGGTGTGGTGGCGTGCACCTGTAATCCCAGCTCTTGGGTGGCTGTAAACAGGCAGATCACTATGAGTCTGATCTAGTAGTGAGACCCTGAACACCCTGTAGACCCTTCCCTAAAATACAAAAAAAAAAAAAAAAAAAAAAAAAAAAAAAAAAAAAAAAAAAAAAAAAAAAAAAAAAAAAAAAAAGAAAAAAAGAAATAAGGGACAGAAAGCGCTACGGTCCTCCCTCTTGCTTGCTTTGCTCCCTTCCGCCCACCTTGTATCGCTTCTCCTCTGCGACGCCTGTCTGCCATGTACCTACCTTGGAGCCAGCCAATTCCGGACTGAAACACCTACAAACTGTGAGCTGAGTGAATCTTTTACTTGTGAGTTAGATATTTTGTCTCAGCAACAAGAGAAAATAACTAACACACATGATACTCTTGAAATAACGCTGTGCCTGACACTGCCAGGGGCAGGTATGGGATGTATATGAGGCTTAGTGACAGCGACCTTGCTTGCCATGTAGAGAGACATTCTGAAAGGTGTTTAAAGCATGTTGGATTCTAGCACTTGGGAGGCTGAGGCAAGAAGATCACTTTGAATTTGAGGCCAGCCTGGGCTACAAAGTGAGTTTAAAATCATCCTGAACTGCATAGCAAAACCCTGTCTCAGAAAGACCAAAACAAAACCAATCCACAACAAAAACATGCTGTTATCTTAATTCCTGTCTAGGAAAGCCATGTGTGGCCTGGGTTTTGGACACACTGTCCCACTGACTGCGTAAGGACCCTCTTAGTCACAGCACATTAAAAAAGAGGGAAAGTTTCATTTGATCTTTTGGAAGCTCCCTTCATATTTCCACACAGAGTGGGCGATTCCCCGTTTCCCCTGCTCTCCTCTGTATCCGCCATCTTTGGGCTGTCGGCCCTCTTTAGCCATTTCACAAAACAAATAAAAAGCTGAAACCATTACGTGTGGACACAGTTTTAACTTCTTGTATGTGTTTCTTCTTCCTCACAAATCTGCAGCAGGGCTGCTCTTTTTTCCTTTGTTCTGAGAACAAAAGGTTTTCCTTGTCCTGCTTAAGGCTTTGGAAACAATGTCACTGATTTTTTGGTTTTTTTTTCGTACCTGAAATTGAACTTAGGGACCAGGCAGATGGTTCAGTGGAATAAGCGCTTCCCTGGCAAGTGCAATGGCCTAAGTTTGATCCCCAGTTCCAAAAAAAAAAAAAAAAAAAAAAAAAAAAAAAAAAAAAAAAAAAAAAAAAAAAAAAAAAAAAAAAAGAAAGAAAGAAAGAAAGAAAGAAAGAAAGAAAAAAAAAAGAAATCAAACTTAAGACCTTGCACTTGCCAGGCAGGCTCTTGTTTCGCTGAGCTACATCCCTGGCCAAATGTCATTAAATCTTTTTTTTCATTAAATTTTAGCACAGTTTTGTTACATACTCCTTGTAGAAAAATAAGAGTATAAATGAGACATGGCCTTTATCTTTTTTCCCTGTGTAATAATAATTATCAATTTTACTTTCTTATTTCTTTTGGTATGGGGATTGAAACCGGGTCCTTCTTGGCTATGTCCCTATCCTGTTTTTTAATTATAAGACAAGAAATTCTTAAGTCACTCAGTTGCTCTGGCTGGGCTCAAACTTCTACCATCCTGCCTCAGCCTCCCAGACTGGAGGCCTACACTGCTGGGCCCTGCTCCATGTCACTTATTGATGATTCCTTACCATTGTTGACCTTGGAATCCAGCCTGCCCTGGACACTGCGCCTCTGAATTCCCAGGGCAGACTGTCCTGGACACCCCTAACTCACCTCATCCTCCCCCGAGGCTCCTGTCTTTTCTCTAGACTTGCTTCTTCCTCCACGGGATTGCTGCCTTGGCCTCATGAGCGGAGCCAGACGCATGAGTCACCCTGGTCCCCTGCCTGTCCTTGGCTACTGTGTGGCCTGGGCCACTCCATCTGGCCTCAGCACTCTCCAGCACCAAGTCCAGCCCCGCTGTCTCCGCCCCTCCCACTGTCATTATGTCCAGCCCGGTGATGCCTCCGACTTCCCAGCTGGTCCCACCTGCTTGCCACCCTCACGCATCTTTCCACAGGGCGTCAGTGCCGCAAGGCTGCCTGCAAGCTGTCTGTGCAGGTCATCCTGACTCTGGAGCTCCAAAGATCGTGCCCCTCCCCTCTCTCCGGTGAGCTCAGCCTCCTCCTCAGTCTCACTCTGCCCCTCCCAGTGTCCATCCTCCACATTCACGGGCACAGCACAGCGCATCATTCTGCTCTCCTAGTACCTGTGTCTACTTTCTTGCACGTCCTGTCCACCTCCTCAGATGCATTGCTGCTGGGTCTCCCCACACGCTGGCCCCATCTGGAACTTTCTCCTATCCCTAGCTGGAAACTGCTACCTTTTCCCTCAGCCTAACCATCACCCCCTCTGTCAGGGCTTCTAATAGCATACTCATCTCACTCACTTTTCTTTTTCTTTTTTTTTTTTGGCAGAACCAGGGATTGAACTCAGACCCTTGCACTTGCCAGGGAAGTGCTTATTCCACTGAGTCATCTCCCCAGCCCCTCCGTCACTTTTCTTAAGGACTCCATATTCTCCATTTTCCCTATGGCAACTCCACACTGTGACTTACTTGGGGAATTCTGTCTTCTCTGGGAAACTGCAGAGGTCGTGGGGCTGGGGACCATGTCTCCTTCTCTGCCACATTCGTGATGCTAGCCAAGTGGCTGGCACTAAGTAGGAACTCAATAGGTATTTTTCTTTCTTTTTTGGGGGGATGCTTGAGACAGAGCTTGCTGGGTAGCCCACCCTGACCTCGAGCTCCCCATCTCTGTCTGCCTCAGCCTCCTGAGTGTTGGGATTACGGGCAGGCGTCACCAGGCGCAGTGCTGGATCTTTTAGCTGAGCTGCGCTGGGCAGTCTCTGACAGCCCTGTTACAGTCCTGCTTTTATCTGCCTGGCACAGTGATGACAAACCTTTTAGAGATGTCTGCTTAAACTGCCATCCCAAACCCTCTTATTTATTGAAAAGTCCCAACACTGCACTTAACCCCGAATAATGAGGTTTTAGTTTAGAAAAATAACTCATACATTAACATCTTTCGTCTTAAAGGAAAAACACCATTAATAGAACTTTCAATGATATAAACAGCTTTTTATTGAGAGGTGAAACTCAGCGTTTGGCATGCTTGAGTACAGTCAGCGTGCTCTCTGCTGCTGTGTGCATGCGGATATGTTCAACCTTGGCTGGGGCAACTTGGCTCAAGGGTCGGCAGGGGGCTGGGGAAATGGCTTGGTGGCACTGGGCCTGCCAGGCAAGCGCAAGGTCCTGAATTTGACTCCTGGTTTCAATAAATAAATAAATGATTTTTTTTTTAAATCAACAAAGAGGGCTCAGAGACAAGCATGGTGGCACACCCCTGTACTCCCAGCACTTGGAAGGCTGAGGCAGGAGGATTGTTGCAAGTTCAAGACCAGTCTGGGGTACAAAGTGAGTTCAAGGCCAGCCTGAACTGCCCAGCCAGACCCTGTTTCAAACACACACACACACACACACACACACACACACACACACACGAGAGAGAGAGAGAGAGAGAGAGAGAGAGAGAGAGAGAGAGAGAGAGGTTTAGGAGCTTAGACCCACAGACAATAGACATGCTATCATCATTAGATTTATCATTAGATTTACCCTGATCTCCTACCAGAAACATGAAAATATGAATTTCTCTTATTCTTCAAACATTATATGAGTGTTATTACATTACAGGTTAGTCTCTGTTCAAAAAGGAGTAGGTGGAGAAGGCCCCCTAAAGGAGTATTATAGGGGACACAAGAAAAGAGAAATTAAAATCTACTCTACTCATCCTCTGAGCCTAACTGTACCATGATAATTCCGTGGAGACAGAGTAATTATGCTCATTTTTCCAGATCAGAAAAATAGTCTTGGCTGGAAAACCACTGAAGTTAGCCATAAATCTCATACTTTGTGCAGTACGCCGGATGACACACACACAAAAGACCCCACTGATTTACTTCTAAATTCCTTTGTGTCGTTCCTCTTCTCCACTGTTTAAATAAAGCAGCTAACATTTATTAGAGCCCACTATGAGCCAGCTACTAAGTTGAGGTGCTTTACATAAATTAATCTTCAAAAAAGTGCAGGGACTTAGTATTTGCATTCTTACAGATGTTGGAGCCGATCCTTCGAAGAGCTTTAACATAGTTCATGCCTAACAGAATGGGAATTAGAACCCTGGACTGTGTAACGACTGTTCTCCTGCCCTTTCCAGCTCTCCTACGATGAGACCCTCTCGGTCCAGCGATCAGAGGATCCACCCACACGCCTTCTCTCCCCGACCCGGGAAGGGCAGGAAGTGTTGGCAGGAGTCGCCTGGTTAACCCTTGCGACCTTGCAGCACACACACCAGGCTGTGGTAGGAGGCCAGAGAGGCAGGCAGGCTTCGTGGGAGGGAGGAGTTCTGCACAATTCAGCTTACGTAGAATAAATAGGGAGGTGAGGTAAGCTCCCAGGTGCCCGACGGACGACGTCGTGGAGAAGCACGAAAGACACACAGCTGGGCCTTGGAAAGGTGTAGCAAAGCGCTCTGTAGAGCACACAGGGGAGTAAAACAGTGCTGTGGGGCCCGAGCGTAGACCCTCCTGCCTCAGCCTTCGCAGTAGCTGCGATCACAGGCCTATGCTACCCTGCACAGCTGAACTCTGAATTATTTTTTTTTTTGTTTGTTTGTTTTTCCATCTGACTTCTTTAGTAAGTTTAATAGAAGGAAGTAGCATTTCTGTATGTTTAGTGGCCTCCTTTGTAAGATTAACTTAAAAGCATTTCAGAGCTGGAATTTTTCAAGCTTTTGCAAGACTTTTCTACAAAGGTTATGTGATAAAAGAGGCTATCATTTTTAATACAAATTAATTGTCAGGGCTGGGCGTGGTGGCACACCCCTGTAATCCCAGCACTTGAGAGAGGATTGCTGTAGATTTGAGACCGGTCTGAACCACACCGTGAAAGACAAAGCAAAAAATCAAGTGTCGAGGCTGTTCTTTTAAAATTGCCTCTAATTTAGAAAGCAAGAGCTTCGCAGAGGGGCACAGCGGCACACATCTGTAAGCCCAGCACATGGGAGGCTGAGGAAAGCTTGCTGTCAGTTCAAGGCCAGCCTGAATGATCTAGCTTGACTCTACCTCAAAAACAAAACAAGGACTGGGAAGACAACTCAGTGGCATAAGCGTCTGCCTGGCAAGTGCAAGGTCCTGAGTTTAATCCTGCTTACCAAAAATAAATACCACCAGGGCCTTCACACTGAACAACACCACTACCCTGTTCCCACATTTTATTTTGAGACACATTTTATTTATTTTTATATTTATTTATTTATTTATTTATTTATTGTATTTTTAGGGAAGGATCTACAGGGTGTTCAGGGTCTTACTACTAGATCCCATTCTGTAGTGATCTGCCTGTTTACAGCCTCCTAAGAGCTGGGATTATAGGCGTGTGCCACCACGCCCAGTCTGAATTGCTGAATTCAATCCCTGGGGGTGGGGCCAACACCGCAGGCCCGGGGATTGAACTCCCAGACCCTGTGCCTGCTTACAGGCACTTTAATCCCCTGAGCTATTTGGCCAGCCTTCATAGGTTTTTTTCCCCCCAGCGTCGGGGATTGAATTCAGGATTCTTGTGCTTGCCAGGTAGGCACTTATGTACTGAGCTATCTCCCTAGCCCATATGAGACAGAATCTTGCTAAGTCATTAAATTGCTCTTGGGCTCAGACTTGATCCTCCTGCTTCAGTCTCCCAGAGTGCTAAGATTACAGGTGTGTTCTATATGCTCTGCTAAAGTTGTCACAAAATTTTTATACTGCCTTTAGTTTAATGGGAGCTGCCCCCTGCTCCTTGCACCCCCCCATGCAATTAGAATCAAATGTAGTCCAAGTGCCCCCGTTCTTGGCTAGCCACTTAACATTGTGCTCATTCTGGAACTTCCACAACAATTTCTTTCAGATACCAGGAGGAGGCACCAGGGAAGGTGGTTAGCTAACTGCTGCTTTTCAGCTGTCCTTTACGACTACTTGCCAGCCTGCACGTGCTGCGCACATCATGGGAACTATAAAGTGTCCTAATCCCACCGCGTGACCCCACATTGGCCGCTGTTCGCCAACCTTCTGAACCAGGGGCTGGCCCATTCAGAAGGTCTCCCCATAATTTGTAAGACAAAAATTCTCCTAAATTAATCAAGGAAATGTTCATTTTTATTTTATTTTTTTATTCGTGGGGTTTCTGGAGTTCAACTTGGTGCCTCCTACACATTAGGCAAGTGCTTTCTCACGCGTTTACTCCTCCAGTCCAGCTCCTTCTTGTATTTTTTTTTTTTTTTTTAGCAGTATGTTCCGCGATTGCGTTTCGGTCACTTTTGGCCAGCAAAAGACTCTACATGATACCTATTACTAGTGGTTTTTCTTCTTTTTTCCTCTTTTTGTTGTTTTTTTTTTTTTTTTTTTAGCGGTATGGGGGATTGAACTCAGGATTCTACGGAGCTATCTCCCTGGTTTCTTTGTTTTTTAAGGTTTCTTCGTTTTTTAAAGATAGGCCTCTTTATGTAGTTAACTCTGAACTTTCCACCCTCCCATCTCAGCCTCCCAAGTACTGAGATTATAAGAGTATGTGCCTAGCTCCTTCATGTAATATTCTTTTTTTCTTTTTGTATTTTAGGGAAGGGTCTACAGAGTGCTCAGGGTCTCACTACTAGATCAGATTCATAGTGATCCACCTGTTAACCGCCTCCCAAAGCTGGGATTACAGGTATGTGCCACCACACCCAGTCTCAATTGTCATCTCAACACACTCCAGGGGCTGGGCCGGCATGGCAGGCCTGGGGATTGAACTCCCAGCCCCTGCACATGCTTGCAGGCACTTTAATCCACTGAGCTATGTGGCCGGCCCTCTTCATGTAATATTCTAAAGACACTTTGATACAGAAAAATGATAGCATTATACCTAAGAACACCAGAGGACCTTTCAAAGGTGAATATTCCCCTTACCCCACTGCTAGCAGCACAAGCCTGTAATCTCAGCACTTACAGAAGGTGAGGCAGGAGGATCACTGAAAATTCAAGGCCAGCCTGGGATACACAGGGGGATCATGTGCCAAAAACCAACCAAACAAAAAAGTAAATTTCCCAGATGAATGTAAGTTCTAATAAAAAAAAAAAAGTACATTAACTGAAGGAATAACAAGGCAGAATTTTTGAAATTGAGGCTGTCTCAGAAAATCTTGGATGTAGAGTGATCATAAGAGTCATCATTGGTTCACGTCCCATTTCCCTTTAATCGTGCAGTTGTCACGTCCTAAGTGTTGGCAGTGTGGTGTTATAAATTTAAAACAATTGTAGTAAATCACAAGTATCTGTTCACTACATACCCAAAAGGACTGAAGTTATCTGGGCATTACAGTGTACACCATAATCCCAGCACTAGGGAGGCTGAGGCAGGAGGATCGCCTTGAGTTCCAGGCCAACCTGGGCTAGAGTGAGCTCAAGGCCAGCCAGAATTATGTCATGAGACCCTGTCTCAGGAAAAAAAAAATAATAATAAAATAATAAAAAATAAAAAATGGCCAGCGGTATAGCTTAGGGTCGGTGATATAGCTCAGCGGACTAAGCGCTTACTTAGGTAAGCGCAGGGGCCAGGGTTTGATCCCTGGCTCCTCATGCCGTGCCGGCTCCCACCCCCGGGTACGCTGAGCCGGCGATGGAATCCGGGCACAGTGGCGCACGCCTATAATCCCAGCACTTGGGAGGCAGAAATCAGGAGGATCGCTACTAATGTGAGCTATGTAGTGAGACCCTGCACAAAAAAAAACAAAACAAAAAAACCCCTGAAGTAATTCAGGGAGAACCTTCAGATGCTGGGGAGTGCTCCAGTAGGAGGCTCTGCCGCCTTCACAAGCTTCTTGGACAGAGGGAGGGACACGGGCACGTGTTTGCTCCTCAGCTGTCAGCCTGTCAGCCTCTGCTTTCAGATGCATTTCCAGTAGCTCAGTGATCATGCTTCATTCATAAGGATCCAAACTGAGACATCAGAAAAGATGAATCTGTCGGCTGTTTGCTGCCACTTACTGGATAGCTACTCGTCTTGCTTGAAAAACCAGAGATTGCTGACTGCTTCCTGGCAGTTGGACACACACACACACACACACACACACACACACACACACACACCAGAAAACTAACTATGACAGACAATGGGAAGATGACGCCCGAATCTGTTACATAGCTTCTTAATCAAATGTGCACACCCTCCTGACACATATCTCATTGTTATTTTATGCCCAGGAAATGGAAAAATAGAAACAGAACTTGTAAGATGGAATGTCTGGGGAAAGGGGAGGGGGTGGGAGATCCTCATGGCGAGGGAAGGATGGAGAGAACACCAGCTAGCTAATTTTAACTCCCAGTGCGTTTCAAAGCATAAAGCAACGACGTGGGAGGCTTTGCTCAGAATAAGCGGCATCTGCTGCTTCCCCCAAATGTACGTGTGCTTCGTTTCCTGGGCTGTAAGACACTTCACTTGGGTAGGCTTCAGGACCGGCCACCTCGAGCATCTGCCCTATTTATTTTGTACCAGGAATCTACTAAAAAGCCTTTGAACACTGCCATCATCAAACAGGTGTCTGATCTTCAGAGTGCTACATTTTTCCCCCTCGGTTGAGTCTCAGCTGTTACTGAAGTTTGCATATTCCCTGCACAGAGACAGACACGTGGATCAGGGGCACAGCAGAGAGGGTGCAGAAACAACCCCAGGACACGCAGCTCTCTGATCCTTGCCAAAGGGGCCCCAAACATGGTGGAGGGAAGACAGGCTCTCTCACAAATGGCGCTGAAAAGCGCGGCTCTCCACATATCGGAGACAGAACCCAATCCATCTCTCTCCCTATGCTAATATCAAAATGGATCAAAACCCTAAAGATTTAAACAGCAACACTTAACCTGCTGGAAGATAAAACAAGTAAAATTCTTGAAGACATAGCATAGGGAGGAACTTTCTAAACAGAACCCCAAATGCATAGGAAATAGCATCAAAAATGAGTAAATGGTGTTGTATCAAATAAAAAACTTCTGCACAGCAAAAGAAACAAGCAACAGAGTGAAGAGACAACCTATGGGTTGGAAAGAAGACCTTTCCAGCTACTCCTCAGTCAGAGGACTGATATCTAGAGCATATTAAGAACTAAAAAACTTTTATCATCTCCCAAATCAAAGACCCAATCAAAACATGGGCAACTGAAATGACTAGACATTTCTCAGAAATACAAATGGTCAATAAACACGTGAAAAGAAAGTTCAACATCTCTGGCCATTAGAGAAATTCGAATTAACACAACAGTGGGATTCCAACTCACTCCAGAAAGAATGGCTACAATCATTAGAAATCAAGTAATAACAAAGGCTGGTGAGGCTGCTGGGGGTGGAGTCTTTCTGCCTTTTTGGTAGCATTGTGAACTGGTACAATCACTCTGGAAATCAGTGTGGAGATTCCTCCAAAAAAAAACCCCAAAAATAGATATTTCATTCAATCAGCTATTTCTCTTCTAGATATCTCCCTAAAATATTTAAAGACGTCATAGTACAATAATACATGCGTACCCATGTTTATAGCAGCAGAAGCCTGGTAGGCGTAAATTGGATACATGTTATGCGTCCACCAAAGATGACTAGGTAAAGACAATGTGGTGTTGACACACAAGGGAGTAACCCTCGCTTCTGAAAGAGTAAACTTGTAGGCAAATGGGTGTGGCTGGAGACCTCAGTGTCCAGGGAAGGCCATCAGACACAAGCTGAAATGTCACACTGTTTCTCTTCTATAAGAAGCCAAAGTGTACCTAAATTAAAGAGAGAGAAAAAAAAAGATAAAATGAAAATGTGTCTTTTACAGCTGGGAAGAGGGCTAAGAAAGTCGAGAGGGCATGGGAGGGAAAGGAAAGCAAGAAGAAGGAAGAGGTGTTAGGAGCGCGGGCCAACTCCCTGTGGTGAACGTGACACTCCCTGTGTGTACTGCAAACATGTACTAATAAAAATGAACTAACAGGGCCAGGGAGAGCTCGATGGTCTAAGCACCTGACTGGCAAACACGAGGACCCAGGTTTCATCCCTGGTACCACATGCCGTGCCAGCCAGGAACCCCGAGTGAGCTGTGCCGCCCACCAAAACCGGGCGTGGTGGTGCACGCCTATAATCCCAGCATGGGGGAGGCTGAGACAGGAGGATCTCTATGAGTCTGAGCTCCATAGTGAGACCCTGTACCAAGTAAATAAATCTAAAATAAATTAAAAGACTTAAAGTTAGTGACAATAAATTTGTACCAAGATCCTTCTATTAGGGGTGGTATGGTTTGGGGTTTTGTTTGTTTGTTTATTTATGATGGTCTCACTTTGTAGTACAGGCTGACCTTGAACTTTCTATGAAGCTCATTCTGGCCTTAAACTCTCAGCAAAGTCCTGACTCAGCTTCCCCAGTGCTAAGCCTGCACATGTGCACCACCATGCCTCACTCCGAAATGAAGTTCTAACCAAAAAAGATTGAAAAAATGTACAATCAAATTAAACCAACACAATCTGACATAACCTTATATCTCTGAGCTGGAATCCACTTTAAAGATAATTAATAACCATTACCCATAGGTAGTGAGGTGGGCTTGTGATTTTTGAAGCATGCACTTCAAAAGATGAAAGACAAGGGTGCTTGTTGACAACCGTGTTGGGAGACACTTGTGGGTGTCAGGCGCCTCATAGGGACCGGTCTGCGACCCATGAGCCAGGGTTCAGCGAGTCCGAGGCAGGGCTACTGTTCAGAGTGGTGACACCCAGCCACTCTGCCTGGCAACAGAGCACGTCCCTCAGCCCCTCGCCCGCCTGCCGCTCCAGTCAGCCCAGATAAGTCAGGTATTCTTGGCATCTGTCAAGACATTTTCACTGCCATCCTTAATATTGAAATTGATAGAAATATTTTATATATATGGATATATATGTATTTGCATGTGTGGCAGGGATCAGATGCTCTGTCACTAAATACATTCTCAACCTGATGGACTGATTGATTGGTTGATTGATTGATTTTCAAGACAGGTCTCACTGCATACCTCAGGCTGGTATCAGACTTACTATGTAGCCTATGCTGGTCACGAACTTGAGATTCTCCTGCCTCAGCCTCCTGAGCAAAGGGATTACAGATATGTGCCACCATGCCTGGCCTATATTCTGTGTCAGATATGCAGAGACAAGTGTTTACATCCCCAAGCAGGGTCTGTCTTGGGGAAATCTGACTGTCCAATGGTCACCTCCTTCTTATGACCCTCAAAGCTCTTATACTCAATCTTCCTCATTTGTGGGTTCTGGGTGTATAGGTTCATTCAACTATAGATCCACAATATTTGAAAAAAAATTCATTTTTATGGACTATGTAGACTTTTTCTCTTGTTGTTATTTCCTAACCAATACAGCCAAAAACAGTGTACACAGCACTTACGCTGTCTTCTGTGTTCAAGCCATTTGCACATGATTCACAGTATCAGTGCAGATTATCTGAATGTGCGCCTCGAGCTGCTCCCTGTATCGTGTGTCCCCATGGCAACCCAGGCTACATCATCCATCCACTCATCTGCGCAAGCCAGGAGCCAGGTACTGTCCAAGTGCCCCTTTTCCCGTGCTGTCCATAAGATAATGAAATCTGTCTGTGCAGCTGCAGCTGCCGCTGCCCTGCTCTCTGCACCACCCCACCCTACCCCAGTGCACCCACTCTTGGCCAGCCTCGCTCTCCTACCTCTGCAGCTAATGATGCCCTCTCCGAACTGCATGGATTGGAGGTATGGAGGAGCATGGTTTCCTTCCTCTCTTGCTTACAACGATTCACTGACTCCGCATTTCTCAGAGAGTCCATCCCTTCTCTGCCAGCTTCTGCAGGGTCTGGGGCCTGCTTATCTCCCTAGGGGAGGAGGCAGATGGATGACCAGATGCAGACATCTACACAACAGTGCTCCAAACAGTCCAAAGGAGACACAGGGGCAGTGGCTGCTGCAGGAAGAACACTTGCACAAGGAAGGACTTGGAAACAAGTCTGTGAGCCCAGGACCGGAGGCACAGAGGAGAAACAGTGCAGGCTGAGGCTTGCAGCTGCAGACCTGGGGTGCAGTTTAGATTTGCTCCCAAAAGACACCAGAACCGACTATGGTTTGAAGCAGATTATGGAGCAAGAAAGCCAGGAGGCCAGACGGGAGGCAGTGGGCAAGCCTCGCAAGGACAGTTGCCTGCCTCTGGCGAGCCAGGAGGTCCCTGGAAGACAAGGCTGCAGGCTGGCAGCTCTCCATAGGGTCCGCTGTGCGAGTCTGGGTTAGAAGAGCCTGCACAGAAAGGTTGAAGAGGGCAGAGACAAAGGTCCAGAGACAAGGGCGGGTGGAGACTGGGCTCCTCCAGGGGAGATGCTCCCTTCCTCTTCTTCCCTTCTATTCTGTCCAAGCTACAAGCCTGAGGGCTGTGCTACCCACATCTGGCACAGCTGGCATCCTCGATTTCTGGGTGTCAGTCACCCACAGACACCCCCAGAACTACAGTGTCTGTGAACCAGTTCTTACTCAAGTTAGGCTGAGGTACCCCAGGGAACAATTCCAGGCAGGTCCCATGTACCTGGGCTTCCCTCCCATAAAAAGAAAGGCAAGGTCTGAAAGGCCGCAGCGGGGACATAGCGAGCTGAAGCCCGGGCAAAAAATTAAAAACCAAACCTCATGAACCCTTGTTCCTTGTAGTTCTAAAAGTCTGTCATTCTTCAACCTGGTCCATTTACAATGCTTTCCCCAATACAAAAGTAGTCAGTACTTGGGCCGGGGATGTAGCTCAGAGCCATAGCACCAGCCTGGCAAGTGCAAGGTCCTGAGTTCAATTCCTGGCACCAAAAAAAGAAAAGAGAGCTAGAAGGTAGTCCATACTTGCCTGATTTGTGGACTTACTTGTTCTTATTTTCCATTCCTTGACCCTGCTTCTGTAGGTTTCCTCAGCTCAGAAGAAACTATCTTACATAGTGCATGGACCATCTGCTGCTGCAGACAAGCTACCGAGAATGGAGTGACTAAAAACTCTACGGTGAAAACAGTGGTCATGTAGATGGATGTGGAAGGGTGGTCAGGGCCATGTAATTCAGTGATCCGTGTAAACCGACAGTCGTAAGGCATAACGTTTCTGCCTCCAGACTTTAGGGGATAGAGAGAGAAAAGTGTCTGTCAATCTAATAGTTCTCGGCTTTCATTATTAATTTACTTTTGTTCATTTATAAGGGGCAGTAAAATGGTTAATTGCAACTCTTATCAATATCTGCTCTCTTGGGAGGGTTTGAAGTGGAAATGCTACTGTTCACCACGAAGCTCTTGTTTGCTCTGGGATTAGCAAGGTAAAGAGAGTCGAAGGCCTCTTTTAGACAGCGCTGCTCGATGCTGGCCTCGCACAGGGCCAGAGGGAGGCTCTGCTCATCTCGGTTTTTAAAAAACTAATAGAAGTCCCTTGTCTAATTTTTCCTTTAGGAAGTCACAATCACAATGTCAGCTGGGCATAGTGGGGCAACCAACACTCAGGAGGCCGAGGCAGAAGGACATGAGTTCAAGGTTAGCCTGGGCTGTAGGATGAGAGACCAAGAAACCAAACCAAACAAACAAGATATGCAGAGGACAGGAGAAAAGCTTTGGAACTACGGGGGTAGGAGAGGAATTATTGAATTTGAGTCCAAATGCTTAAAAGGAGAATTGGTAAATTGGACCTTGTCTCAATGAAAAGCTTTTCTCTACAAAAGTATCTCAAGCAGGGCGAGGTGGTACATGCCCCTAATCTCAGTACTGGGAGGCAGATGTGAGACCAGCTTGGTTCAAGTCCAACCTGGACTGTGGGTGACATCCTGCTCCCCCATTTTTACTGAAAAGTATGAAAATGCGAGGCACAGATGAGCGAGATGCCCATATAAATCAACTATCTGACCAGTAATGATACCCACACCCACAACAGAAAGAACTCTAAAAGGACTCTTATGAAACACCCTAGACAATCCAATTAGAAAATGAGCAAAAGACAGGACGAGACTTTTTGTTGCAGAAGAAAACAGCCAGCCAGCATGGGAAGAGATACCGAAGGTCTCAAAGCAAGTGCCAGGGAGACAGATGGAACCACTGCACCATCGCCACCCCTCAGGAGCTCCCAAGTGAAAGCAGCGACAAGGCCGGGCATGGTAGTACATGCGTGTAACCCCAGCACTCAGGAGGCTGAGGCAGGAGGATTGCTTCAAGTTTGAGCAGGGTTACAAAGTGAGTTCAAGGCCAGCCTAAACTGCATAGTGAAACCCTGACTCAAAATGACAAAACAGGGCCGGGAAGATAGCTCAGTAGAATAAGTTCTTACCTGGCAAGTGCAAGGGCCTGAGTTCAATCCCTGGTTCAGGAAAAAAAAAAAAAAAAAAAAAGACAAAACAAACAAAAACACCAAACAACACCAAACACGAGCAAGAGAGATGCTGGTGATCCAATCATCCATACATGGGTGGGTGTGAGGAAGAGCACAGTAGCTCTCTGAAATATTTTGGTAGTTTCTTTAAAAAAAAAAAAATCAAAGGGCTGGAAGTTTAGCTCAGCTGCACAGTGCCTGCCTGGCAAATGTGAGGTCCTGAGTTCAATTCCAGTAGCAAAAAATCAAATCACACAGCCAGGTGCATAGTGCACACCTGCAATCCCAACACTTGCAAGGCCGAGGCAGGAGGATTTCCATGCATTCAAGGCCCACCTGAGACCCTGTTTCAATAGATAGATAGATAGATGATAGATAGATAGATAGATAGATAGATAGATAGATAGATAGATAGATAGATTCCTTATTCTCTTTGGTTTCAATGATACAAAAAAACACAAGAAGTCAGAGTTGGAGTGGCTCCTGGGCTTGGACTTTCGCCTTCCCTCTACCCGCCAGTGGCCCCTTGTCAGTGGAGGTCCCTGTGCTAGCTTCGCCCCCACCTTTAACCTGCAGCCCCAAGCACGCCTCTCCCCTTTTCATCTCATCTGTCTCCTTCCTACCCCAGGCCCAAGATTAAATCCCATTCCCTTGAAAAGATATCCTTTTTCTAGACCAGGGATGTAGCTCAGCGGCACAAGCGCTGTCTGGCAAGTGTAAGCTCCTGAGTTTGATTCCTGGTACCAAAAATATTAAAATAAAATAAAATGATACCCTTTTATGCACAGATTTGCGAGCCTGGTTTGGTGGAAATGTTCAGTCCCCAAATAGCAAGAGCCTATTCAGCCACTGACTCCAGGCAGGCAGGCAGCGTTTTTTTCTGATAGGACAAATCACCTTTTCCCAGAATGAACAATGCCGTCAACGTTAGTTTAAGCTTTAAACAAAGGCAAGTACAATGGTGCCATCCTGTAATCTCAGCCATTCGGGAGGCTGAGGCAGGTGGATTTTTAGTTCAAGCCCAGTCCAACATCTGTGTAAGACCCTGTTGATATTGAAGAAAGGACTGGAGAATAACTTAAGAGTAGAGCGCTCTCTAACGTGTGCAAGAATCAAGTCCCAACACTGCTAAAAGCAAACAAAGCCCCGAGACCTAAAAGACAGCAGACAATGCAAAGGAAGAGGAGTGAGTACAATTTTAAAGCAGAGATGAAAAAGAAATGATGGCTGAGAACACAAGGAAGATGCATTCGTTATTTTTAAAACACAGAACTGAGAGTACCACGTTGTGCAGCTGTGAAGTGGCAGCTTCTGTGGCCTCAGGGCCCACAACATCCTGTGGCTCAGAGAGAGTGGGGAGGCCACAGTGCACCTGCCCTAGGGAAGGGTTCTGGCAGCCCAGGGTGCTTGGGAACAGACTTCAGCCACAGGTGACCAGGCCTTGGGGACCAAAAGGAAAGTTTCACAGGCATCCAAAAGTCCGTTTCCACAGGCCAGTAGCAAATACGGAGATTCACACCCAAAAAGAAGCTCAGAGATAAGTCAAGGCCCAGACTCTTCAGAGTGAGAAAGCAAGACCTTATTCAAGGAGACACGGAAGGTGGTTGGGACCCCAGAATGAGACTGACAAGAAAAAATAACAGGTGCTAAAGAAATAAGTCACAAAGTCATAGCATGTGCCTGGAACACAAGAATAGGAGAAAGCTGTAGAAACCTGCATATTTGTTTCACTGTAAGTCATCATTTGGTCTACTTTTCTACCCCTTATAAAATGCAAACAGGTTCTTTGGCCAGGCATGCTGTTACATACCAGTAAGTCCAGCACTCAGGAGGCTGAGGCAGGAGGATCACCATGAGTTACAGGCCAGCCTGGGCTGCATAGTGAGACCTTGTCTCTGAATGAATGAATGAATGAATGAATGAATGAATGAATGAATAAATAAATAAATAAATAAATAAATAAATAGAAATGAAAAGGATTAGGGATGCAGGTCAGTACAAAGGCTCTGTGTTCATTTCCCAGTGTTGCAAATAAATTAAAAGATTTAGCCAGATGTGGCAATTCCAGAAGCCTCCACAGGGAAACACACAGTGGGATAGAGCAGTGGACACAGCAGACTGCAGTGGCTGGTGATTAATTCAGGTTTAGACATTCCTTAGGAGCACCGATTGGCCAAGAGCCATCCTGCAGAGGAGCTAGTTGAGCTTGGAACTCAGGTCAGCTGCAAGCTCCATCGAGCAGCTTCTAATGTCTGGGTAAGGGAGCTGAGTTCAAGCCAGCAGGAAGTCAGGTAGCTGAGTTTGAGTTGCCAGGTAGCCAAATTCAAGCTGGAGGGGACACACAAACTGCTACAGGCGGGATGGCTCTGGGTCCAGCTTCATGGCCCAAACACAGCCTGAACATCAGTGGAACTAGTGGAGTTGCAGGCTTGCTGGGATTACCCAGTAGCCCAGGGGAAGCTACAGCTGGCTTGCTGGGATTACCCAGTAGCCCAGGGGAAGCTACAGCTGGCTTGCTGGGATTAATCAACTTGGATCTGGACCCAGCGTGTCCCTGTTGTGTACCAGTGACAGCCGAGACACACTTTGAAGTGGACTTTTTTTGTTTCTCTCTTTTCTTATTTTTGTTTTTATATGAATGTGAACATGGTTTCTAGATTTGTTGTTATTTTTCTATTTGGTTCTTGTTTTTATTTCTTCCTTCTCTCTTTCCCTCCTGTCTTCTGTACCAGTTTCCAAAGTTTGCACATCTTCCTTTGTCTTCTAGTCTTTGCTTCTAATTTCTTCCTCTTCTTCTATGTCTCTCTTTTGTTTCTCCCTAAATCCTTTTAAATTTTACCTGGAGAGTACATTTATTACATTGAGGGTTTATTTACTACATACAATTTTCTGCTTTGTTTTAAATATTGTTGTATAAACAAATTAGTTCATATAATTAAAGGTGACAAATTAATATTTACTTCAGTTTGTGATTGTCCAGTTTGTGTTTGATGCTATTGTTATTGCTGATTTCACTACTTTAGTCAAAGCGACATAATTGTTCTAACCAGTTGTTCTTGATATACTAAGACAATTATTGCCTATAGGGACTGGGCCAAATAGGCAGCCCCAACTTCCTAACCTGAATAAATTGAGAGGTAGGATCTTGCAACCCAAAAGACTCAAAACCCAAAAAGCTAGCAATAAAGCTACTCACCAAATTTACAAACATCAACCAAACAATGAATCTTAAAAAATGTAGGCACCAGCCATGGCAGTGCATGTCTAGAATCTCAGCACGCAAGAGGCCAATGAAAGAGAAACATTCCAAGTTCAGGGGCAACCTGAACTCAAGTCTGAAAGTGAGACTTTCTGAAAGTGAGTTCAAGCCAAGCTTGAAGTACATAGTGATACCCTGTCTCAAAACAGACCCCAGCAATTGGGAAGTTGAGATAGGAGGATTGTTGCGAGTTTGAGGCCAGTCTGGGCTACATAGTGAGGTCAAGGCCAGCCTGAACTTCATAATGAGAGCCTATCTTAAAAAGACAAAATAAATAAATAATCAAAAAGACAAAAGAAAAAAAACAGACTGGCAGAATGGATCAAGAAGCAAGTTCTAACAATATACTGCATATAAGAAACAAGACAAAGAAGGTTGCTCCATCTTTGGGAAGAGAACAATCCAAGAGGAAGAGATAATCATAAAGGTATATGCACCAAACAGCAGTGCACACAAAATATTTGGAAAAAAAGAAAGGGATAGGGAGATGGCTCAGTAGAATAAGCGCTTCCCTGGCAAGTGCAAGGGCCTGAGTTCAATCTCTAGTTCAAAAAAAAAAAAAAAAATCAAACAAACACCAATATAATTCTAATGAGGGACCTCAATACCCCACTGTCACAACTAGACAAAAAATTAATAATAAAGTATTAGAACTGAACCAAACTTTTGAACAAAGGGGCTTATGTGTCAGCAGAATGTTCCATACCACCACACCAGAATGCATGTTCTTCTCAGCTGTATGTAGGATGTTCTCCAAAATAGACCATATATTACATTTGCTGACTTGTGTGTGTTGGATCATCCCTGCACCCCTGGGATGAATCCTACTTGGTCATGGCCTATAATCATCTTGACCATTTTCTGCATTCTGTCTGTCAGTGTCTTACCGAGCATCTCTGTGTCTCTGTTCATTAGGGAATTGGCCAGTAGTTTCCTTTTTGGTTGGCTCCTCCTCTGGTTTTGGTGTGAGGACCATGCTTGCTTCCAGGAATGAATTGGGGAGTATGCTCGGTAAGACACTGACACTCCCAGAGGTGCAAAGATGATCCAACACACACAAGTCAGAAAATGTAATATTAACAGAGCCAAGGGCAAAAATATGATCAGCCCAACAGATGCAGAAAAAGTGTTTGACGAAGTCCAATACTTGTTCATGATAAAAACCCTACAGAAAACTGGAATAGATGGTTTTTATCTCAATTTGATAAAGGCCATTTAGGACAAACCAACACCCAACAATATCCTAAATGGACAAAAACTGAAAGTTAAACTTTAGTTCACTCTAAAATCAGGAAAAAGACAAGGATATCCACTGTCACCATTCTTATCCAATATAGTTCTGGAAACATTAGCCAGGACAATTAGACAAGAAAAGCAAATAAAAGGAATAACGATAGAAAATTATCATTTTTGCAGATGGCACGATACTTTTCACAGGAGACCCCCAAAACTTCCCCAAAAATCTTCTAAATTTAATATCTAAATTCAGTAGCATAACTAGATACAAAATCTATGTTCAAAATCAATAGCCTTTCTGAATATGAATAAGAAATTCACTGAGAGATAAATTAAGGAGACATGTTTCACGATAGCATCCAAAGAAATGAAATACCTATGAATCAATCTAATGAAGAAAGTAAAAGACCTCTAAAATGAAAACTGTGTTACTCTGAAAAAAACATTTAAGAGGATATCATAAAATGGAAACACATCCTTTGTTCTTAAAAAGAATCAATATAGTAAAAATAGCCATATGCTCAAAATTGTTGTAGAGATTTAGTATAACCCTGATCAAAATTGCAATAGAGTATCTCACAGAATTAGAGAAAACAATCCTAAAATTCATTTGGAATCAGAAGAGATCTAGAACAGCAAAGGCAATTTTGGGTAACAAAAGCAAAGCAGGGGATCTCACCATCCTTGACTTGAAACTGTACTACAGAGCTACCATGATAAACACAGTCTGCTACTGGCAAACCCCCCCTACCCCAAAAAAACCCAACCAGACCCAAAGGTCAGTGAAACAGATTAGAAGATGCAGAAACAACTACAGACACATCCAGCCACTTTATCTTTTTTTCTTTTTTTTTTTTTTTTTTTAAGAACCGGGGATTGAACTCAGGTCCTTGCGCTTGCCAGGGAAGCGCTTATTCCACTGAGCTGTCTCCCCAGCCCCAGCCACTTTATCTTTGACAAAGGAGACAAGCACCTTCACTGGAAGAAAGACAGCCTCTTCAATAATAGTGCTGGGAAAACCGGCTTTCTACATTCCTAAGACTAGACCTACATCTTTCTCCATGCACAAAACTAAAATCAAATTATATCAAAGATCTAAATATTAAAACAGAAATAATAAACCTGCTGGAAGATTGAATGGGTAGAACCCGTGAAGACTTTATTGTAGGCAGACTTCATGAACAATACTCCGATAGTATAGGAACCACCATCACTTGTCGGCCTTTTGGCTAAGATCAAGTGTAGTATAGGAACCACCACAAAGAATCAACAACTAGGATCTCATCATAGTCAAAAGATTTTGCACAGCAAACAAAACCATCAACAGAGTGAAGAGACAGCCCACAGTGTGGGAAAAAATTTGCCAGCTATTCCTCAGGAAAAGACCTACTATCCAGAATATATTACTCAAAAAAATCAGACCCCCCCCAATTTAAAGACACAATCCAAAAATGGGCACCTAAAATGACTAGACAGATGGTAAAGTATAAGCAGCAAATATGTGTGTGTGTGTGTGTGTGTGTGTGTGTGTGTGTTTAACATCACTAGTCTTATGAGAGATGCAAATTAAAACAAGGCTGACACTCCATCTCACTTCAGAAAGAATGGCTATTATTAAGAAATTAACCAATAATAAATACTGGAGAAGCTGTGGGGAGAAAAGGAACCCTTTTCCACTGCTGGTGGGAGTGGAGACTGGTGCAACTACTGCAGAAATCAGTGTGGAGATTCCTCAAAAAATTAGGACTAGAGGTTTCATTGGACACAGCTATTCTCCTTCTTGGTATCTTCCCAAAAGAAATAAAAGCATCATACCATACTGACACCCATGTTTATAGCAGCAGTTTGGGTAGCTAAATCTTGGAAACATCCCAAATGCCCATTAACTAACTAATGGGTAAAGAGGTAGGGTTCTTCTTTTCCTGTTGTAGATTGACAGCTGGTGGTGAACTTGTAGCAGCCAGCTGAACTGAACCAGTGTGGTGCTGGGTGTAGAAGGACCACCTGAGGATTGCTGTCAGCAGCACAAGAGGCTGTTAGGGAAGCTACTGGAGAGGCTCTAGGGAGCTTGTCCTCCTCTCCTGGAGGAGCTTGTCATACTGGCTTTCTCGATGAACTTGGCTGTTCTCATTGTCAAAGGAGCTCAGGACCTTAGTGTCACTGGGAATGGCTAAGATTCTTTTGCGGGGAGCTCTGGCCCTCATTTTAAGCATTGTGTCCTGGCTCCGGAGGGGAAGATGGTGCACAGCTCAGTCTCCTAGCAAAGCTTGTCATGTTGGTTTTCCTGATGGAAACTCAGCTGTTCTCATTGTCAGGAGCTTGAGACCTCACTGTTGCTGAGGATGGCTGTGGAACTTGGGGGGAGCTCTGGTTCTTACTTTGAGCATCACTCCCTGGCTCCAGAGCACCCTCAGCCTGCTGGCACAGATCCTTCATCCCACTGGTGCAGACTTTCTAGCTTCTACCACTGACCTTTGGGCATTCGCAGGGCAGATGTGTGAAACAGGCCTGCCTGAGACAGTGCCATGGGCGCTAGGCCTCCACCTGGGCTTGCAGGAGGCACCGTTACTGGCTCTAGGGTTTCAGCTGGATTCTTTCAGGACATTAGGATGTAGGTCCTCAGCTTGAATCTTTGGTCTTTAGTGTGTGGACAGATTTCCTGCACTCTTTGTATACGCTTCTTCATTATATAATAATCTTAGAAAATGTGTCCTGTATTGTTTTATTCCCCTTGCAAAACCTCAAATCATGACATATACAATGGAGCTTCTAGGAGCTCGAGCCATTTCTAGGTAAATGGACACACCTTGAGAACATAACTGTTAAGTGAAATACGTAGGACATAAATGGGTAAATACTGCACATTTTCTCTGGTGTGAGAAACCGAGGGTGTAAAGAAAAGACTGAAATGTATTATAGATAGCTCATTATAGGAAGAAAATGTTCAGATGGAAAGGAAACTAAGGAGTGGGGACCGGGAAAGGGAGAAAGAAAAAAATAAAAAACAAGAAGAAAAGGAAAAATGGAAGCAAAGCTTTTGTTAATAGCAAGAAGAGGGCTGACCAGATGGCTCAGCAGACTAAAGCTCCTGCTTAGGCAGATGCAGCAACCAGGATTCGGTCCCCAGCATGGCATGGTGTGGCCTGGCATGGTGTGCTGGCCCCAGCCCCAGGGCGCACTGAGACAGCGATTGAGTCTGGGCATGGTGACCCGCGATTTGTGCAGTAAGACTCTGTACACCCTGTACTAAATTAAAAAAAAAAAAGAAAATAGCAAGGAGAAAAAGCGTTTAAGGGAGGGTAGCAGAATGGAAAAGAAAAGAATAGAGATATATCATATCCAGATACAAATTCCCTCTGATCAGTGTTATCATTATGTATACCTAAAGTGTACCAGTAAACTTAATTTGAAAAAAAAGAAAATCGACACCAGGGCTGGAGGTCCAGGGACTCCGACCCAAATGGCGTTTCTCCTGGACTGTGCCCCTTTGGGGTGGTGTTGTGGTGCAGTGTGGATCGGAAGAGGACCGGCAGGGAAGATGAGAGGTCTGGGATCTCATGAGTGAGGGCTGGGCACACAAACATGTGGCAAGAACCCAGTGAACTCGATGACTGTTTTGGACGCAATCGCGGGAGGGATTAGAAGTAGACTTGCATAACTCTGTGGTTAGGTGGCGAATTAATTGTGGCAAAATTAATGAGAACTCTACAGGAAGAGTGGTTTTGGAGGAAGGGAGTAGATTAGGGTTGGTTTTATTGCCTGTGAGGCGCTGCCGGTTCATGAAAGTGGTGATGTCTAGTTCCTCGCTATTCAAAGGCCCATAGAGTCACAGTGAGTGTTTAAAACAGCGCTGCGTCAAGTCTACACTGAGCAGGGGCAGGGTAGCACACACCTGTAATTTCCGCACGTAGGAGGCTGAGGCAGGAACATCACCACCTGTTCAAGGCCAGCCTGGGCTATACAGTGACTTTAAGGGCAATCTGCACCGGATAGGGAGACCCTGGCTCCCAAAAGAAATCTGCATTGCCAGGCTGCACCTGTGAGCCCCATCGCTGGCTTGTCCCCAAGCAGCAGAGGAAATCACCAAACTTCCTGTGCTGTGGAGGGTAAAGCTTCTAGGATTACTTGTCTGTTCTGTAGTTGTGGTTAGGCAAAAGAGCTGGGGAAGAAAAGAGACTGGTAAAGCTGCGTGAATCCTGTAGCGTGCCTACCCAGCCAGAGGCCGCCTGCAGGCCTGTGCGCAGCGGGGCAGGCACGGCTGACTCATCTGCCCCCGCGTTGCATCATACTCTTCTCTGCCTTTAGGAGTGGAGCTAAAACCATCAAAGAGAACCCTGCTTACAGGGGTTTTATTGAGCTCATCAGATTGTTAGAATCTGTGTACAGATAATACACAAGAATTTGGGTGCAACATCATAATTGGAAAAGGAGTATCGTGTTCCTGAAAATGCTCCCTGGGTATAAACACAAAGGTTTTTCTCTTAATCACACCAATCGGTTCCCAAGCTCTCCACACGACAGACATCTGTGTGTAAGAAATCATTGACCAGTCACACCGGGAGAAAAATCACAACTGTGACAGTGCTAATGTGCAGCTTACGGAAGTGCAGGAAACCTGCTGCCTTTTCTTTGTCAGTGTCTCTGGTAATCGCTAAGTGTTTGTTTAATAATGCAATATTGCCTTTTAAATACTTGCATATGACCTCATGTTATATTTTTTAGGAATTGTGACACTAAGTGAAATAGAGTGTGTAACCTGTAAAGACCAGGTTGTAATGTGCTACAGTGATGATCAGAGATGCCCCTTCTGGTGACAGTCCTGGTGACACTTATTACTCCACTCTTTCACCAGCTGTGTGCTAAACTCCTCATAGTCCCCTGACCTCCTGTGTGCTGGGGTTGCTGATGTGCACCACCAATATGAAGTGAGTTTTAAAAGTGTCTTATGGAGCCAGGAGCCAGGTGTGATGACATTGCCTGGAATCTCAGTTGTCAGAAGGCTGAGGTAGGAGGATCACTGTGAATTGGAGGCCAGCCTGGGGGGCTGCACAGGTAGTTCAAGATCAGCCTGGAGACCTGTCTCAAACAAAAAAAAGTCTCATGTAAACTGGATTTAATAAGATATATATATTCTTTAATTAAGTGTTCCTCAGGAAAATATAGGGCCTGGTGAGATAGCTCAGCGGTCTAAAGCACCTGCTTAGGAGAGCTTAGGCAGGTGCAAGGGACCGCAGTTCAATCCCCAGTACCACGTACTCTACCCTCAGGGTAGGCTGAGCCAGCAAAAAAATATAAATAGATAAATAAAAATAAAACATAAAATAAGAGTCTTATGTAAGTGAAACATTGCTCCATAGATTGCTTAAATCAGTATCTGAATTACTAGGGTGAAATTGTAATTTTTTAAATCAAACTGGACAAATATTAGCAATTTCGTATGATTCAGCCTTCACTGAACTCAGCTGGTTTCTCAAGAGTCATCCTGCGCTGTATCTGGACAGTAACTCAGAAAACAGCAACGGCAGGACCGGGAGCTTTTCCTACTGAATGTGGCAGTCGATGTCTGCAGGTGAGGCCGCAATCCTACAGCCGCGAAGGAGCAGAGCTTTGGTGGGGGGCCTCGGCTCAAGCGCCTCTCCTCGATGACAGTCAGAGAACAGCTGACAGGTCGTCTGGCAGGCAGAAAACCCGTTTTGCTAGGAGGCTGGAAATGCACGTGCTATGCCCCGATGTCTCCGCTTCCTGATTATGCCCACTTTGAACTGACGCTCTGCAGACCTGAAATGTAGGTGGCAGGGTAAATGGCCTTCTCACTGTTGAACAGCTGTTGCAGAAAAGCTGACCTGACCCAAGTAGGAAGCAAACTGTGTTTATGTTCAACAAGCTGTATTCCAGGTAGTCAGATTTTGGATGTGTAGCCAATTGGTGCCTCTTGCCCAAGGGATAATTTTATATCAAGGCTCTATAATGAGATAAATAAATTCTCTAACAATTGTAGGGGAAGATTGTCATGCGGGAGTTTGTTGGGAGATAATATATACATCACATTTTTAAAAATCTGAGGCAGTCAGACAAGAGCCAAAATCTAGCGAAATATTTCTAAATTAAAAGAAAATCAGGGCTGGCCTTAAAGCTCAGCAGATTAAAGTGTCTGCTTAAGCAGACGCAAGGCTTGGAGGTTCAAACCCTGCCTTGTGTGTTGTGCTGCTCCCCGCCAACGCTGAGATTGGACATGGTGGCAGGTGCGTATAATCCCAGTGCTTAGGAGGCTGAAAAACAGGATCACTACAAGTCTGATCTGTGTAGTGAAGCCCTTGTAGACCTTGTACTAAATACATGAAAAAAATCAGTACCAACATAAACAGCCCAAATCTTTCCCAACTATGACTATCACTGCCACAACTAACACCACCATGACCATTAAAACTGACACCACTGACTCCCGAGAATTGCCTGAGATAATAGCTGTACTCGCGGTATTTCTAGACATGCTCAGAATGTTATCAGTCTTCCTCAGATTTTGTTAGCCAGGTCCAGAAGGGGAAGATGCTTCACTCCACCATAAATGATAAGATGAAGTACGTGTGCCGGGCTGACTCATGCTTGTTTGATTTCCGTTCCTGGATTTCTTGTACAAAATTGGAACCTAGATTATAAAGTAAAATAAAAACCTAGATGGGGGGGGCGTGGGCTCTGCTGCTGTGAACACAGAGAAGCCTCTTCACCCCTTGAGTCTTGGCCCCTTATCCTTGCAGCAAGGTTAATCAGAGGGGCGGTAATAACAGCCCATGTGGAGAGTCCATGTCAGGGCATAAGCACCGGGAAGCGGTACTGCATGACCTCGGTCAGTACTTTACAGGCTTCTAGCACTCTGTTTGGAAAGGGGACAGCTGGTCCACCTCCCTCTGCCCCGCTACTCTTCTCTGCCAGGAGGCTGAGAGCTGCACATCTTTCCTGTGACCCCTCCGCACCTGAAGCCTCCCTTGTGTTGAGAGAGGGTCTCACTATGCAGTTTAGGCGGGCCATGAATGCATCACATAGCCAGGCTGGCCTTGAACTCACAGGGATCCTCCTTTCTCAGCCTCCCAAAACATAACATACCCAGTGGAAACCAAAAGTTTGGGGAGGGGTTGTTTTTGTTTTTCTTCTCTTTTGGTTTTGTGAGACTGGTTTTGCTAAATAGTTCAGGCTAGCTTTGAATTCGCAGCAATTCTGCCTCAGCCTCCTGAGTACTAGAATTATAGGCATGTGTCATCATGGTTGGCTTGGAAGCCAAAAGTTTTATTTCTAATTTGAACTAGTTCACTAGTTTTTATTCAATAGACAAAGAAATGTCTTTCATTTGGTTCATCCTTCAGGAGATAGTTGAGATTTGATTTAGTTCTGGAGCGCAACAGATTAGTCTGGTATATACCAATTAAATGATTCATAGTTTGGCTTCATTCAGGTTCAAGCATAAAATCTTGAAAAACGGGAGAAGTTGAAGAAAATCACTTTCTCTTGCGTGGAGCTAATGCATACTGTAATTACAGGGCTACTAGAATGGTAGAGCCTAAAAAGCCATCTAATGAAATCAAGCAATTCTTATTTAAATGAAAGGCTCATCAGTCACTGGATTTCCCACTGTGTGTAGTTTCCTAAATGACCAACCATGTATATCAGGTTTTCATTTTCTTTTTCTGTTTTCTTTTTGGTGGTGCTGAGGAGTGAACACAAACCCTCTTTTACTACTGAGCTTGCTTGCTTGATTTTCTTCTTTCTCTCTCTCTCTCTCTCTCTCTCTCTCTCTCTCTCTCTCTCTCTCTCTCTCTCTCTTTCTCTTTTGTGCTGTTATTTTTTTTCAGACAGAGTCTCCATAGGTAGCCTAGACTGCCCTCCAACTCACTGGGATCCTCTTGTCTCAGCCTCCCAAGTGTGGGGATTATGGGTGTGCACCACCACACTTGGCTTCTACTAGCATTGAGATTTCTAAGTGCTATTTTCTCTTTTTACTAATTAATTCTCTCTTCAATCAAATCAATGTTTCCCAAAGTGCAAGGCCCAGACCATGTCCTGGAAAATCCCAGGTGCACACATGTCATCGTAGCACTGATGAGCCTGAGGCAGGAGGACTGCTGAAAATGCAAAGCCAGCCTGAACTATGCGGCCAGGCCCTATCTAAAAAAAAAAAAAAAAAATCAAAGGAAAGCTCAAAATTATTCACAAAAACTTTTAAATTTCAACCATCCCTCATCTTGGGAAAGCAGTATGTATTTAAAATAATAGGTATTATTTCAGCCATCAAAAAATAAAATAAAATAAAATAATAGGTATTCACTTCATTATTTGTAACCAGCAAAAGGGCCAAGATGTGATTTTGCTAATATATATCTGCATTTTCAGGCCCGAGTTTTCGGTTAACCTGTAAGCAAGCCTCGGCTTTGTTTCTGCCCATGGAAAGCCCATTGCTCCGCCTAATGAAAGCCAGGCAAAGCTGCACTCGGCGACAGCGGCTCCGGCCTGCGACCACGCCGCGCCCTTGCCTTCAGCATTCCCAGTATGTTTCTTTGTATCTTCCAGCTTTCCTATTTCTTCCTCCAGGACGCTAGGACTGTTCTAGTTACATATTTTGTGTTCGTTTTGCCTGGTGCTGGGCCTCCCAGCCTCCCACAGAAGCACCAAATGGGCAGAAGGGCGACAGGGCGGGGGTGCTGAGCTCTGACCCCCCAATCCCAATTTGGGGAGGGCAAAGGCGCTTCCCTGCGCAGGCGCAGCTTGAATCGCACAGTGAATAATAGTAGAGAAGATTTCATCACAGAGCCTGTGCCCCATGGCCTGTGACCTGGGAGCCATGTCAGTTCCTCCTGCCTCCTGTCCCCACACCGAATCTGTCACCAAGTCCTGATTCTAGCTGCCATGCCATTCTCAAACCTGTCTTCGTTCCCCTTAAATCGCAGCTGCCTGGTTTAGGGTTTAGGGTTTAGATTGGACTTCCTGTCGCCTCATCGCCATGACAACTGCACTGAATGTCATCACGCTCCATTTTACTCATCTTCAACACCCACCTGACCGAGCCTAGCAGCTCCCTGCCGCCTTCCCAGCCCTCGATCCAAGTTCAGCAATCTGCAGTACCCGCCAAGCTGCTGCCCTGCCCTGCCCTCGCGCTTCACTTCTGGCCAGTCCTCTGTCTGGAATCGCGTTTCTCCTCTAGGGCCCAGAGGAAAATGCTCTTTCACTTCCTCCAAAACTCTTTCCAAGGCTACCTCTTCCAGGGAGCCTTCCTCACCCTCCACCCTGGCTAGGCAATACCTGGAACACAGGGTCTGGGCCACTGCATGAACACTGTGGCTGCTGTGCCCCTGTTCAGTACAGACGCCCAGACTTCCACAGGATGCCTGCAGCCAGACAGGTTCGTGGAATTTAAAGAACAATTGTATTCATCAGCACTGTGTAATAGTCGTTGGCGATGTTAAGTGATCTTAAGCATGAATATAACTTGCAAATTTTTCCCTTATGCAAATGTCCTCAGAAACCAGATGCTTATAGGACTGATTCTCCCAGCTGTCTCCTGTAATAAGTGTTAATTCATTGTCTTCAGTTACAGGAGGAGAGAGAAGGGTTGTTTCAATGACTTCAAAATTTCCTCTACAAACAGCGCCTGTGCCGGGGAGATGGCTCAGTGGAATAAGCGCTTCCCTGGCAAATGCAAGGATCTGAGTTCAATCCCTGGTTCCACCAAAACAACAGCAAAAACAAACAAACAAAACAAAACAAAACAAAAACAAACAAACAAAAAAAAAAACAGCACCTGACTAGCTTATTTTTGGCCTGTTCTGCTGAGCACACATGTCAGGGTGTCCAGGCCAGATGTGGCTGGGGGAATCAAGAAAGCTGATTTTTTTTTTTTTTGTATTTTTTGTATTTTTTGTATTTTAGGGAAGGGTCTACAGGCTGTTTTGGGTTTCACTACTAGTAGTGATCCCCTGTTTACAGCCTCCCAAGAGCTGGGATTACAGGCATGCGGGCCAACACGCCCAATCTCAATTGCCATCTGTTTGCCCTGGAGGCGGGGCTGGCATGGCAGGCCTGAGGAAGGCAAACTCAATTTAAAGACACACCAGAACTGGCCACATGATTAGGCAGAACTACTATCCTCAATAGGTAAATTATAAAAGCTATAGGTACAAAACAAGCCAGATAGCTGGGCATGGTGGGGCACATCTGCAATCCCAGCATTTGGGAGGCTGAGGCAGGAGGATTGCCATAAGTCTGAGGCCAGCCTGGGTTACATTTGAGAACCTGTCTCAAAAGCAACAAAAAGAACAAAACAAAACAAAACAAAACAAAACAAAACAAAAATGCCAGTGCATTAGTTCATGATAAAAGCTATGGATCTGGCCAAAGAACTTGCTGTTCCCATTCACTCTGGCCTAAACAGGAGGTAAAATTAGGAATCAGAAGGTTACATGAGTGTGCACTAGGAGCAAAAGGACGCAGCTGGTCTTACAAGATGTATCTGCTGGCCCCAAATAGCCAGATGCCGTTACTTAGAAACCAGGCAGGGGGAAGACTCCTGGGCAGCTCAGGGGGAAGAAGCGCTCCCCGGCTTCATTGTATGTATTTGGGGTTTTGGTTTTGTGAGACAAGGTCGAGCTATGTAGTTCAGGCTGGTCTTGAACTCATAATACAGCCCAGGCTGGCCTCAAACTCATGGTGATCTTCCTGCCTCAGATTCCAAAGTGCTGGGATGGTAGGGGTGCTCTACCATACTTGGCTGCCATGCTAAATACTGAGCCCAGGATCTCCACATTGAAGTGCAGCCTTGGCCCTTTTTAGAAAACTTTGAGATGGGAACTTGCAAAGATTCTAAATCTACCAGGCTGGGCTCAAACTTGAGATCTTCCCCCCTCAGCTTCCCAGAGCCATTCTAGGTATGTGCTACCATACCGGGCTTGGACAGAAGCCTTTCTTCGATGCCATTGTCCAGATTCTTGCATTCTGTTAACAGCTTTGTTTTGTTTCATTTGGTTGAGGCATAATAAACAGTGACCTCAGAACTCACCCCTCACCCCTTTCCGACCTTGATTTTCTAAGCACTTTCAGTGCTTCACCTCTTGCCTTGGTTTGGTGTCGCTATTCTTAAGATAACCTTGAGGTTCTTCAGTTCCTCGTGCTCACTTTCCAGGTGAACAGTCACAAGACAGTCACCCAGCAGAGCGTAGCTGCCGGTTTTCTCAGGAGTCCGACCGAATCTGCCTCTTCTTGGGAGACCCATCCCGGCATCTTCTGCCTTTCCAACTGGGCCTGTTTCCTTCCTAAAGCATAACTCCCTTTCCAGGGGGGCCTAGCACTAATTCCCTGGTGCTGACCACACCATAACCTGCCAGTCTTGACAGCTACTGTCCCAAGCCAGGTTTCACTTTTTGCTAAAGAGGGAAAATTAGACAAAATGAGCTCACTCTCACCCTTCAAAACACTCGTCTTCACCAGGTAGAATCGCTTGCTCCCAGAGGCTGGAATCAGAGGCTGTTGCTGGCCCTGATGCCTGTCTCCCACAGAGGATCACATGCACACTAACCTGCCACTACCCCAAGCCCTCCTCATCTATGAGCGACTGAGGTTTGCGGGCATAACTAGAAATAAAACTTAATAACCTACTATACATATATAATTGGATTTCAGTTCCTAAAGAGAAATAATTGAGGCAATGTATCTTTTTGTCCTTTATTTTGTTTTTGAGACAGGGTCTCACTATGTAGCCCTGGCTGGCCTTGAACTCATGGTGATCCTCCTGCCTCAGCCTTCCAAGTGCTGGGATTTTTTTTTCCCCCCAGAACTAGGGATTGAACTCAGATCCTTGCGCTTGCCAGGGAAGCACTTATTCTACTGAGCCATCTCCCCAGCCCCCCAAGCACTATAGGGATCACAGGCGTGCGCCATCACACCTGGCTCCAACGTACCTTAAGCTTTTAGCCTTGGCTGTATACTCCTGATGATACCAACGATCATAGATGAAGCTAAGCCTCTTTCAGTGTATGACTCACAACTATTTGCAACCCACATATGACTTTGAACACTATCTTCCAGGGGCTGCTGCCTAGAATTCCAGCTACTTAGGAGGTGGAGGAAGAGGTATTCGAAGCCAGCCTGGGCAACCATACCAAGGCCAGTTTCAAAAAGGGAAATCTTCCTCACATAGTATGAGTATCTGCTAGACTCTGCTCTCCCTGGTCACTGAGAAATGCTAAATAAAATGCTCTGTTGGTCCCATCTGATCATACATGGATACTGCTCAGTACATTGACCCAACTCCCCACCTGGATTCCTCATTTTTTCTCCTCATAAAACATTTAGGAAGATGACTTCCATGCTGGATCCATGCCTGGAACACTACAAGGAAGTAGATCTCATGTTTAAGAAGGTTAGCCAGTCCTGGTGGCACACGTCTATAATCCCAGCACTCGGAACGTGAAGCAGGAGGATCGCTGGTAACTTGAGGACAACTTGGGCTATGTGAAGAGTTCAAGGCCAGCTTGAACTGCACAGTGAGACCCTGTCTCAAAAGAAAAAAAAAAAAAAAAACAAACTACAAGTTTAGAGTCATACAGAATACATTCCTATATAATACAAGCACAGTGAAATATGTCACTATAAAATTAGTCCATCTTTGAAGATGTAGCTCAATGGTAGAATGCTTGCTTATGTTGGAAAAAAAAATATTTTTTTTTTTTTAGCAAATTGGATTTGGAGTGTCTACATTAGGGGTATGTGGATTTAAGGTTTAAAAGATAGGTAAGGGGGACAGGGAGATGGTGCAGTAGAATAAGCGCTTCCCTGGCAAGGGTCTGAGTTCAATCCCTGGTTCTGGGGGGAAAAAATAGGTAAGGTTGGGCACATTGGCCTGTAACTCCAGCACTGGGGAGGCGGAAGCAGGAGGATCGCTGTGAGTCTGAGGCCAGCCTAGGCTTGGTAGTGATTCAAAGCCAGCCTGAACGGCACAGTGGGAACTTGCCTCAAAAAAACAGCCATACAGAAACAGGGTTAGGGATGTTAGCTTAGCGGGAAGGCCAAACGGGAGGAGGTGGAGGCCCAGTAACAGAGCGAGCAGCACAGGGCCGGGAGCACAGGGGAGCACACAGGGCTGGGCCGGTGTCTGGCTCCGCCTGGGCTGGTGGCAGGGAAGCAGGGCACCGGGAGCAGGGAGCAGCTGGGAGTGTCCAGGCCACCTGTCCTTGGACCTCGGGCATTTATGACCCCAGTCTCCATTTCCTCGCCTATGCGGTGGTGCTAATAAGACTCACCTTAGTGTTTATCGAGTCATTCAGGGGAATAAGTCACGGAAAGCCCGGAGTGAACACTCAGTAAAGTATGTTAAAGAGTCACATGCCTTGAGTTTGTTTTTTGTAGCTAGGTCTTGCTATATATCCCAAGCTGGCCTTGAACTCACACAGCTAGATTTTATTTTATTTCCAGAACCGGGGATTGAACTCAGGCCCTTGCGCTTGCTGGGCAAGTGCTTATTCTACTGAGTTATCTCCCCGGCCCCTAGATTTTTGTTTCTTTGTTTTGTTTTGGTTTTTGATAGAACAGGTGGCTTAACCCAGGGCCTTTGTACTGAGGTATATCTCCATCCCTTTCTAAATTTTTGAGATGAGTTCTCCACTAGGTCTCTAAATGGCCCTGGCTGGGTTCAAATTTGTGATTCTCCTGCCTCAGCCTTCTGAGTGTTTCCATCACAGGCTACAAAGCCAGCTGTGAGGCCTAAGTTACGCAGCCCTTGAATCTCCCTCTAGGTCATGCAGACACAGAACAAAGAAATGGCTTGTTTAAGCTAGTCATGGAGCTGGTACAAAAGCCAGTCCAGAGCTCTGGTCTTTTTCCACTCTGCACAGAACAGGAAACACAACCATAGACACTTCCGGTTCAGGTGGAGGGACAGTGACATGCGTAGTGATCACTGCTCTCTGGGCAGCCTGGGAAAGCTCTGTGGAAATCGTGAGCGATTGCAAAGGCTGTTTGCGCAGTGGAGGAAGGTGACTGAGGGATGAGCCGGACATTAGTACTGTACGTAGCCTGCTTGGGAAATCTGGCCAGAGGCGAATTCCAGTGGGGCAGGGGACACCGAGTCTATGGTTTTTAATCAAACAGCCTGGAAAGAGTCAAGTTAGTTTCATTGTTTTTCTGTAAATAGGGGATATTACCCACAAAGAGAATGATTATGAAGACTAGCTGGGGTAGGATGCAGAAAGAAATTCATCTATGGGTCCATGGTACTGAATCAAGAGATCTGGAAATAAAAGTGGAAGAGTGATGCACCCCTCCCTTTTCTCTTCAGCAGTTCCTGTGTAAAATACTTGTGCTTCCTTACATTGCCTGATTCTAAGTAACTAGAGCTTCACCGGGGTCATTAAGACGTAGATGGCTCTGAAGATTGAGAGTCTCGCAGCCCTTCACAGATTCGCGGGCTGTGTGATCAGCTTGCTTCCCTAACTTTTAAAGGATGTGAGGAAACCCAGTCATTTTGGCAAGGAGAGGAAGAAGGCAGTCTGGGGGAAACAGCAGTCTGAGGAGTAGGCAAGGTTGGGTTCAACCAACTCGTGGGTGCCCAAGCAACCAGAACCCAGAACTTTAGGGGCAGGCAGTGAGTGGCAGAAAATAAGCAGTCTGAAAGTGAAAATCAGGGATTAGGTTGCTTATGGAGCTCTGAACTTTAATTTGCTGAAACTAATACTAGTGAGTAAGGGGATCCACCTTTGCGCTTCCACGTGGCCCCTGGCCTGCATTTCAGGCTTGCCAGAAAGTCATACGTTTTATGTTTTATGACATTCATATTTTCTACTAGAACATGCTGCACTGAGCCCACTGTCTTACATCGATTTTAATAAAAAGAAATTACATTAAAAAAAATCAAATCATGGCAAAATCACTTTCCAAAGCTGTGTCTGTACCCAGAGAAAGTGTGGATATATTTTTATTCATCTTTCTCTTTATAAGAGAGGCTTTAGTTTTCCTGTAACCTTAATTTATAGTGTATCACTCATTATTATTTAGCTCTGCAACACTTAAGAAGACACTTATGGTCTGTCTGAGAGATTACATTGTTTCTATGGTGAAATGATTCCTGAGATTTATTTATCTTTTATTTTTTGTCTTTTTGAGACAGGGTCTTGCTAGGCAGTTCACTTTGTAGAGCAGGCTGGTATCGAACTTGCAACATCCTCCTGCTTCAGCCTCCCCAGTGCCGGAATTACAGGCAGCAGTTCTGGTAGTCCTCTTTTACCAGGGTCTTCAGTTGTTTGGCCCTGGCTGCCTTGATGCTCTGTACTTTTTATTTATTTATTTATTTATTTATTTATTTATTTATTTATTTGGTGGAACTGGGGATTGAACTCAGGCCCTTGCATTTGCCAGACAAGTGCACGTTCTACTGAGCTATCTCCCCGGCCCCCATGGTCATTTTCATTTTGGAGAAAAAGCACAAATTGTGCAGAGCAAGATCCACTGAATAAGGTAGATGAGAACACATCATAATATTTTTATTTGACATAAATTGTTCTAAATGTTTCAATCAATTTAGGACATCATGGCAGCTATAAAATATATTCACTAAAGACTTCAGAAAGTGGGAAAAACAGCGAGGTAAGTGTGTTCATGGTTAGTGGGAGGATTTTTAAGAGGGATTAATGGTAATGTGTTCTTTACTATAATAATTTTTTTCAGCTGTGCATGGGATGCACCTATTATCCCAGCATTTGGGAGGCTGAGGCAGGAGGATTGCTGTGAATTCCAGGCCAGTCTGAGCTATGCAGCGAGTTCAAGACCAGCCTGAACGGCATAGTGAGACACTCTCTCAAAATTTTTTTCACTGTATTTCTTTCTTTCTTTTTTTTCTTTCTCTCTCTCTCTCTCTCTTTTTTTTTTTTTTTTTCAGAACCAGGGATTGAATTCAGGCCCTTGTACTTGCCAGGAAAGCATTTATTCTACTGAGCTATCTGCCCGGCCCCTTTCACTATATTTCTTAATCAACCTTATGTTATGTCAGTTTGTAGTTACCTCTGTTTTTCCGCTCCTTCCCATTGGATTTCTACAGGAGACTAAGGATCTTGCTTTGTTCTTAAACTCTATGAGTTGGAACTTTTCCTCATACATATAACACTTAGTATTAGCTAACCTCATAATATTTTAGAGCCTTATTACCTAAACTTTAGAATTACACCTTAAGGACTGTAAAATATGACCTTTTCATGTTTCGGATTAATATACATATATATGGAGTTTGGCATAGTGGCACATGCCTACAATCCCAGCACTCTGGGAGGCTGAGGCAGGAAAATGGGGAGTTAGAGCCCAGCCTTAGCAATTTAGCAGGACCTTGCCTCAGAAAGAAATAATAAAACAGGCTGAGGGTGCGTAACTCAGTGGTAGTGGTTTAATCCCCAATACTGAACTACATAAATAAATAAGTAAATAATATTGGAAAATGAGGCAGGGTGGCACACACTTATACCCTAGTACTCAGAAGGCTGAAGCAGGAGAATCAAAAGTTCAAGTCCAGCCTGGGCAATGTATAGTACAACATTACTTTTTTTTTTTTCAGGTACTGGAGATTGAGCTCAGGATCCTGAGCTTACTTTTGTTTTATTATTATTATTATTATTATTATTATTATTATTTTGGTTTTTTGAGACAGTGTTTCACTGTGTAGCTCAGACCAGCCTTGAACTTCCTGCGATTCTGCCTCAGCCTTCCGAGTGCTGGGATTACAGACGTGGACCACCAAGCCCAACTCCTGATTCTGCAACTAGCTTAATCATATTTCTTCTCCTTCCTTAGTCTTTTCCTAAGCGGTTGTTTCTCCCAGTCAACCTGCTAATGTAATTTGCGAGTCTCCCTCGCTTTCCATTACTCAGAAGCACTTGTGATGCCAGATATGAAGTCCCTCCTGAAAATCAGCCCTAAAGTGTAGAGAGCCGCGGTCCACAGCGACACTGCACACTGCTGCGGTGCCTGTAACAAAGGCTTGGCTCTTCTGTTGCGGGGAAGAGTCAATAATTAGTAACACATTTCTAAAGGTCTCTCTTGCATAATTTTTGTGTCCAGATGTCTATGACATTTGGGTTCTAAAATAGACTTCCAAATACCACACATTCATGCACATTTTCCAAGAATAATTGAACGATTTTTGAGTCTTCTATTTAATAAACATCAGGACCAACGACAGACTACTTCACTCTATCAAATTTATTCATTTTAAGCATCCATTTCGATGTGGAAAGTGTTGGAAATAAGCACAATTAAAAGAGTGCCAGATTGTAAATCCTTTGAAGTTCGTGTTTATAATATGTCTCTTCCAACTGCTAGTGGTATAAAAATGGAAAGTCATTTACATAAAATTTTTCAATTCCCATTTTCTGGGAGATTAAGGAATCTCAGCGGCAACGGGGCTGCGTGGCTGAGGGCAGAGTCCGAGGCAGCCACGCTCCCCTGCCTGCCTTGGGACCTGCCACGTTCTCCTGAGCTGGGCTCAGGGAACCCCTGGGGCTGGAACAAGGAGCCACGTCCCAGCTTCCCGGCCCCAGGCGCACCGTGCCCCAGCCCCGTGGGTCGTGACATTCCCGGGGCCACGCACAAGTTTCGCTTCCGGTCTGGTGCTGGTTTTGGTTCTGGGGACCCTTACAGGAAAGCGCTTTGTGGCCTGGGGGTCCTGGGCGCTCAGCTTCCTCCTTGGCCTGCGATGAGTCTTAGGGGTCTCCTGTTCAGAGCTGACCGTGTAGGAGGAGGGGTTCACGTTGTCTGTACAACATGCAGTAGGTCTTACGTAGTAAAAGTGAAAAGAATTAAGTGTTTATAAGTGAAAGAAATCAGATTCACGTGCACAAACATCCTATTCTCTCCCTAGTGTAAGAAACTGAAAGAGTAAATAAGATCCAAAAGATACACTAGATATTGTGAAAGGGAAAGAAACCTTTTCAAATGGAAAGAACAACTGGGCTAGGGGGAAGGAGAAAAAAGGAAGGAAAAAAGAAAAAAATACATATATAGGCACAAGATAGCTAAGATAATTATGCTACTAATTTTTATTAGTTCACTGAAAAGAACAGGTTATGCTTACCTTGATCACTTTTGCATGCCTGTATCTTGTAATCTGAGCAATTACTTTGAAGGTAACAGCGTGAAGTATATTAACCATTAACTGTCTTGTTTTGAAATTCTGTATCATTTTTACTGCTTTTCTGTTTAATTTTTTTTTTTTTTTTTTTTTTTTTTTAATGGAACCGGGGATTGAACTGAGGCCCCTGCGCTTTCCAGGCAAGCACTTATTCCACTGAGCTATCTCCCTGGCCCCTAAAACAAATTTTTAAAAAGAATAAAGTGTTTGCATAATGAAATTAAGTTACAAGGAGCAAAGTTTTGATGTTAGTGATTCATAGGTAAAATTAGAATCAACTGAGTGAAGTCACTGAAATGTTTTGTTACTTATTTATTTACTTGAGACAGGATTGTCTGTGGGTTGTTTAGGTTTGTTTTTTTAGGGGGACAGGGTTTCCCTATGTAGTTCAGGCTGACTTTGATCCTCCTGCCCGAGTTCCCTACTTGTCACTACACACACACACACACACAGAGAGAGAGAGAGAGAGAGAGAGAGAGAGAGAGAGAGAGAGAGAGAGAGCTAGATTTAAAAAATAAAATTATGATACATGATACTGGGGATTGAAGTTAGAGTTTTGGAGAGCTACATCCTCAGCCCTGTTTAGAATTTTGAGACAGGATCACTACTAAGTTGTCTAAGTTGCTCGACTCCAGCTGGGCTCAAATTTGCCACCTTTCTGCCTCAGCCTCTCAGAGTTCTGAGATTATAGACATGTACCATCACACTTGCCTTATGCTGCAATTTTTAAAGGAAGACTTGTAATAGGTCTGACCCCCATTTGTCACTATCTACCCAAGTTCCTGAGCTCTGAAAAACCATCACAGCTGGTTCCCACAGCTTGCAGCCGCCCGCTTGCCTCTGGGAGCAACGTGCAGGACAGGACACACTGGCCCCACCTGCTAGGCCTCAGCGGTGGCAGCGGGCCACATACTCAGCTGTTCTCGCTCCCCCAGTCTCATGTGCTCCCTTCTCATGCCCTTAGCCCCCACCTAAGCCTGTCCCATGAAACCCCACCTGGTCCGTGGAAGACCCAGCTCAGTAGACTGGACTCCCACTCCCCTTTTCATTGCTGTGTTTTTGTTTCTTGAGATAGGGTCTTGCTATGTTATCAGGCTGGCCTTGAACTATGTAGCTCAGCCTGGACTGAACTCACAGAGATCCTCCTGTCTCAGCCTCCCCAGTGCCGGGATTATAGGCATGTGTTGGAATACCCAGTCTCAAAGTGTGCTGCAGGAGGTCCTGCTCAGAACCCCAAATTCAGCCTGGCTTGTTCTTTACTGGGTCATCACCATTTACCTAACAATTTATACTATTTATGTTTTTATAATCTCAGGGCCGATAGATCGAAGGTAAATTTATTTAAAGGATGTAAAGGCAAGAAAGTAAAAGATAAAAAAAGATGAGAGAGTAAAGCTCTTGCTAGCCAAGAGGGGTCCTGCGTAGGACAGCCATGAAGACTCTTTGTCTAGGAATTTTGAAGGGATTTAAAAGGGTGCTCAGCAGGGTACGGTGGTGCACACCTGAGATTGCAGCACTTGGAAGAGGCTGCGGCAGGAAGATTGCCTGAGTTTGAGGCCAGCCTGGAGTACATAGGGAGTTCAAAGCCAGCCTGGACTACATAAGGAGTTCAAGGTCAGCCTGTGCTGCACAATAAGACTCTGTCTCAAGGAAAACAGCAAACAGAAAGGAGTTCGGGCTGTTGTGTAAGCGACACGATCTCCGCCCTATAGGGGACTACATACTTTTCAGGGTCCAGTTTGTGCACTGGCCACACAGGGTCCATGCAGGGCCCACGTGCCCTGGAGCCAGTGGCCCGCCTGGTCATGCTCTGGGGACACCTGGCAGATGCTTTTGTAAGATCCCTGGAGGGCTGTGACTCAGCAGACTTTCTTTTGGGCTTCTCAACTCCGTTTTGGGGCTGCTGTCCTTACAGCCTAATGGAATTCTAATTCCTACCTCGACAATTCCTTTATGCCTATATCATTAAAAATTAGGCCTCATGAATATTATATAAATATATGTAGATATTTGAGATTAGTAAAATATTAATCCATTTAAGCAATCCTAATTCATAGAACTGATGTCATTATATATTTTCTCTTCCCTCATGTTCATACTCCTTTTCAGCACATAGACATCAGGAATCCCAGGCAGCTCTGGGGATTCAATAGTGAACCAGCAAAGTATAGTTCCTGCCTTCACAGTGAGACAAACAAAACAAAACAAACAAATAAACAAAAAAGTAAGTAATAACCAAATGGGTGACTTGTGAAGAAGAAGGAACTTTAAGATCTATGGGGGGGGGAAGTAAAAAAAAAAAGAAAAAAGAAAACAAGAGAAAGAAACAGGTATGGGAAAAGGCCTTTCCAGGGAACTTTTTTTTTTTTTTTTTTTTTTTTTGAAATTGGGTTTCGCTATGCAGCTCAGGCTGGCCTTCAACTCACTTTGTAGCCCAGGTTGGCCTGGAACTCATGGCAATCCTCCTGCTTCAATCTCCCAAGCTTTTTATTTCTTTGTTTCTACTTTCTTGAGACATGGTCTCACTGTGTACTCTAAGTTGGCCTTGAAGTTGCTGTGTGACCCAAGCTGGCCTCAACCCATAGTGATCTTCCTGCCTCAGCCTCCTGAGTGCAGGGATTACAGATGTGTACCACCAAGCAGGGCTAGAAAGGAAACTGAAACAAAGCTGTGAAGCCTAGGGCCAGGGGTGTAGCTCAGCAGCACAGCCCTTGTCTGGCAAGTGCAAGGTCGTGAATTCAATTCCTGGTTCTTTTGTGGAACCAGGGATTGAACTCAGGCCCTTGCGCTTGCCAGGAAAGCGCTTATTCCGCTGAGCCATCTCCCCAGCCCTTCCTGGTTCTTTTAAAAAGAAGACCTGGAGACTAGGACACAATCAGCATAGCACACAGTCTTATGGACTGGGGCATCAGCATGCACTAAGACCTGCGCAGGGAAGAGCCTTAGATGTTTGAAGAGCTGAAATGAGAGCCAGGTAGACCCAGGACACTGAGAAGGGTGGAGTACACCTGGAGAAGGAAGCAAGACCAGACCATGCTGAGCCTGTGGATCAGCATGAAGTCTCTCTCTCTCTCTCTTTCAGATAGGATCCAGAGTGGCCTTGAACTCACTATGTAACACAGGGTGACCTCCAGTTTGGACAAATCCTCCTTCCTGCTCAGCCGCCTGAAGTGCTGGGATTACCAATGTGCATACACCACACGCAACTCAAGTCATCTGTATGAAAACAAAAGAGAACAGTGTCATGCCCAACACTCCCTCAGAGTGTGAACAGTCTATTCTAACAGACCTGACTGACTGCATGAGTAGAAGCTGGGCCCTCGGGGACACCCCTCTCCCTCTCCTGCCAGCTCAGAGGAAAGCCACAGAGCAAAAACTGGCTGGGCAACCATCACCTAGAGGGCAAAGCATTTTCTCTTGCACCCTGAGGGCACGGTTCCAAAGGGCAGCATCCTCCGTTGGTTATTGGTCTGGCCACAATGCTGAAAGACAACGCCTGACCTGAGACGGAGCTCAGGGCAGGACGATGCAAGACCACCATGCCGTTTGCGCTCCCCTTGTTCTCATTTCTTCCTGCTCGAGCTCAAGTCTGGTGCACCAAGGTAGTCTCCGCAGTGCAGGGAGGTTCTGCTCTTGAGTCCTCGGAGGCACTGACCATCAGCCTTGAGCGGAGCCCTGAACGCAGTCGGCGCACCGGGCGCACCTGCTGGGATGTGGACTGTGCGCTTCACGTGATGCGAGGCGCTTGCCCTCTGCTGTGTTGAGTGCGGTGAGCGTTGCGAGAGGCTGAAAATCAGTGGCCAGTGACGTCCCTGGGATCTCAGGACCCGCGCTGGCGCAAGCGCTTTTCCTCTTCGGATTACCTTTAGAGGAAAGGAAATCTGCTGAGTCGGCGCTGCCTGTGGCTGCCCAGTCCCTGGATCTGTTGCGGGACGAGGTTGCTGGGAGAGCCGGTCTTTCGGTCTTTCGAAGCTCCACAAGGAGCGCACAGAGGGACGCACTGAGGGGATGCAGAGGGTCAGGAACGGGGTACGCGGGCCTGGGGAGTGAGGAGGTAGCAGAGGTGCTGCTAGACCTGCAGGGAGGTGCGGGCCAGGGAGCGAAGGTGAGTGGGGTGCAGAAACTCGGGATGCCGGAGAGCCCAGAGAGGGAGCTAGAGGCGTGCATCGGAATGGGCAAGGCAAGCTAAAGACTGATCCGAGGACTGTGGGTACCTGGGGAGGATGTTGAGAGAAAGAATGATTAACAGGAAGCTTCATCGCTGCGGATTCACAGGATGGGTACAGCGGGGAGGCCACCGCGCGATGGAAGAAAGCACAGGAGCCAGACTTGCTAAGTGTCCGGAGGAAGAGGGCGAGGAAGAGAGAGGCGTTGAGCTTTGTGCCTGGAGAGATGCAGGAGGACACCGCTGTCCTAGGACGCCTGAGCCGCCACCTCCCTCTGCTCAGCTCATCCTGCACTGGTTTGGGCAACTGAAAGCTAACAATGAACTCGGTACCACAGTTACATTTCCCGAGATGGTCCAGCCCTGTGCCAATCACGGCTCTCCTGCTTTGTCTTCTTTCTGCAGAGGAGTGTGCAGGTTTACAAATCATAGTCATGGGACTGGGGCTATGGCTCAGTGGCATAAGTGCATGCCTGGTAAGCACAAGGTCCGAGTTTGATCCCTGGTACCGCAAAAAAAAAAAAAAAAAAAAAAAAAAAATCATAGTCACCTACTTACAGGTGACTTCCTCCGTCTTTCTCTCTCTTCCCCCTCCCCTTTCTTGTATTCTGGAGCCAAACTCAGGACCTCACACATGCAAGCAAGCGCTCTATCACTGAACTGTGCCCTGAACTCCCTACTTCTCCTCTAGAACACAAATTTTACTGTAGCTGCAGTTATAAACCAATGTGTAAAAGCAATGAGTTCAGCTGGGTGTGGTGGCGCACGCCCGTAATCACAGCATTCAGGAGGCCGAGGCAAGAGGATTGCCTTGAGTTCAAGGAGAACCTGTATCACATAGTGGGACCCTGCCTTTAAAAAAATGCTATTCGAGATAATTAATAAAGATTTAGCCTTCAAGCCAGGCTAGTAGCACACCTGTAACTCCAACACCCTGGGAAGCAAGGCAGGAGTATCTCAAGTTCAAACTTAGTTTGGGGATTTAATGAATTAGTGAGACCCTGTCTCAAAATATAAAATAAAAAAGGTCTGAGCTAACACACTGATGCATCTCAAGCTCTTAGACAAGAATAATCCGAATCTGAAACAATTAGAGAAAAGAAATTATAGAGATCACAGAGGAAATGAATGAAGTTGAGATTAACAAAAAGTACAAAGGATCAATGAATCCAAAAGTTGGTTCTTTGCAAGGGAGAAAAGGAGAATAACAAGGATCAAAAGAGCTGTGCATATGCATCAGTTCTCTGAGATGAATGTAATGCAAAAATATGCTAATAAAATGTAGAGAAAAGAGGCCTGGGGATGTAGCTCAACACAGTCTTCAGTACTGAAAACGCACACACAAAACCCAATAGGTACCAGTATAAAAACAGAAGAGACTTAGTCCCCAAGCATGGTGTGGTAACTCGGACCGGTAAACCCTCACACATGGAGACTGAGGCAAAGTTGGAAATCAAGGTCAGCCTGGGCAACAAAGCAAGCTCAAGGCCAACCTGAACCACACAGTGAGACCCTGTCTTAAAAAAAGAAAAAGATACACAGGAAAATTCTAGAAAATATGAAGTCTGTCTTATTTCTACCCTTTCTGCACACTTCTTTCTCCTGCCCCAGTACTCCCTGATGAGCTCCCTGCTTCTATGAATTTGAGAAGCATATTTTTTTCCAACTCCTAAACCACACCATTTCCCCAATATATTGTTTCTTTCTCTCCTAATAAAACTCCAATGTTTTCAGAGTAGTTACCTTAATTGCACATTAAAACACTGATCGGGCTGAACATGGTAGCACAGACCTATATTCCTAGCTCTTGGGAGGCTGAGACAAGAGAATTCCTGCAAGTTTGAGGCCAGCCTGGGCTACGTGGCCAGACCACATCTCATTAAACACAAACAAAAACACTGATTGGATCCTATATGTGAATATAGGATCTGGATATTTGTAGAGTTCTTATTAAAGAGGTAAAGATATTTATTATCTCAAACATTTATGATTCAGAAGGAAAGAAGGTAGTGCTGTTTAGAGGGAGGAAATTCAGATTAGGATAAGGTATTTTGGGACCAGGGCCTCTAGAATTATATTCTTTAAATGTCTGCTTATAGACTGAGGCAGGAGGATCACAAGCTCCAGTCCAGCCTGAGCCACCTAATGATTTAGCCAGACCCTGTCTCAAAAAAAAAAAAAAAAAAAGTCTCTGGTATTTCCATGATTATAGAGAAGATTGGCACACAGAAGCCTGGGTGTGGCTTAGAATTACCACCCTGCAGGAGCCACCATGGTCAGGACTTAGATGCACCTCCTCTTGAAGGGCTCGCAGGTGACAGAAAACTAAGATGTGTGCAGAAGGCAGTGGGAATGCAGGGCACAGGAGCAGGCCTAGAGGCTTGGCTGGGATCTCTGCTACCCAGGCAGCTGAGGCAGGAGCACCTCCAGCGGGAGGCCAGCCTGGGCAGTTCAGCAGGAAGTCCCGCCTCAAAGTCAGATCGGATCAAAGGGGCTGAGGATGCAGCTCTGTGTTGGAGTGGAACGCACCAGTTCAGTGTAACTCGGATGGAAGCCCGCCAGTGTGGAGCGGTGTGACCTAAGGATGACCTGGCCGTGTCACATACCTAATACGATGGGCGTGGTGGTGCACACTGTAATCCCAGCACTCAGGAGGCTGAGGCAGGAGGATGGCAGTGAGTTCAAGGCCATCCTGAAATGCATAGGGAGACCCTGTCTCATATAAACGAAAATTTAAAAAAGATACCCCGATATACATAAGGAAGAAGTACAAATCAGTTGAAAATGGTACAAACAAGTATTATTATTATTATTATTAATGTATTTAGTACGAGGTCTCTACATAGATTGGACTCATAGTGATCCTATTTTCAGTCTCCCAAGCGCTGTGATTACAGGCGTGTGCCACCACACCCATTCTCAGTCGCTGTCTCAGCGTGCCCCAGGGGTGGGGCTCGCATGGGGGGATCAACCCCCCCCACCTCCCGCGCAGGCGCTTTAGTCTGCTGAGCTATCTGACTGGGCCTAACCATTATTTTTGAGACAGGATCTTGCTATGTTGCTCCAAATAGGCAACTCTTAATCTTCATTTTCCTGCCTCATCCTCCTGCATAGTACTACAGGAACAATCATCTGTAGGATAAGTAGGATAATTCCGAGCTAAAATAGTGGCTTAGGAAAATAGGCAGGAGGAGCTAACTGCAGCTGCAGGTGTCTGCCCGTTCACTGGCGTAACAGATCCTCGCTGCTGCTTGCTGTATGCCAACACCATGTTCAGCAGTGCTGAGAATTCTAGCCCTGCTCTTAGGACCTTACGCGCAAGTGGGACAGTCAGATGTCAGAATACGTGTGTTTTGAAGGAGAAGCACAGGCTGTTTGAGAGCTGGGACCTGTGCTGCCCTGCAACAGTCTGGGCAACTGACACTGAAGTTGGACGGGAACGGTCACGGTCAAAAGCCGGGTCTCAGGGAGAAGGTGGGAGTAGACGGACTTGCTGCGGCTCAGGCGGCGTCTGCATCGGCTTCCTGTGCTGTGACGGGACCTGTCATCCTGCCTGCTCATTGCTCTCAGAACTGCATCGCACAGAGTGATGAAGCAACATTTAAGAAATGGTTCCCCAAGGGTGACCCCAAAAGTCCCCATTTGGGAGGTCTGTTCAGTGACCCCATCGTCCAGCCCTATCCTTAGACTCCATCACAGACATACCTTGGCCACTGTATCAGGCTTCAAGATCATCCACGAGGCCTACGCGGGGTACAGCACTAACAGTCGGGCATGGTGGCCCACGCCTCTAATCCCAGCACTCAGGAAGCTGGGACCAGGATCACTGGAACCTCCAGACCAGCCCGGGCCACACAGTGAGTTCAAGGCCAACCTAAACTACAGAGTGAAACCCTATCTTAAAAGACAAAAAATAAAGTACAGCACTGGTGACAAACACCCCCACTCCTTATTCTTGGGCCCCCAGGTGGTGAGCCCCTCCCTGGCTTGAGGCCCCAATCTTGTACCAGAAAACTGTTATCAAGTGGGGACATAGCCAGCCCATAGGAACCACTTTTCCACCAACTCGGGGCTCATGACCTTCGCTCTCCTCTCCCTGCTTCCCTCATAAGTCATTTCTGATCTTTTCCAAGTCCTCCTCTATATTTCTTTTCCCATCTTTTCTCCTAGTTCCTACTGGCTTTGTTATTATTATTATTTTTTAATCTAATAAAAATAGGGCCACGGGCTGGGGAGGTAGCTCAATAGAATAAGCGCTTACCTGGCAAGTGCAAGGGCCTGAGTTCAATGCCCGGTTCTGCAAAATAAATAAATAA
>NW_004524690.1:2700364-2717103 GCF_000260255.1 Octodon degus
TTCCCTGGCAAGTGCAAGGGCCTGGGTTCATTCCACGGTTTCGCAAAAAAAAAAAAAAAAAAAAAAAAAAAAAAAAGAGAGAGAGAGAGAGAGAGGGCATGGTGCTATGGGCCTATCATCCCAGCATCTGCAAGGCTGAAGCAGAAGGATCTCCAGCAGTTCAAGTGCAGCCTAAGCTACATAGTGAAGCCTGACCTATGTAGGGAAACCCTGTCTCAAAGTAAAAATAGGGCCGGGGAGATGGCTCAGTGAAAGCTTCCCTGGCAAGCGCAAGGGCCTGAGTTCAATCCCCGGTTCCACAAAAAAAAAAAAAAAAAAAGTAAATAGTGGTTAAAACTGTATAGTATAGTACTGCAATTTTATGTGCTGTTATACATTACAGTATTACATGCAAATATAGGCAAAGTCATAAAAAAAAAAAGTAAAAATAAAGTTTAGAAGTAAGGTAAGAGACTATATATAGTCTCACCATGTACCCAGGCTGGCCTCAAACTAATGGCAATCCTCCTGCCTCAGAACACAAATGTGTATGTGCACTCACATACCCAGCTAAGCTGTCTGCATGTGTGGAGTGGGTTACTCAGCTATAAGATGGGGACTCTGATTCTCTACATCACGGGATAGAGTCCCTATCACATCCTGTGGACCCAGCTTGCAGCCCAGCTGGGGCTGAGCAGGTGAAGAGCAGGAGTGGGCCTGGCCTTTCTGCCAAGGAACCCGGATTCTGCCCCGTGGCTAGGCAGAAAGGTCCCTAAGCATGCGGGGAGTCTGAGCTCATGCTCCCATAGGTGGGGCAGCATTGTCCAAGGAGACTCTTCTTGGAAATCCAGGAACAGTACCGAGGGCAATTGGTTCAGGTCGCCCCGTAAGCGGAACATGGGTGTTAATCAGGAAAACAGCAATGTGGCCTAGGACGGAGTAGAGCAGAGGCTTAAACAGCACAAAAACATATGACAGGGACGGAGGAAGGGAAGGAGCTTGGGTTAACCCTTGCGGAGTGGGTAGCTCAGGGCCACTGGACAGGGAGCAGCATGCGCTGAGGCCCCTCAGAGGTGAGTGAGAAAGCACGCAGTGGCGCGGTCAGCCTTGCTCTGGGATGGGAGATTCTGCCCATTGTATAAACCAGAGAAGGAAGCAGTGCATACTGGCACTCACAGCTCTCCTGTCAGCACTCTGGGAGGCTGAGACAGGAGGACTGCAAGTTAGAGCCTGTCCTAGCCCACGTAGGGCCTTAGCAAGATGCTACCTCACAGTACAATATACAAAGCCAGGTATGGTGGTGCACACTTGTTAGCCCAGCACTTGGGAAGCTGAGGCAGGAGGATCATCATGAGGTGGAGGCTGGCCTAGGAAAAACAGAGTTCAAGGCTGGCTTGGACTACACAGTGTGACTATGTCTCAATAATAATAATAATAATAATAATAGTAATAATTTAAAAAAAGAATAAATAGAAGTCCCTGGGTTTACTTCCCAGTGCCACAAAAAATTTAAAAAATGAGAGTGAAACCGAGGTCTGGAGCCACAGGTGTCTCAGACACTCAGGCAGGCGGTACAAGATGAGAGGGCTTTAGAGAAGCAGGTGGAGCCTGCCAGCTGATGGGGAAAACTGGAATCAGAATGAGGGCAACAGACCAAGGAGAATGTAAATCCCTTGCACAGCTCTTTTGTCTTTTTCCTTTGTTTTGTTCATTTATCTTTTGAGACAGCGTCTCACTATATAGCTCAGGTTGGTCCTAAACTGGCCCTGTAGCCCAGACTGGACTTGAAATAGCAGTGATCCTCCTGCCTCAGCCTCCCAAGTGTTGGCATTACAGGTGTGCGCAACCAGGCCCAGCCTGCACAGCTCTTCTTCCTATTGAAACAAACTCGCCCACTCCTTCGCCAAGTCTACTTCTGTTCACTCTTGAGTTGAGATAAGAGGCAGCTGCTCCCCGTCTTGTACGTAACAGCCCTTCCTATGCTTGCATACTGGTACTAAGAAACCTAGTAGTCTTCTCTAACTTGGGCTAATCTCTAGCTCCTATTTTTTCCCAACCTTTTAACCATTTCTGTGACTCTTTGTTGAACCCCTTCCACTTTCTCCATATCCCTATTAGGGTCAGGGAGTTGAATGTCAACACTATTTGCAGGATTCGCTTTGAGAATCTGGCATCATTTTCTGTTTTGTTTTGTTTGGGAGGTGGTCTCACTATGCAGTCCGGGCTGGCCTTGAACTCACTATGTAGTCCAGTTGGTCTCAAACTCATGGCGATCCTCCTGCCTCAGCTTCACAAGTGCTAGGATTACAGGTGTATGCTACTTACTATGCTTGACCTAAATTTTCTTTCTATCTTTATTTATTTTTGAGATAGGGTCGCACTATGCAATTCAGGCTGGCCTTGAGCTCACTCTGTAGCCCAGGCTAGTCTCAAACTTGCAAGGACCTCCTACCTCAGCCTCCTAAGTGCTGGGACTGCAGCCATCCGCCATCTCACTTGACCAAATGACACATAATTATACTGATGTATAGAGTACAATGTGGTATTTTCAATACATATTCACATGTGTACTGGCCAGATCAGGCCTGGGCTGTGTCTCATGATTCTATCTCCAGTACTTAACAGAGCAGCTGACAGTAGAAATTATTTAAATATGCTGATTAATCCATTTGTTGATTTGTATTTGCTGGATACTGAGCTAAGTACTTTATACATATTAACTAATTAAATCCTCACAGGGAACCTCTGAGGCACCTCCTATTCCATTAGGAGCGCCACCAGGTTTGATCCCCAGTGTGCCTTGCGGGCCCTGCTCCTGAGGCTCGCTGAGACGGTGACTGAGACGGTGTGGTGGCACGTGCCTGTAATCGCAGCATTGATCTGCGTAGTGAGACCCTATAGACTAAATAGGAAAAAAAAAAAAAAAAAGAGGAGCTCCATCTTCCAGGGGAAATCTGAGTGGAGGATTGAAGTAATTTGCCCGCCCTTGGCCCCAAGGTCCGCACCCTGAAGTCTGAGAGGGAACTGTGTGCTTGACAGGGTCCACCCTCGGGCACGCCCGCCCTCGCCCTTCGAGCTGTGAATACCTGAACTGAGGCCCAGCAGGTGGAAGGGAGCACTCTCTGAGTCACGAGCGATCTGATCGTTTATGTCTCTGGCGCAAACCTGAGATCCTGCCCCGCCTGAGTCACCAGCAGCTGACCCACAGTGGGCAGGTCAGGCCAGGGAAAGTCGGCTGCGCCTGAACTGTGCTTACTCAATGGGCCTCGCTGCTCACTGCCCGGCGAGGCAGAAAAGCTTTGCAGAGCAAATGCACAATTCGGAATGTTGTTTGGGACACAGTTCAGTCCACAAACTCCCTGCTGCTCTTCTCCCCAGACAGCTGGCGCCTTCCTCCTGGTCCAGGGTCTGGACGCGAAGGCGCCTCTCCTGACTCCTGGCGGCCCAGCCTCAGCGCCCTGCTGCGCACTGCAAAGCCGCAGCTTCTCCGCGGCTCCTCCAGGGCTTGTGCAGGTCTCCCTGCACACAGCATCTCGCCGCCTTGGGTGTGCACAGGTACAACCGCACAGCTGTCCTCTTAGGGCAGCGTAGGGGGTTGATTGAACCCAGAGCCCAGGCACAGAGCTCCATACCCAGCCCATTTTTATCTCCATGCAGGGGCTCCCTAAGTCACTAAATGACCCAGGCTGGGCTCCAATCTTGCTTGCATTGATGGGGAGTAACATTAATGTTTTGAGCAGGGGGTAAAATGTTTTCTGAGACATGATCTTGTTATGTAGTCCAAGCTGGCCTTGAACTCGCAGGTTCCTCCTGCCTCAGCTGTCCAAGTGCTGGGATTTCAGGTGTGAGAAATTTTAAAAGGCATTTTATGTTGCTCATCAAATGGATGTTAGAAGGCTTCCTTTTCATTTCTGGAAGTTGTGTTAAGGATTTAGTTTTCTTTTTTGAGACAAGATACCACTATGTAATCCAGATTAGCCTGGAGCTCACAATGATCCTCCTGCCTCAGCCTCCCCAGTGCTGGGAGCATGCACAGGGTGTGTGTTATGGATTCTTAAAATACCACTGCATCTTCTGTGACATTATCATTATTATTATATTTAGTACAGGGCCTACAGGGTCTACAGGGTCTCACTACTAGATCGGACTTGTAGTGATCCGCCTGTTTACAGCCTCCCAAGTGTTGTGATTATAGGCATGAGCCACCATGCCCAGTCTCAACTGCTGTCTCAGTGCACTCCGGGGGTGGGGCTGGCACAGCAGGCCTGGGAATTAAACCCCCAACCTCTGCGGCTGCCTAAGCAGGTGCTTTAATCCGCTGAGCTATCTGGCCACCCTGTACATTATTTCTAATCATGACTGGATTTCTTAGTGAGCCTGAGGTAGGAGGTTGATGGATATGTAATCTACTGGTACTATAATTCCTAAGAAGTCCTAGTAGCTTTTAAGGTGACACCTCAAGAGGTAAAAATAACGTTATCTCCCAAAAAGTCTCAAATTTGCAGCTCATGAACGGTCATCTCATTACTGGACTTGATCGCTATATTTAAAATATTCTAGGGGTCAGATTGTAGTGGTACACCCCTGCAAGCTAAGGCAAAACTGCCACAAATTCAAGGCCAGCCTGGGCTACACATAGTTCAAAGCAAGCCTGAACTATGAATTGAGATTTCATCCCAGAAAACAAACAAGATATATACTTATACTTACACATATACATACATTTTTATGTATGCACACACATAGGGGTTAAGGTGGGCACAGGGGTGTATGCTTGTAATTCCAGCAGTCTAGGAGGCTGAGGCAGGTAGCCAGCAAGTTTGAGCCCAGCCTGGGCAGCACAACTTAGTGATTTAGTGCAAGTCTGTCTCGATTTTAAAAAAGGGGAAGGGGACTTGGGAGATAGTTTAGCAACTTAAGCACCTGCCTGGCAAGTGGAAGGTCCCAAGTTTGATCCCCAGTACCACTAAAGTAAAGTAAAAACTAAAAAAGGGGAGGGTCTGGGGCTGTAACTCTGTGCAAAGGCCTGGGTTCAATCCCACTACCAGAGTAAACAAATAAAAGGCAAAGAAGGTAGCCCAGAGCTTTTTGGTTCAATCACCAGAACCTAAAAAAAAAAAAAAAATCTCTAATTTGTCTTTATTTTTCATTCCACCACCAACTAGTATAAGATGGCATTTGAGAAGGATTTTTTTTTCCTTTGGCTGGTTCAGGCTACCTTAAAGGCTGGTCTGGTAAGGTATAGGGAGCTGGGGATCAAACCCCAGTCCCCTGCACCTGACTGGGTTTGCCCCAGCAGACACTTAAATAACTGAGCTATCCCACAAGTCCCCAGAAAGATGGCATTTGAAAACCACCACACAGTACTAGGTTAGTAGTATAGATAAGTGTCCTCCCTAATAGAATTTTGAAAATAATCCTTTTATATATTCTTAAGAATCTGGCCAAATAGCTCAATGGATTAAAGTGCCTACAAGCAGATGCAGGGGTGGGGTTGATCCCTGGGCCTGCTATGCTGGCCCCTGCCCCGGGGGGCGCTGAGACAGCAATTGAGACTGGGCGTGGTAGTGCACGCTTGTAATCCCAGCTCTTGGGAGGCTGTAAACAGGCGGCTCACTACTAGTCCAATCTAGTAGTGAGACCTGAACACCCTGTATACTCTTCCCCCAAAATACAAAATAAACCAAAAAAAGAATCTAAGGTGTTTTGTTGTAAATTCAAATAGCTACGAAGAATGTAATTTCTGGCACATTGTAATTTTTTTTTTGGTGGAACTGGGGATTGAACTCAGGCCCTTACACTTCCCAGGGAAGTGCTTATTCCACTGAGCCATCTCCCTGGCCCCTGGCACATTGTAAATATTAACACTACAAAACTGAGTTGTGATCTTACAAAATACATGCCCCAGAACTTATTTTTCAACATGTTTTTATTAGTACATATTTATTTTACACACAATATAATTTATTTTTTAAAATGAAATTTTTAGTAATTTTATTTGTAGACGTTCAGACTTTTTAATAATGAGAGATGAAAATATTACAATTTAAGGAAATTTCAAAGGTTTAAAATGAGAAATAAAAAATGGATTATGAACCTTTCATTGAAATGCTGGGGATATGAATATAAAATTTGCACAATAGAATTTAGACACCATAATTATTTGATGCTCACCATCACCAATTAAAAATACCTGCATAATCCCAATGGCTAGTTTTACATACTTCCCTAAGAGATAAGGAGATTTGGGATTAATCACGTCCCCCTTTTGAGGCTTCCCATGATCTCATCAGGACTGGGCCATCCTCTCCCAGTTACTAAGACTAAAGAGAAGACCAAGAAAATCGATTATTGACCAAAGTTAAGGATGAGTGCACCTACCCTTGCTACCACTGAGTCAGTATTACCTAAAGAACTTGCAATCTTATATTGACCCACATTGTACTGCCTCATGACGTTGTGCTATAAAACTTCCTTCTTTTTGCAGAACTGGGAATTGAACTCAGACCCTTGCGCTTGCCAGGGAAGTGCTTATTCCACTGAGGCATCTCCCTGGCCCCCAGGGCTTGTATATTTTTAAAATTTTTATTTTACTGGTATGTTTTAGATATTGTTATAAATTTTCTGACAGTTCCTTCAAGACATGTGCTGAGAATCTATGCTCTCAGAAATCATGGATGATGTTTTATTTTACATATGTCAAAAACTTCTTTAAAGTCCTTCAAAGTGGTGTATAAAGACCTTTAATGATCTACCATTCACAGTTCAACTGGTATCTCAGTTGGAGCTTTGAGGAACACTAGAGCTAGACAGGACCAGCTTGGTGCGTCTCACTGGATCCCTGGCTGGCCTTAAACTTCTGCCAATTCTCCTGCCTGGTGAATTTTTTTGGTAAAGTGAGAAAAGGATAGTTGTGAGGAGAGGTGGGAACAAAACCGGCTCGAAAGCAGCGCTCTGGGCAGTTGTGTTTCTGGGAAGAACCCATTTGGGAGCAAGAGCTGAGAACATTCCCTCATAAACAGTCTCTGTGGTCACACGGGCCTGGGGAGTGCTCACTTCCCTCCAGGCTAGGCACAGCCAGCACCAAGAATGCGGGACTAGACCCGAAAGCACGACAGCTGCATTCTAATCCTCAGACGTAACCCCGAGGTTGCGCAGTGGGCAGTCCCCCGATTGCATCTTTGTTGTAGCAGTTTCTTTGGACAGACTCATTTCATGGCTTGTGCTGGGCTTATTAGCTCTAGTTGTTTTTTGTTTTTTTCCTTCAGAATATCTTTATTCTTGAAAGAAAGCTCCCATCTGAGAGAGGGACAGGAGGGGGAGCCCCGAGCTGGTGGTGCCCTAGCTCTGGTTTATGAAATGTAGTTTTTTGTTTTGTTTGGTTTGGTTTGGTGTGTGTGCGCGCGCGCGCGTTTTTCTGTGGCCGGTTCAGCCCACCCTGGGGGCAGGTTTGGTTTGGGATATGGTGTCTGGTATTTAGGATAGAACCATGGTCCCTGCGTGCTTGCCTAAGCAGATGCTTTAGGCTGCTGAGCTATCATGCCAGCCCCCCAAATGTAGTTATTTTCTGATCTTAACATCTCTAAATTCTGGGATGAGGAGTTATCCTATGTTTTTACTGGGTGGGGGTGTGGGGGTGGGGTATAAATGGTTTGCAGAAAAAGTCTTGATAGTCTTCAGGCCTAGGCTGGCAGAAGTCACAGTGATCCTCCTGCATCAACCTCCCTGTGCTGGGATTATAGGCATGGGTACCACGCCCTCTGGGAGTTACCTGTGTGGAATGTAAAGCCCCCGCAGAGCCCCTGCAAGAGCTGTCCAGAAAGCCCTGCTTCACAGCATTTCTTCACACCTTGTACCACTGTAGCCTCTTTCTCTTTCTGCACTTCCCCACTTGATCATCACGAAGTAAATGGTTTGCATCTAGACTTATTGTGAGAGAGATGGATTACTGCGAAAGCCGTGCCGGGGAATGGAGCTCAATCTGTGAACCAAACATTTGAGATGGGTCTCCACCACTTAACCCAGGTGGATATGGTGTAAATGCCTGTATTCCTAGCACTTGAGAGGCTGAGGCAGGATTGTTATGAGTTCAAGGCCAGCCTGAGCTACATAGTAGACCCTGTCTCAAAAAAATATCAAGGGGCTGGAGAGGTGGCTCAATAGAATAAGCGCTTGCCTGGCAAGCGCAAGAGCTTAAATTCAATCCCCCGTTTGGGGTATATCAAACCCTCTCTTCACTGTTCTCATTTTTTGTAACCTGTATAAAAATTCACAATATAAAGGAATCTGTTTGCCAAGCATGGTGGCACACACCTGGGAATCAGAGGCCGGAGGATTGTGGTGAGTTCCAGGCCAGGCTGGAGCACACACTGAATTCCAGGCCAGCCTGGGCTACATAGTAAGAGCCAGTCTCAAAAAACAGCAGCAGCAACAACAAAAAGAATCTATTTTTTTCTAATTCATATACACAAAGAAGTTTTTACCTTGCTTTTTATTTTTATTTATGTATTTGGCACAGAGTCTCACTACTCAGCTCAGCAACAGTAGTTGCTGATCCTCCTATTTGCAGCCTCCCCAGCGCTAGGATTACAGGTGTGAGCCAGCGCTCAGGTCGCCGCGGCCCACTCAGTGTGCCCGGGGGCGGGGCCAGCGTGGCATGTGATGCTGGAGATCAAGCCCCCACCCTGCACAGGCACTTAGTCCACTGAGTGGACTCTCGGGCCCCATGGCTCAGATTTATATTTTGAAGAATTACTGGCTTCTGCAGAAAATGGATCAAAGGGGGCAAAAATGTGCAGTATACTGTATATTGTGATAGATGCCTCCCTGAAAGTATATATATAACCTTAAACTTTTGGAAGATAAAAGCATTTTAAACTGGGCAGGCTGAGGCAGCAGGATTTCTGAGTTCTAGGTCAGTCTGAATTACTGAAACCTTGTCTTTAAAGAGGTTGGAATTTTCTAAGAAATATCCTTTTTGTTGTTGTTGTTTGGGCAGAACCAGGGATTGAACTCAGGCCCTTGCGCTTGCCAGGGAAGTGCTTATTCCACTAAGCCATCTCTCCAGCCCTCTAAGAAATATCCTAGTTTTATCTTTTTGATTTTTCTGTATTTACTATATTTGGTTGGGGAAGGGAAGACTGGTACAGAGTAAGTGGAGAAAAAGAAGACATTTTCCCCTAAAAGTCCTGGAAAGAACTGTATTATTGACTAATTAGGTTTTTCTTTTTTGTCTTTTTGAGACAGATCTTACTATGCAGCTCAGGCTAGCCTTGAGCTCACTTTGTAGCCCAGGCTGGTTTCAAACTTTCAGTGATCCTCCCGCCTCTACCTTCCCAGTGCTGGGATTACAGGCGTGCACTCCCATACCCAGCCTGACTAATGAAGCCAAGCAAAAACAACTCTTTCGTCCAAAATGAAAATAACTATTTCTGTCCTTATGTGACTGAGCTATTTCCCTGGCCCTCAGGCTGGCTTCAAACTCGTGAACTACCATGTCAGCTAGGTCTATAAACACTGAAATTTGAGGTATTATTATCTCTATTCTGGTGGGTGGCTGTTAAATCTTATCTCTAAGCTTGCATTCATACATGGATTTATGTGTGCACTCTAAGGGCTGAGGCTGCTATGCCCCTGTGCAACAGGGCAAGACAGGTTTGGCAGTGTGCACCTATAATTGCAGCACTCTGGAGGCTGAGGCAGGAGGGTCACTGAGTTTTTACAGCCTGGGACACACAGTGATTTTAAAGCCAGTCTGAACTATAGTAGTGAGACCCTGTCTCAAAAGGAGAAGGAGAAGAAAGGAAGAAGGAAAAGGAGGTGCGGGAGGAGGAGAAGGAGAGGGAAGGGGAGAAGAAAAAGAAGAGGGCAAACTAGCTCCCAAGCATCTTCTTGGGTTTTCTTGGTGGTGTTGTTGTTATTGTCTTTTTGAGATAGGGTCTCACTATGTAGTCCAGGCTGGCCTTGAGCTCACTTGTAGCCCAGGGTGTCATGAAGTGACCTTGATCCTCCTGCCTTAGCCTCCTGAGTGGTACACCACCATGCCCAACTTTAAAATCCCTGCTGTTTTTTTGGGTTTTTTTTAGGGCAGGGTCTACAGGGCCTCACTACATAGATCAGATTGGACTCTAGTGATCCTCCTGTTTTCAGCCTCCCCAGCGCTGGGATTACAGATGCATGCCACCATGCCCAGTCTCAGTCCCTGGCTCAGCATGTCCCAGGGGCAGGGCCAGCATGGCATGCTGGGGATGAACCGGCCACTGTGCTCTGCTGAAGCAGGTGCTTTAGTCCACTGAACTATCTGGCTGGCCCTGAATTGCCTGGTTTTGGAAGCTAAGGTTCATCAGATTTGCCAGGTGTGGTGGCTCAAACCAGTAATATCATCACTCAAGACTGAGGCAGGAGGATTGCTGTGAGTTGGAGGCCAGTCTAAATTACAGGGCAAGGACTGGTCAAATAGCTCAGTGGATTAAAGAGCCTGCTTTTAGGCAGGGGAGTTGATTCCCAGGCCTGCCTGCCAGGGGCGGGCTGAGACAGTGATTGAGACTGGGCGTGGTGGCACATACCTGTAATCCCAGCACTTGGGAGGCTGTAAACAGGAGGATCACTATAGTCCAATCTAGGCAGTGAGACCCTGTAGACCCTGTCCTTAAAAAAAAAATTACATGGCAAGACCCTGTCTCAAAAAAACTAAAACAAAAGGAGGAAAAAAGAAATAAAATATACAAAGTTTTACTTTGGTATGGTCACTAAACCTTTTTACTTTGCGGGGGCGGGGGGGGGGAGTACCAGAAATCAAACTCAGGGCTTCTCCCTTGCCAGGCAGGCGCTGCACCACTAAGCTACATCTCTGGTCCAAACTTTTTTTCTTAAGAGTAGGAAAATCTATTGGGAAAAGGAATGGGGAATAAGGTAGCCCCTAAGAGACAGGAGGGGCCCCAAATGGGGTGCCCTAAAAACTTATTCATCATGGCAGAAACAAAAACATGCATAAGCAATGAAATGTTAAATCAATTGTGGTATATATATTGTTATTAAATGATACTAAAAATATTTGTTGATATTAAAGCTCATTATTAAAATCATGACTGCTAGGATACAATCTATGAATATTAAACAATTAGGCAAATTGTCTAAAAGAAGACTATTTAGACAATAGTGCTTCTGGGTATGGGAAACAATGAGTGATCTTTTCTTCTGGGAGCATATTTGGACAGGAAGTGTAATATTCGGTGTAGCTTTTAGTTATTCAGCTATAACACTGTCAAGTCTATCAGGACTGTGTGTGGTGGCGCCTGCTGCAATCCCAGCACTTGGGAGGTCAAGGCAGAGGATCACCAGTCCAAGGTCAGCCTGGGCTACACAGGAGATCTGTTCTCAGAAAAAGTAAACAAGAAAAAAAAAAAAGTACTGTAGCAAAGGGTGATTTGGATGGAGGTACGTCTTGGTCTTGTAACACCTACACTGATTTAACCCCCAAGGAGGTCGTATAAACTGTAACTCCCTGTAAGCTAGACAGACAATTGCACTAGTATTTCTTTTTTTTTTTTTTTTTTAATTTTTTTTATTTATTTATGTATTTTGTGTGTGTGTGGCCAGTTCAGCCCACCAGGGGGCGGGGTTGGCTGGCATGTGGTGCTGGGGGATTGAACCGCGGTCCCTGTGCTTTGCTAAGCTTAGCTTGTTCTAAGTAGGTGCTTTAGACCACTGAGCCATCTCACCAGCCCAAGTATTTCTAATAATCATAGTAGACTATGATTATTATCCTCAATGTAAATCCAGTGGAAACATTAAACTCTTCATCTTTCTGTGCATATGTAGCACTGGGGATTGAACCCACCTGTACTCTACAACTGACCTATATCCCCAGCCCTCTTCTTTTGTTGTCTTTTTGAGATAGGGTCTTGCTATGCAGTGTAGGCTAACCTTGAATGCACTTTGTAGCCCAGGCTGGCACCAAACTCGTATCCTGCCTCTGCCTCCCAAGTGCTGGGATTACAGGCACGCACCACCATGCCCAGATCCTTTTTTTTTTTTTTTTTTTTTTTTGAGACAGGGTTTTGCCAAACTCCCCGGTTTGGCTGGGCATGGTAGCATATATGGGAATCCCAGCACTTGGGAAGCTGAGGCAGGAGGATTACCTGGAGTTCAAGGCCAGCCTGGGCTACATAGTGAGATCAAGGCCTGCCTGAACTAAGCCTGAACAAGACCCTGTCTGCAAACAAACAATTGTCCAGGTGGTCTGAACTCGCCATTCTCCTGCCTCATGCTTTTTTTTTGGAACTGGGGATTGAACTCAGGCCCTTGCGTTGGCCAGGCAAGCGCTTATTCTGCTGAGCTATCTCTCCAGCCCCTGCCTCATCCTCTTGAGCTGCCACTGTATATAGTTAACTCAATAGCTAGATAAAAATAAAACAGGAAATAGAAGAAAAGGGCCCATCAAAAAAGATTGCTAGGGAAGATACAGTGAATCATCTTGTAAACATCCACTATTCACCCACTTTATGCCAGGCTGGGACCAGGGGAGGGGGCACGGAAGACGGTCCCCTACCCTGATGTACTTCACTCTGGTGGCTAAGCCGTACCAATGTCACAGATGGAACCGTAGGCTGTCCTCTCAGAACCAAGAGCCAATTGTGAGAGAAGCACAAGACCTCACCAAGGCTTTGGCAAAGGATAGTTGAGTCTGACCAAAGATGAGCCAAGCAAGGTCTAGGAGCTAATCTTCATCTCAGAGGAAAGGTGCCATGGCATCCAGCACTATCTCCTGCAGCTTTACTGAGACTAAAGTGAAATTAGGGGACAAACTGCTTGGGGATACCCCATACTTGAGGGGTTCCCCTGGTAAACATAAAGGGGAATTCCCTTAAATATGGTAGAACCCTAACTGTAAGTTTAGGGGTTTGAGGGGAGAACAGATTCCTGCTTGCTAGCAGGAGACTGGAAGGGGTGGGGGAATTCCTAAAATCTCCACTTACAGAGTAGGAGATCCCCTTCTGCTGCTCAAGTTCCTTTGTTACAGGGTATGCACTCTGAGACTGCTCTGAGGAATAGCCTGTGAGCTTCCTGATATCTAGGGTGTCAGACCTTCCTTTAGGTTCACGGAACAATAGCTTGATAAATGCACAAAGGCACACACACATAACGTATATGAAAAATTACATAAGCACACAGGTACACACACATGCACACACCCCATTCACTGGTACTATTTGGCTGTTAGTTCAGAAGTCATAGAATCAAAACTGTTTATTTGTATCCATTCAACCTACTATAAACTGATCGGTTCAATGTAATTTAGAGTATTTTATAAAACATTAGGTAAGAGCCAGGTGTGCTGGAGCCTGGCTGGGCTATAATCCCAGTACTTGGGAAATCGAGACAGAAGGACTGTCATGAGTTCAAGGCCAGCCTGGGCTACACAGTGAATTCAAGCCTCGCCTGAACTACATAGTGAGACCCTGTCTTCCTTTTTTTTGCTTTCCTTTTTTCTTTCTTTCTTTCTTTTTTTTTTTTTTTTAACGAAACCAGGGATTGAATTCAGGCCGTTGAGCTTGCCAGGGAAGCACTTATTCCACTGAGCCATCTCCCTGGCCCCCAAGACCCTGTCTTCAAACAATTAGGTAAAATAGGTGTCTGAGAAATATGCAGTCCTGTAACATTATCAACTCACACATTTTTGGCTGATTCTAAGTACTTCTAAAAAGAAAAAAAAAAAGGGAAGAAACAAAGAAAAGAAACAAAAAAAAAAAGTAGCAGCAGCATCACTTGATAAGAACACCTATGATGTACTAAGGAGACAAGAGAGGCAGCAGATTTGAATTTAGTAGTTGCGGAATGCAAATAAGATTTTAAAATTGAAATAAAATTAAATCCATTTTTTTGCCTTCTATCACTGTAATCTTAGCTGAACAATTAACTTTAGCAACACCTCTTTTCTTCCTCTTGAGACAAGGTCTATGTAGTTCAGGCTGACTACAGCGATCCTCCTGCTTTAGCCTCTCAGAGTTCTGGGATTAGAGCTGTGTGCAGGTACACTGGGTGGTAACTACACATTTTAAAGGGGGTAGAGGGACTGGCAAAATAGGTCAGCAGTCTAAAGCACCTGCTTAGGCAAAACTTAGGCAGGCACCAGGGACCATGGTTCAATCCCTGGCACCATATACCATGCCAGCCCCATCCTGAGTCAGCCCCCCCCAAAAAAATCCCAATTACTAAAAAAAAAAAAAAAAAAAAAAAAAATGGGGCAGGAAGATGTCTCAGTGGAATAAGTGCTTCCCTGGCAAGCACAAGGGCCTGAGTTCAAACCCTGGTTCCACCAAAAATAGGGGGTAGGGTTGATGGTTAAAATATAATAAATAATTACTTGCAAAATGCCTAATGCCTAGAACTGAAAAACACATGAAGGAAAAAGCATAGTATTATTACATGACTCCATACAGGACACGTATTATATACTGCCACAGTAGGCAGAACTCTAGTTTTCGTAGGGTGTAAGTCACAAATTTCCACTATTCTAAATGTTCCACAAATTAGAATTTCATGATTATTGACTGCTAGTGGCAAGATGACAATATGCTTATTGCTGGAAAAATAATTCAAAGCTTGCTTTTTTGCGAAAAGGTAGTAATGTCATTTTTTTTATTTTTTCAGGCTAGCCTCAGGCTCATTGTGTTGCCGAGGCTGGCCTCAAACTTGCAATGATCTTTCTACCTTGGCCTGGAGTGTTCTGGGATTACAGGAGAGAAACACTATTCCTGGCAGTAGCATCATTCTTTTTTTAACATATATGTATTTATTTATTTGCACAGGGTCTCACTACACAGCTCGGGCTCACAGTGGTGCACCATCACACTCAGTTTCAGTGGCTGGCACTGAGCCCCTGGTTCCAGGGCCAGCAGGGCATGTTGTGCTGGGATTGAACCCAGGTTCTTGCACTTGCCAGGCAAATGCTTAGACCACTGAGCTATCTTCTCAGCTCAATAGCATCATTATTTAATTTGAAATTACTTCACTCTGTAAAGTGGAACTAATGGGGGTTTTTTGTTTGATACATAACATTACTCACACAGGTACTAAAATTAAGAGTGAATTAAGTGAAAGTGGCTTCGAATAAATCTATACAACCCATACCTAAGTCTGGATGTGCATGAGTTATATTTACAAACTTGTCACATAAATTTGATTTTATAGCTAATCTTTAAAAATACTGTGTTTCATATTATATGAAGGTAAGGCTCAGATAGTTATTTTTAAAATAGAAAAACTCTAAAATAATAAATGAAGAAACAAAAACCATAAAACTAGAGATTCTAAAAATTGTTAACATGTGCTTATTATAAAACATATGTTCCAGCACTGGGAAGGTTGAAACAGGAGGGTTGCTTCCAGTTCAAGATCAGCCTGGGGCCTGAAAAAGTGAGCACAAGGCCAGCCCAAACCGCATAGTGAATCCTGTCTCAAAACAAACAAAACCCCCAAAAAATATATTATGTGGGAGGGTAGTCTCTAACAATCCCTCTTTCTATATCATCCATAACTGTAAAGAGTTCATGTATATTCTCATTTTTAACGTCTATCCTAATACGATTTTTTAATGTAAGAAACAACGGTGCCATAAGTATCTTTCTTAGTCAACAATTATTTGGGACATATTTTGTTGCTAGTTTGTAATTCAACTTCTGACAAGTATACATCTTGAAAGAGTCTTCTGTTTGACAACTTTTTTTTTTTTTTACCTGAAATAGGCTTGAACAAAAAAAAAAATTTGCCTACCTTTGCAAATTGATAAATGTGGCTAAGTCTGCTGAATTTTGTATATTAGAAAGTTTTAAAGTCAAGGGGTGTAAGGGCTCTAAATGGGAAAACCTTTTCCTGAAAAACCTGACCAAGATTATAATTACGGGAGATTCAACTCCCTGTGCAATCTGTGCTAATCATTTTAAATTCCATATACAACAGAAACATCTACGAGAGTCTTAAAAATTAATTCGTGCCTTGAAATACCATCTTCGCAGTTACACACGCTCTTCGGAGCCGAGCGCGACGCCCGTAGGAGCAGGCTCCTCCTAGCTGCTGGGGAAAACCCTGCCTAATATTTATAACGTTATGACATACTGTAATACTCACAAGGTGGTTGTAGAAGTATAAACACGACTGGAGTTATCTGATTGGCTGCTGGTGATGTAACACCCAGGTCAATACTTCCCAGCGAACGCACGTGTTCGACCTTTTATTTAAATTTCCATTTCATCACAGCAGCAAGACACTCGGGGCGGTGCATTTTCTGTGCAATGACTACTGCCCAGGGCCTGAGGTGTCGCCTCACGCACACAATGCAGCCGAGGAGGTGTCCGCGGCCGGACCTTCCCGGCGTGAAAGGCACCGCCCGGTCCAGTCTTTGTGAAGGAACAAAATAAGTTCACTTCCTCGGCCGCCGCCGCCCACCACCCACCACCCATCCCCTGCAAATGACAAGGCTGGAGCGCAGCGCCCGCCGCAGTTATTTCCAAAGTCCCAGGTGAACTCGTGGCGAGGGAGGAAAATGCGCGTCCCGGGCGCGGGTAGGTGCGCGCGGGCGGCGGGAGGCGGCCAGACCCTGACACTCGCCAGCTGTTTGTCCTCCGCGCGGCCGGCCCCTCCCCGGGACCCCCCGGCCTGCTGCCCGGCCTTTTGTCCCCCGCCCCTCGGCCGACTTCCTTCCCCGCGGCCGCACCCCCGCCCCCAGGCCGAGGCGCGGCCCGGCCCCTTTCCCGGTCCCC
>NW_004524690.1:2717759-2727167 GCF_000260255.1 Octodon degus
GGCCCGAGGCCGGGCGCCAGCCGGGGCAGCGGGCGGCGGCGGCGCGCGCCATGTCGTTCAGTGAGATGAACCGCAGGACGCTGGCGTTCCGAGGAGGCGGGTTGGTCACCGCCGGCGGCGGCTCCGCGAACAATAACGCTGGCGGGGAGGCCTCGGCTTGGCCTCAGCCGCGACAGCCCGCGCCGCCCGCGCCCCCGCAGCCCAATGGGCGGGGGGCCGACGAGGAAATGGAATTGGAGGGCCTGGAGCCCCAGGACGTGGAGGCCTCCGCCGAGGCCGGCGCCGCCGAGGAGCCCAAGGAGTTGCTGCTCCCCCAGGACGCGGGCGGCCCCACCTCGCTGGGCGGCGGCGGCGCGGGGGGCCCCCTGCTAGCGGAAAGGAACCGTCGGACTCTGGCCTTCCGAGGAGGCGGTGGCGGGGGTCTCGGCAACAATGGCAGCGGCCGCGGCCGGCCCGGGACCTCGGCGTGGCCCCTGAGGCATTTCAATGGGCGAGGGCCGGCGGCCGTGGATCTGGAACTGGACTCGCTGGAGACCAAGGAGTTGATGCAGGACGGCGCGTCCCAGAGCGACAACACGGAGGACGAGGAGGAGGGGGCGAGCCCGGGCGACGGCAGCGGGGCGGAAGGCGGCAGCTGCGGCCACAGCAGGCGGCCGGGCGGCGATGGCGGGGACGAAGTGGAGGGCGGCGGAGCGGGAGCCGGCGAAGGGGAGCCTGCGCAGCTCCTGGCGCTCGCCCGGCCCAAGACCCTAATGCAGAAGCTCCAGTGCTCCTTCCAGACCTCCTGGCTCAAGGACTTTCCCTGGCTGCGCTATTCCGATGATACTGGCCTTATGTTTTGCGGCTGGTGCCAAAAGACCCCTGAGGATGGAGGGAACGTGGACCTTCCCCAGGTGGGGCACGATGAGCTTTCGCGAGGGACCCGCACCTACAAGAAAACCCTGCTCCTGAGGCACCACGTCTCTGCGGAGCACAAACTCCACGAAGCCAACGCCCAGGTACGTACAGTTCAGCCTGATACTGCTTTCTGAGATGCTTCGGGGAAAGGTTGATCGGCTTTACAAACCTTCCCGGGTGAAAAGGTCTCCCCGGTGGAGCGGTGCGGGGAGCGTCTTCGTGGGGGTTAGAAAGCCTGGGAACAAAGTTTTCAGAAGTTTTGTAGGGGGAGGGGAATGGAATGACAGCGCTGAATTTGTTTTATTTTTTTACGGCTTGGACGTCGTTGCTTATCAGATTGAATTACAAAGAAGATTAAAGAAAGTGACGTTGAGTTTTAACCTGAAAGATTTGAGTTTGGGTCAGAAATGTGATTAGCTGTGATTTTAGACAAGCTAGCTTACTTTCGTAGATGTTTAGTGTGCTAAAGGAAGTCAGGCTGGCTGCTCTTAGAGAAGAGGTTGAACAGTTTAGCTTTGACGCTTTCACTGTTAGAAAAAAATCCATCTGAGCAGATTCTTGTGTTGGTCAAAATAATGTGAAATATAAACGCCATATGTAAACATAGAGGAAGCTGTTTGAATAACACTCCTTTCATTTGTGAATAATTTCACTAAATTTCTCTCTTTGTGTTTTCAAAAGCTTTCTTGTTATAGCAGTTTAAGCGAAGTACTTTAAATACAGTCTTGGAACTGTTTAATGTGAATTATTTGTACCAAATACTGTACTTGATTTGGCCAGGTAGGAAATTTATTTACCAAACACCTTCAAAGTCAAAAATACATATCTAAAAAACAAGTAAACTGAGGAATAGTTTTTAGTTATTTTAGCGTTTCTAAAGATAGTAGCCTAACATGTTGCTAGCTCTTTTCAAGCCAAGAAGATGTTGATTAGACCTTCTTCTGATTTTAGACAACCTGTGGTGATGGCTGTAGTGTCCTTCTTTTATATCAGTAGCCAGTCATTGATTTTAGGAAGTCAGCGGTCAGGTGTTAGTCGCTTTCTGGTGTTTATGGGAGCGATCCTGCCGTTCAGCACACTTGCGCTGGAGTTAATTGTGCACGCCAGTAACCTACCGACACAGCACAAAAGGAACTTAGAAGTTAGGGCTTTAACTTTAAAGCCTAAGTTGTTTTTCTTTTTTAGTTTAGTTTAGTTTTTGCCTTTTTTCCTCAGTGGGCTGCATGATAGTTTGAGTTTTGTGGATATATATTCAGTTACCTAAGCCTTAAGGTCACACTTAGAGACAGAATGCCCAGAAAGGTTAAGTAAATGGTCCTGAAACCACAGTAATCACTGAGACTAAAACCTATAATGACTTCTAACAGAAAAGGAAATTAATTTGGACTAAATCAGGATCAGTCCTTGGTTTTCTGTAGTTACTAGTTTTCTGAGCTTGGGTGAGGAGATGTAATATTTTCTTGTCTGTATGTGCCAAAGACATATATGTTACTCTGTAAAATATCTCTTGTTTTACAGAAGAGAAGTGTAAGGTTTAAGAGGGTTAAATAGTGTTTCTGAAGTTCTTAGTGGGATGATGAAAGTAGGGAAATTGTGAAAATGAAAGCTTAATTTTCAAATAATCTAGGTGGGTTATTTAGCAAAGTTTAGAAAGGCACTTGGAGTGAATTCTAACACCTCCCCCTACACCCTTGTTCTCTATGGGGATTGTACCCAGGGGCACCCTTATCACTGAGTTACTCTCCCAGCCCTTTTTATTTTGAGGTGTAAGGTTGCCCCAAGTGGCCCAGGCTGGTCTAATTTGTGACCCTCCTGCTTCAGCCTTCTGAGTAGCTGGGGTTACAGGCGTGCCTTATTAAATCAACAGTGGACCAGTTACTCTCATCAGCATGGTGTCTCCCTCTAGGCAGATCTGAATGGAATGCGAATTATAATTTAGCAGCTTAGTGAACTTGAAATCAGAGATGAGGGCAATTAATTGGATAACCTTCTGATTTAGGTGTGGATGTATCCTTTAGATATATAACTAGATCACAGAATTCATTCCAAGTTAATTTTTTTTTTAATTTGACCTCTGAAATATCCTTTCTCCTCCAATTGAGATTGGCCTTTACTATAATCTGTTAGGCCACTTTCTTTAAGGACATTTTTTGGTTAGATTTGAGAGATCCTGTTTTGTACTCCCTTGTCTTATTGGTCTCCTTGATTGTTTTTCGATGTTTTCAGTTTGAATTGATCTGCATCATTTCTCATGTGAGTGTGGGGGACAACTTGCTATACTCTATCTATCTATATAATTTCTGTCTTATTAATGAGTGACAGATTCCTGACTTGTCTTAGTTTTTTAGGTAGAGTTCAGCTTTTATTTTCCTTCTGTTGTTCTGAAGCTATTGATTACCTGTAGGAGGCAGTATAGCATAGCTTGTAGGAACATTCTTGGGGGCATGGTCCAAGAATCCTAATCCTCTACTTTCTTAGTAGTAAAATTAACTTCTCATTTCCTCACATATGCAAAATATGTTGTTGAATAACTTGGTAAATAATAACTGTTACCATGACTATTTTTGGGTTCTTAATTTTTTTTTTTTAAGACGGGCTCTGCTGTGTAATTTAGGCTGACCTTGAACTTATGTCTCTGCCTCAGTTTTCAGAATTGTAGGACTACAGGCATGAGCTATCACATCATGCCTTGCTATTTCATTACTTATTTTTATCACAGGTAACTGCTATGCTACGTTACTCCGTTATAAGGCATTTCTAGAAAGTGAATCCAGGGCCTTATGCAAGCTAGGAAGCTCAACCACTGGGCTACACAGCAGCATCTTATTTTTATTTTTTGCCATAGGGCGTAGCTAGGTCTTCCAGGCTGGTCTTGAGCTCAAGGTAATCCTGCCTGATCTTCCTGAGTGCTGGGATCACGGTATGTGTCACCATACCAGGCTAGCGTCATCAATTTTGTCAGCTTGTTTATTGAGACAGGGCTTCACTAAGTCTTACAAACTAGAGTCAAACGAGTTAAACCTCCTGTGTACCCAAGACTGGCCTTGAGTGCTCAAACCGATTGCCTTATGTAGCTTCCTGAGTGCTGGGATTGTTGTACCATACCTCATTGGTGATTTTGCCACTCTTAGGGAATTTTATTCTTTTTTTAATTTTTTTTTGGAACTAGGGATTGAACTCAGGCCCTTGTACTTGCCAAGCAAGCGCTTATTCTACTGAGCCATCTCCCCAGCTCATCTTTTGAGACAGCATCCCACTGTGTAATTGAGATTGACCTTGAATGAACTACCACTCCACTGTATAGCCTAGGCTGGCCTTGAACTCACATCAATCCTGCCTCAGCTTCCTGAGGGCTAGGATTACAGGGGCATACCATTACTACACCTGGCTTACAATTATTACTCTTAATTCTAAAGATTTAGCTGTTTATCATTTTTATATCTTCTGAGACTTTGGCCATCCAAGTCTGAGCATCCTGAGCCAGGTTTTCATCATACGTGTAATTCTTCCTCAGCTTCATGAATAATATGTTGCATTGGCTCCCTTTATTTTCCTGTTAACTTTTTGGTAGTGCTGGGAATCACCAAAGCCATGTATACGTTAGGCAGGTACTCTACTGCTGAGTTGCATCCCCAGCCCTCCTTTTTAAAAATACATTGTTTCAGAGGAGTGGGCAGATCTTACTATTTACTAAGGCTAACTTTTATTTTTTATATTTCTATAAATAAGAGGGTTTTAAAAAATATATTTTAGTACAAGGTCTATAGGATTTCACTACACAGATCAGACTGTAGTGATCCTGTTTTCAGGCTCCCAAGTGCTGGGATTATAGGCATGCACCACGACACCCAATCTCAGTCTCCATCTCAGTTCACCCTGGGGGTGGCATGGCATGCTGGGAATCAAACCCCATCTGCTGAGCTATCTGGCTGGCCCTAAATTATTTGTTAATATTTTAGGTGGTGACCGAAAGTACTTGAACACATTCTTTAAAGGTTTGATTTTTTAAAAAATGTGGAATCTTTTGCTTTGGGTGGCCTCAATTTTTCTGGGCTCAAGCAGTCTTCCTGCCTTACTCTCCTTAGCTAAGGTGCTGGGATTATAGGCATGTACCATGACACACCTGGCTTTAATAATCTTTTAATGGTACCTTAGCTTGAACTTGGGGTCTGAGCTACACCCCTAGCTTTTTGTAAAAAAAATTTGTTTTGTAACAGGGTCTTGCTACATTGCCCATACCGGCCTTGAACTTTCTGTCCTCCTTCCTACCTTGGCCTCTCCTACCCTAGTACTTAGGATTGCTGGTGTGCATCACTACACCCAGCTGGGAGTCAGTCAGTCAGTCATTCTCTCTGTCTGTCTCTGTCTCTCTGCCTGTCTCTCTCTCTCTCCCCCCTCCCCTTCTCCCCCTTTCCCTTTTTCCCCCTTCTCCCCCTCTCCCCCTCTCCCCCCTCTTTCATTCTTTCTTTCAGTCAAGGTCTCTCCTGTTTAGTCCAGGCTGACCTGGAACCCTCACAGTGATCAACTTGCCTCAGTCTTGCAAGTGCTGCGATTACAGGTGTGTGACACCTTACCTATGCTGCACACTAACTGGAGTACCTGAAGTTCCATGAACATGCCTTCTGAAACTTTGTGTTTAGAGCCTTTTGTCATAGAGGTATCCCTGAGACTGTAGCTGGTCTTGTTTTTTTGAGAGGGGCAGAGTACTAAATGGATTTTTATTTTGAGAAACAACTGGGCTGTATTGTCAAGAGTCAAGTTTAATGATTGGCTTTTTCAGGATTTGACCAGAGGATTTAAATGTGCTTTAATTAACATGATTATCACTATATCTCAATTCAAGCCAGTTTCTACCCAACTGTGAAATTTTCTAGCTTTAAGCACCCAATTTGTCAACTCTTTCTGCATTTTACTACCCCTATAACAAGCACTAAAAAATAGTATAAATTTAACTTTCCAGAAATTAGAGAATTCAGACAGTGATCTGGTTGAAATTACTTGTTGGATTATGTTAACATCAGGTTTAGCAAACAAGGCAAGGCAGACCTACCAGCCTTCTTTGCTTTGGGCAGGAATAAAGCCCCAAAATTGGCTGATTGATTTCCTTTTAAAGATTTAGGGGGAAACTCTGAAAGACCTTTGTTTGAAAGAAGAAATAAATATTAGAGAAGAAAACAGTGGCCCAAAATTACTATTGTATAATACTCGAAATTGTTATTGTGAAACCAGTGAAGACTGGTTCATTTATCTGTTTTTCAAAGTTTTGTTAGTGCACTTTATTGTATAGGCTTGACTTTTTTCTCTCTTAAATTTAGCTTATTAGGCATCTTAGGTAGATATAAGGTGATGGAGATAATTTATAAGATTTTATCGGCCCTTGATGAACTTTGTATTGTAAGGAGACAGACATGAGAATAAAATGATACAGGTACCATGGTGGAAATATATTCAGGGTACAGATGATAAAGGAAGGGATAGATCTTTTCTACCTGTAAAGTTGGAAAAGCTTACAGAACTGGTTCTTGAACTTAATCATGTAAATAAGTAGGAGGCTATTCTGGCACTAGGGTTCAGAGGACCACAAGAAAATGAAGAATGGTGTCTCTTTTTTGTTTTGCTTTGATTTTTTTTGATGGGATCTTACACTGTAGTCTAGGTGGCTTGGAACTCACGTGTCTTCCTGCCTCAGCTTCCTGAGTGTTGGAATTACAGGTGTGACCACTGAGTTCACTTAAGGGCGGTGTCTGGTGGTGGTTTGTGTGTGAAGGGCCCTAAAAATTTTAAGAGAAAGTTGGTGATAAAGCATATGTTTCATAGTAAAATTGGTAGGTTAACGTGTTCCTTTTAAGTCTGTCTCCCTTTCCCTGAGCAGTCTTCCTTAAACAAGAGAATCCCATTAATAGGGGACATCATAGTAATGATCATAAGACTGTAAAAACAGCTTCCTCTGGCATGCACAAAGTCCTGAGTTTGATTCATGGTATAAAAAATAAAGAATAGTTTCCTATATCTCTACCAACTATTAGTTTGTCACTGTCACTATCCCATTGATACATTTGCTATCATAGCCTTTGTCTTCATATTCTCACATAAAAGTGAGATTTTTTTTAATTGAAGCAAAGTTTTACTAAAGGTAGGAAAAAAACAGGCTCTGCAGAATGAGTTTGAGCCAAGTAACAGTAGGAAAAAAAGTAGGCCCTATAGCATGAGGGCAGCCCATCCATACAGGCCAAGAATACAGTGACCTAACATTTAAATTTGGAAATGGACCTTAATATTTTCTTCCAATATATTTAAATACAGGTATTTTGTTTGTTTGTTTGTTTGTTTTTTAAATGTCTTTAGTACAGGGTCTCACTGCACAGATCAGACTTCTAGTGATCCTTTCTGTTTTTCAGCCTCTGAAGCACTGGGGTTACAGATATGTGGCACAACGCCCAGTCTCAATTGCCATCTCAGTGCACCCCCCCCAGGGGGTGGGGCTGGCATGGCAGGCGGGGGATGAAACCCCATGCTCTATGTCTGCGGAAGCACGTGCTTTGATCTGAGCTATCTGGCTGGCCCTTTAAAATACAGATTTTAATCTTCTAATGTTTTTAGCTTAAACTTTGATATTTGCATTGGAAATGTGTTTTTCGCTAATCCTTTTATTAAAGCAAGGACTGAAATTTTGAGAGTAGATACTACCTTGATTTTTTTTTTCACAAACTAGCATTTTCCAAACATTAATGGATTGACTATACATTGTTGAAACTAAAATTTGTAGTATAGTGATTGGAGGTAAAGTTAGCTTCTCCTCAGAAGCAGTAGTAGTCTTATGTTCCACAAGCTGGTAGTGTTAAGTCGTTCCCTAATGCTGGAAGGCAGTTTGAATTTTTTGCTTTCTCTCGTCCTATTTCCCCGCCTAAATTCTGCTTGCTTAACGTTTCTTTCAGATATTTTTCCCTGTTTTTGTATGCCTCACTTTCTGTTAACATCCATCTTGCCTTGTTAAAGTCCTCTTTTCTTATAAGAACATTGTAGTATTATAATAGCTTTTGTGTGTGTGTGTTGTGTGTGTATATGTATGTATATATGTATGTGTCTATTTTGTGTGTTTGGTACAGGGTCTTACTACAGATGCTGGCATGGCATGCAGTGCCGGGGATTGAACCCTGGTCTCTGCACTTGCCTAAGCAGGCACTTAGTCCACTGAGTAATCTCACTGGCCTTGTATGTAACAGTTTTCTAACTGGTCACAATATTTGCAGACTTAGCCCCTGATATTAATTTTTCCCATTGTTGCTACAATGGTATTTTTGTGTCCCCCAATCCAGTTCTATCACTCCCGTTTTAGAACTCTAGCTCTGGGTTTAGTTCCCAGCACCAAAAAGGAAAAAAACAAAATTCTGTATCTGTTTACCTCTCTCTCTGTAGAGATACAGATATATCCAAATATAAAAAGCTCTTTATTTTACCCATAGTACTTGTTCTTAATCTTCTGAGTGCCCACATTTATAATCTGATGAAATTAATGGACAGCTGGGCAAGATGGCAAACACCTGTAGTCCTAGCACTCAGGTGGCAGTAAGCCGAAGGGTTGCCAAGAGTTTGAAGCCAGCCTGGGTTACATAGTAAGTTAAAGGCAAGAACCTGTGGGCATTTTTTTTTTGTTGTTTTTTGTTTTTTTAATGAAAGGAAAGGAATGTGATAGGTGGTTGTAGGCTCTTTGGGGCTGAGTGAAGCACCTTGAAGTTCTTTGAATCTAGAATCTGAGATTGTACCAAAGATGTCCAACCTATGACCTGTGGGCCACTTACCCTTTACTACTTATATGCATTAAGTTAGATATTTCATATACATCTCAAGACAGTCACTCTTAACGCATTGTGGCCCAGGCAAGCCAAAAGATTTTGACATGATGAACCTATCCCCTTTTTCCCTTATGCAGTTTCATGTGTTTAGATGTTCATCCTCTCGTCCAATTCTTGGTATCTTGTAAGGCTGTGTTCAGATCTCTTCAAAAGTATTGTGTACAGAAAAATTAGATATACTTCTCTGCTTTTACAACATCTCTGCTTACATCATACTCTTCAGTACTTGAAGGGTCACTGTTAGTCATAACTTCCAAGTTTTGGAGATAAGTTTAAATTGCTTTGGCTTGCATATACTATAGTCAAAGCAGATGTTCAGTTAATAATTACAAAACGAAAGAGTAAAGTTAGAATTTTCAAGCTTTTAAGAGCTTTTCCCCCAAGCAGAATAGTTATTATTCATAGCCTATGTCTGAAAATAAGTATAAGGATGATGGGTTAGAAGGATTTTAGCTAAATGAATACTTCTCTGTATCCTCTAAGCTTCAGAAGAATTGATTCTAAGATCTTAGCCAGATTAAAATTAAGATTTTATGAGCATCTTCACAAGTAAAATTCAAGATCTGATATTTGACTGTGAAAGTCCATTCCCTTAAAACCTTCTATAATCATTTTAGACTGAGTCTGAGTTGTGTTTTCCTTTTTTTTTTTTTTTTTT
>NW_004524690.1:2727267-2748038 GCF_000260255.1 Octodon degus
CTGATATTTGACTGTGAAAGTCCATTCCCTTAAAACCTTCTATAATCATTTTAGACTGAGTCTGAGTTGTGTTTTTCTTTTTTTTTTTTTTTTTTTTTTTTTTGTATTTTAGGGAAGGGTCTACAGTGTGTTCAGGGTCTCACTACTAAATTAGACTGGTAATGATCTGCTTGTTTATAGCCTTCCAAGAGCTGGGATTACAGGTGTGTGCCACCGTGCCAGTTTCAGTTGCCATATCAGAGGCAGACCTGCGAGGAAGGCCTAGGGATAGAACCTCTAGCCCCTGTGCCTGCTTGCAGGCACTTTAATCCGCAGAGCTATTTGTCCAGCCCTTGTGTTTTCCTTTTTGACAAGATTTTTATATTTGAAAAAATAATTGTGTAAATATTTACCACCCACCTCTTCATCAGTTTTTAATTAGTGATAACTTATGTTACCAAAATACTAACTGGAAATAGAAGGTTAAAAAAGGGACCAAAAAGAGATAACTTGGTTGATTTTGTGTTTGGTTTTAAAAGTTTCTTAATTTATTTGCTTCAGCAAATATTATTGGCAGTTCATTTTATTGCTATATGCATATTTAGCTACTTTACCCAAATCCTCAAGTAATAATCTCCTTGGAGAGTACACATTTCTTGACTTGGAAATGTTTGATTTTGAAGGGAATATTTAATAGCCATTACAAACACATCATAGGTGCTGGGGTTGTAGCTCAGGGGTAGAATGCTTGGTAAGCTTATGCTGAGGCCCTGGCTTTATCACCACGAACAAAACAATTCACTCTGGGAGGCTGCAACAGAAGAATCATGTTTGAGCCCAGCCTAGACAACTTAGTGATCCCATTTCTAGTTAAGAAGTTAAAAAGGGCTAGGTTTATAGCTTAGTGTGAATGCGCTGAATTTAGTCCTCAGTACCACAAAAAAGAGAAAAGTCCACTCGAAATCACGAAACACATAGCATCATGTAGTCTTTTTACTAAATAATGAAAATAAAATTGGCAATATTGCTTATGAAATCAAGGGGATGTTATGTTTTTCCTCATTTTTCCTCAGGAAAAATCGTGATTATACAGTGTTTGATTTGTAGAACTTGTATCAAAATACAGTGGACAGATATTTTAGTAGTTGGGATTTTAAGTTTGTGTTTATGTGTTATTTAGGGTTCAACTGAGTGTGTTTGCACTGAACTACAATTCCAACCTCCCTCTCTTTTATATTGAGACAGAGTCTCACTGAGTCAACCTCAGAATTGACTGAGTTATTTTTAAAAATACATTTGGACTCACGCACAAATGTACTTTTAAAAAGATTTAGTCCAGTCTGTGCAATTTAGCAAGAAAATATTAAAGGGTAAGAAATGTTACTTGGTGGTGTAAGAGACCTTGACTAGGATGTTGAAGCTCTGGTGAGTTTGGTCCCCAGCCAGCACTACAGAAAGAAAGAGGACTTTTTCTTTTGCTGTACCAGAGATTGAACTCAGGACCTTGTGCTTGGCAGGCAAGCATTTATTCTACTGAGCTATCTTCCCCAGCCCAAAGAATTTTTTTTTTCCTTTTTGATGGTACCAGGGATTGAACTCAGGACCTTGCCAGACAAGCACTTATTCCACTGAGCAAGAATTTTAATCACATTGGTAGGATCAGCTTAGAAAATGGAGGATACAGTGACCATACCCTGTGATTATGCCTACAGTTAGATATAACCGTCTCCAAAAGTGGTGGGGTTCTTTTTGGAGGGGGAGTGGGGTACCAGGAGTGAAACTCAGGACCTTGCACTTGTGAACACTTAATGAATGTTCTGAAACTGTATTGTTTAAGATTTTTGGTTTTTCCAGGTATTCATATTTTTATTGAAATATCTATTAGCTAGCTTTGTGTGTGTGTGTGTGTGTGTGTGTGTGTATTTTAGGGAAGGGTTTACAGGGTGTTGTGGGTCTCCTAGATTTCATTACTAGATCAGACTCCTAGTGATCCGCCTGTTTACAGCCTACCAAGAGCTGGTGTGTTACCATGCTCAGTCTCAATTGCTATCTCAGTCTGCCCAGGGAGAGCAGGCCCAGGGATTGAACCCTGGGTCCTAGGCCTGCTTGCAGGTGCTTTAATCCGCTGAGCTATTTGGCTCACCCTAGAAAATTTTAAACATTAACTGCTACTTTAAGAAAAAAAAAAAAAAATGATGGGCACAAAGTCCTGAGTTCAATCACGGGTACCACCAATAAAATAATAATAATGAAATTAGTAGCAAAATCATCTTAGCTGTTCTGCATATATATCCTTGCGTGATTTTTCCCTTTCTGGTCTTTTTTGAGACAGGCTGTCCCCATGCAGTTCAAGCTGGCCTTGAGCTCACTTAGTAGCACAGGCTGGTCTCGAACTCAGCAATCCTCGTGCCTCAGCCTCCTGAGTGCTGGGGTTACAGACGTGTTCTGTAGTTCTAGTACACTATTTTTTTTTTTTGTTTCAGTTGACTCCCTGTATATCTGGGAACAGCACAAAAATTTAGATGGGTTGTCATTTAGTTTCACAAAATTGATATTATTGTGCATATTCATTCTATGACCAGGATTCAACAGTAAAAGTAATATTTTATAACTTGATCATGCCCATGATTGGTTTGAATGGAGCTTTGTGATTATTTTGGAGTCTACCATGTAGATGGTTTGTTTCTATAAGAATTTTTTTTGCATTCCTGCCTTGCCTGCGCCCCTCCCCTCCTGCTGCCCTTTCAGCATGTATATACTCTAGTCTATATCATACATGTTTTTCTTCATTCCCATAAAATTATGGATATGCATTTTTGGTTTTTGTTTTGGATTTATATTCCTATAGTAGAAGTACATTTTCACCAGACTGTTTATCAGTAGTTATGTTTAATAATGGCATTGACCTAAACTGCTTGATAGCTGTGTATGCTAGGACTTAAAACTTTACCTTTTTTTAATCTCAATTCACTACACAGATTGGACTCTAGTGATCCTCCTGTGTTCAGCCAAGAGCTGGGATTACAGGTGTGTGCCACCACGCCCAATAATCGCTGTCTTGGGGCTGGGGAGATGGCTCAGTAGAATAAGTGCTTGCCTGGCAAGCACAAGGGCCTGAGTTCAATCCCCGGTTCTGCCCAAAAAAAAAAAAAAAAAGAAAAGAAAATCGCTGTCTCAAAGCCCCCCCGGGGGCAGGGCTGACACGGTCCTTAAAATTTACCTTTTTAACAGTACATGCCCACCATAATAAGTTGAATATTTTAAGATCATTATCTACCAGAAGGTGATGACGAAGAGGAAAGTTTCAGAAGTATATATGTATAACCTTGGATTGCAAGTAACTTTCTACGAGTATTCCACAAGGGGAACAGACATTGCTATTAAATTGATAACTTGACCAATGAGAATTGTCTTGCAGTGGGAGTTGCAATGCTGAATGTCACATGATCACACCTGAGCCAAAGTTTCCCCTTCCCCACTCTCTCTTGATCTCTCATTTGGGATTGTGGGTGATCAAATCCAACAATAAGAGGTTATATAGATCTTATAGATGAGAAAAAGGCACAATTCCTTATTTCAAATGAGATTAGGGGGACACGTGTAAAATGTGGGAAACAACAAAATTTTGAACCACTAAGAAGAATGTATGCAGTGTGTTAATTATTGAAACTGTCTTAGCGATTTGATTTGAAACTGTCTCATTGCTATTTATCAATAAAATTATGAAAAAAACCCCAAAAAACAACAAAAACCCCCAAAATTTTGTAGAAAACCACCATTCAAATAAGATTGTAGCTGTGTGAGCAGTCATTCTGTTGAATGACAATGTAATGTCACATTTCTACAAAATCCTCAAAAGGAAGCAAGAACAAATACCATTGGATAAGTTGTGTTAAAAGTGCACAGAAAGAAAAAGATTCCATTGAGCCAGTAGGTAGCATTGATTCCCTATGCAATAACCCTCCTTTCTCCTGTCTGCCTCATACTAGTCACAAAGGTTTCCAAAGGTAAGTGGGAGTTAGCTTGCATATTTTTCTTTATATTTTGTTTTTCTTTATCATTATTTTATTTATTTATTCATTTATTTTTTGGCGGAACTGGGGATTGCACTCAGGCCCTTGTGCTTGCCAAGGAAGCCCTTATTCTACTGAGCCATCTCTCTGGCCCCTTCTTTATTATTTTATATTGCATTATTATAATCACTTTTATATGAATATTTTTGGGTTGTGAAATGAATCATCTGAATTTCCATTTGTTATGGGGGACTTTGCTTTGATATACAAGTGCTTTTGGATTACAAGCATGTTTTTAGAATGAATTATGCCCAATCAAGGTTTTACTGTAATTATTCTTTTTAATTAAATTAAATTAAATTTATTTATTTATTTATTTTGGCGGAACCGGGGATTGAACTCAGACCCTTGTGCTTGCCAGGGAAGCACTTATTCCATTGAGCCATCTCCCCTGCCCCCAGAGGTATGTATTTTTTTTTTTTTTTTTTGCAGAACTGGGGATTGAACTCAGGCCCTTGCACTTGCCAGGGAAGCGCTTATTCCACTGAGCCATCTCCCCGGCCCCTTTTTAATTTTAAATATGATTTATTTTTTCAGATTTCATATGAAAAGAAAAATCAATAAAATACTGGTCCTCAGGTGTTTTATTTTTCTTACAGTAGCAATGAGTTACGCTGCATTATTCATTCCTTTCAGCATTTGGGATGATGCTTCAGTCTCCAAGTGTGTAATTACTAATCTGTATATTTGACTTGTACTTTTAAAAAAACTTATGTGGGTAATAATTGTTTTTCCTTGGTATGGGGCTCTAAATGTAAATAAAACTTAATATTACTGTTTTCCATTCAATTACAGGAATTAGAAATACCAGCAGAGGAGGGGTACTGTGACTTCAATAGCAGGCCAAATGAGAACTCTTATTGCTATCAACTTCTTCGACAACTAGATGAACAGAGAAAAAAAGATATTCTTTGTGATGTCAGCATTGTGGTGAATGGGAAAATCTTTAAAGCCCACAAGAACATCCTGGTTGCAGGCAGCCGTTTCTTTAAGACTTTATATTGTGTCTCAAACAAAGACAGCCCTAACCAAAATAATACTACCCATTTAGATATTGCTTTAGTTCAAGGTTTTTCAGTCATCTTGGACTTCTTGTATTCTGGTAACCTGGTGCTCACTAGCCAAAATGCCATTGAAGTGATGACAGTGGCCAGCTACCTTCAGATGAGTGAAGTTGTTCATACTTGCCGAAATTTCATTAGAGATGCCTTAAATATAAGCATGAAATCAGAAGCTCCAGAGTCTGTGGTTGTGGACTATAATAATAGAAAATCAATCAATACAGATGGTCTGTCTTCATCGCGGGATCAAAAAATTGCCAGCTTTTGGGCAACACACAATCTTACCAATTTGGCAAGTAATATAAAAATGGAAAATGATGATTCTAATGTCAACGAGGGCCAAATGGATACCTTCCAAGTGAGTGACAGTAATTGGACCCAGCACGGTTCTCCTGAATTGGCTGAAAATGAGTCTCCAGGTCAAGCAAAAGTGTTTATTTGGAATAATATAGGTTCCCAGGGAATTCAAGAGACCGGCAAAACAAGGAGGAAAAACCAAACTACAAAGAGATTTGTTTATAATACACCACCTAATAATGAAACGAATTTAGAAGATTCCTCAGTGATACAGCCACCTGTTGCCCATCCAGAGGAGAATAAGACCCTAAACATCAAGCAGGAATCAGGTAAATATTGTATGATATATACAAAGATATCTCTATATATAATTTTGTACAAAGATATCTCTTATTTATATATAATTTCATAAACATATATCATCTGAAAAACTACACGTCTTACTGTGTAGTTCAGGCTGGCCTTGAACCCATGATGATCCTCTTGCCCCAGCCACCTGACTGCTAGGATTGTAGTCATATGCCACTATGCTCAGCCTAGTCATAATCTTGTGATATATATTTATTTTGGGGCAAGAGGTGAGACAGGGTCTTTCTGTATAGTGCAGGTTGGTCTTGAACTCTAGTTGTATAACTCAGGCTGGCCTTGAACTCACAATGATCCTCCTGCCTCAGTCTCCTGAGCACTGGGATTTCTTGTTTTTGTTTTTGTTTTTAATTTTCTTGGATATGTTTTAAAGTAACATTGTAGTTAAATTTTTATTACAAAAGTAATTTATGTATAACACTATATTTGAACATTTGTAATAGATTAAGGGGAAAAATCAATCAAACACAAAATCTCTGGTATACTTTGTCTTGGAAATGTATGAGTTTCTCAAGAGTTGTGTTACCTGATCTGCATATACAGCTTCTTTATAGAAGTGAGATGTTCTTAAAAATATCATAAAAGTGAAATTAAAATGCACTAATATACAACTTATTGAAGTTATAGCTTAGTGTCTAGTCTACCTGAATTGGGTCCCAAAAACTAGCCTACCATTGGTCAATCTGATGTAATGCAAAACATTTTATAATTGTTGAATACTTCATGAAATTTACTAAATAACATACTAAAAATGGAAAAGGATGTTGTGTGATGTACTTTTGCACTGTTCTCAATCTGAAAAATCTAAGTCAAACCGACTTGAGCAGTGCCTATGAACTTCGTTGTGCAAGGCATTCTGTAGATTGCCTCACCTGCTCATTTCCTCTGTTTACTATTTACAACCAGCACTAGAAAAGATAAAGCCTATAGTTGTAATGTATAATAATTTGGTCACTTTGGAGCACTTGACAGATCTAGTTTACATTTCCTTCTCAGGTATTTCAACATGTGTTTTACAGAATTTTGGAGTTTTGGTAATTGCATTCTAATTTTTTTATGTAAGATTTTTTTTTTATTTGGTGCAGGGTCTTGCTACACAGTTTGAACTCACAGTGATCCTCCTATCTGAGCCTCCCCAGCACAGGGATTATAGGTGTGCGCCACCACACCCAGTATCAGTGGTTGGGATGGCACAGGCAGGCATGGCATGTGGTACCCTGGATCAGAACCAGATCCTTGTGCTTGCTCAGCAGGTGCTGTGTGTGTGTGGTACAGGGGATTGAACTCGGGACCCTGCGCTTGCCAGGCAAGTGCTTTTTCTACCAAGCCATCTCCCTGGCCCTCCAGCAGGTACTTAGAGCACCAAGCTGCTTCCCCAGCCCTGCATTCTAATTTGTTTAGTACTATATCTTGTTCTTACCACAGAAGAAGTTGGAATATTCTAAGTTTGTCCACTATAACTATCTCATTTGTTTGCCTGCATTAGTAGGAGGCCTCTTAGAACTTTTTCTTCCATGTATTCTGAAAAGAATGTATACTAGAATCTTAGAATATCATACATATTGATGATGGGGATTCTTTTAAATTGTGTTAAGAATATAAATACAAAAATGTCCTCTTATCTCTAGTTTAATTTAGAAGTGCCTAATCTTATTTGAAGAAACAGCTCAGTGGGTTTGAGGTTTCTTGTGCTACAATTTTTTTTTTTTTGGTGGTACCAGGGATCAAACTTGGGACCTTGTACATGCCAGTCATGTGCTTATGCCACAGAGCTGTCCCCCTGGCCTGGTCTCTCATCTTAGATTTGTCCAGTGCTTTCATATTTGATGTAATGTTTGTGCCTTACACAATGTAAAGCACGGTTTGGTATCTGACTTACTTGATGGTGATCACCTAAGAATCTTACTGTCTGTAAAAATTACTGTTTTTAGTTCCCAAATTGCAGAGTGGTTTTTAATTTTCAGAATTTAAGTTAAATTGGTGAAATTTTATTTATGTGAAAAATAACGTGTGTATAATACTATTTGTTGCTCTTTTATATTGTGTTTAGCAAGAATACCTCCTGGCAGTTTTATTAAATTGAATGTTTTAGCTTAATATTATAGAAGACCTCAAAAGAATTCTGAGAAATAGATCTGCATTGGCTAGCATAGTGGGAACCCTGTAGTGTATACATATATAGTATAACATACCTGCCATTGCAGATGTGCACACAGCGCAAGTTTCCCTTAAAGAGTAAGCAGATATTTTGTGCAGCAGTTTGATGGCAAAACTAATTAGAGCTAACCCATTAAAATGATTGTCTTCCATGTAGTTCAGACTGGCCTTGAACTCACATTGTAGCCCAGGCAGGCCTCAAACTTGCAAAGCTCCTCCTGCCCATTAAAATTATGGCCATGTATATAATTGGAGTGATTTAAAGAAAAACAATACTTTTGAACCATAATGCATACTTTGAAAAAATAGCAACACTACTAGGAATTTTATTAGCAGCTTATTAGCATACTTGTATGGATAGTGTGGATGTGTCATAAATACATTGTTGATAATCTCGTATGTCTTCAGTTTATCTCTTACATTGTAAAACACAATTATGTTTTTATGTCAATGTTAGCACCTTGGCATCTTGTTTAAAGTCAGATTTGGTTTCATCAGCTGTATGCTACATTCCAATTGCTAAAGCTTTTTACAATTTGTTAATGCCTTTAAATGCAACAACATTTGAGGACAAAAAATGAGTCTTAAAAAGCTTTATGGTTAGGGCATAATAAGACATTGCAGCAAGAGTTAGCATATTTTATTTATTGTGAAGGTAAAATACATAATACTTGGCTTTGCTGCCGTGAGGTCAGATAATCAACGCTGCCATTTGTTGTAGGAGAGTAGTAGTGAGCAAAATGTAAACAAATGAATGTGGAGGTGTTCCAGTGAAATTTATTCTGCCAGTTTTTGGTGTATAATTCCTTTCTTGTCTTTCACAGACTAGCCTCACACTCTTGATCCTCCTAACTCAGTTTTTGTAGTGCTCAGATTATAGGCATGTGTCACCACATTTGGGAAAGATTTATTTTCTTAAGCATTCTGTGTATAGGGTGACCATTATTAAGTCATTCTATATTTTGTGAAACTTTCTCCATAATTTCTAGTTCTGTCATTTTTGAGTACTGTGATTTGAACCTAACCTCTAATCTCTGTGGTCATATTTGGTAACCCTTCAAATATTAAGATATTAAAAGATTCCCCTGAAGTCCTGTTTTTATAGGCTGTTATTCTCCCCCACCTTGTTGACTTTTTCCAGAAAATATCTGATATGAAAAACACTGAGCCATGTTTCACCAAGGTGGTTTCATCAATAAAAGTAGCAGGGCAGGTGTCACATTTAGAACTGTCTCATTAAAACCTTGCGATTAAGCTACTAAACTAGTAGATATGTGTCTCTTAAAAATGAGTACCCTTTTAACTTTTTCCCCCTGACACTGGGAATGGAACCTCAGGTCTAATAAAGGGGGGCAGGGAAGTTGGACAGCTGTGGTTTGTTTGTAAATCATAGTTTTAATGATATCTTCTTACCATATAATTTGAAACTGTTGGATGATATCCTGTGCTTGATCAAAATTAGTTTGAGGGTTGATCCTCAGGCCTGCCTGCCAGCCCCACCCCCGGGGCATGCTAAGACTGGTTGTGGTGGTGTGCACCTGTAATCCCAGTTCTTGAGAGCCTGTAAACCGGCAGATCACTACAATTCTGATCTAGTAGTGAGACCCTGAACACCCCATAGACCCTTTCCTAAAAAATACAAAAAAAATTTTTTTTGATTATAGAATAATTAAACCTCAAAACTAAAATCTGAGTAATCAAATGAGGAAGTATATATGTATGTGTGTGTATATATCCTTTTTTTTTTTTTTTTTTGTGGAACTGGGGATTGAACTCAGGCCCTTGCACTTGCCAGAGATGCACTTATTCTACTGAGCCATCTCCCCGTCCCCCAAGGAAGTGTAATTAATGTGTTTTGATAATGTTAAAATTTCGAATCCTTGTCTTGGTGATTTCCAACTAAGAAACCTAAGTTTTAGCCAGCTGAAATTAATTTAGCAGTATATTCATGTAGAAATCAATCAGAGAAAATTGGGTCTTAATCCCATTTTGATCTTTTCATGCTCTGGGCTAATGAAATTTTGTTTTATGAGTCTAGTTTTTTAATTATGGTCATACTAGCAAACCTCACCCTTGTAAATAATAGTACTATGTGTTGCACGCATAGTACTTTATTTTGAACAGGTTTTAAATTGACAGATTTCCATAATGTAAGTAAAAATTAGCAAAGAGATTTTTTGGATATAAAGAGATTGCCCTTGTTTTTAATTGATCCTAAAGATCAAGGTACTAAGCATCCTGTCTCAAAAGGAGGAAACATACCTTCTCTAAGATGGCAGACTTCCTGGTACTGACTCCTGAAAAGTCCTCAAATGGATTTTATAGTTGATACTGTGTCATGGGCAGTTCAGGTGTTTCCGGTTAATGCTGTAGTAGATTGCTATATGTAGTAGTTCGCATCTTTTGGGGGAGGGTGAGACGGGAGTCTCATTATGTAGTATAGGCTGGCCTCGAACTCACTTATGTAGCCTAGGCTGGCCTCAGATTGTGGTCTGTCTGCTCCAGCCTTCCTGAGTGCTGGGATTACAGGCATGCACCACTATACCCAGCAGTAGTTTTTTATCTTTTGATAAAGTTGACATAGTTCCATGTAAATGACTGATTTTTTTTTTTCTTATGCCACACAAGTGATCAAATGTAAAGTAATTTTATTTGATCACAAGCCATACTGTTTTTTGGTCTTTTATTTATTTATTTATTTATTTTTTACATCAGTTATTTTTATTTTAAAGAAAAAAAATAAAAACAATGGTACAAAATCTCAAAACAAGATTTTAGGAGAGTAACAATGGTTAGTACATTGTGTATTGTTACTGCCAAAGTAGTTTCTGATATTACAAGATATAGGCAAGAAATAATAACATAGGCACAAACTTGTTGGTTTTTTTTTTTTAAGTCAACAGAAAATGGAAATATACTTTTTAAAGTTTGTAATACTAGGAGAAGATATCATACAATGTCTTTTAAATAAATTATAAGTCAAAGATACAGTATAAATCTTAGAACAAAAATTAAGATTAAGCAATATTCAGAAAATTAAATGTTTCAAAACAATTGAAATAAAAAGTTTTCATGATAGCAAAGAAGTACTAAGAGTAAAACATAAGATAAATACTGGAATGGCAAATAAATGACCAGCACTTTTAACAGTTTGAGGATAGGATATCGCACAAAGTTCTAGTGCGTTGTGGACATGCATAATGACCATGACAGTTACTGGTGGCTAGGCGTCACTTGTGAAAGTGAGCTACAGCTATTTCTTTGAAATCCACCCTGTAGACTCAGGTGGAATCATCACTCATAGGGTGGAAGAGAAGTCCATTTGTAGGGTGTGCTGCTGAACACAAAAGAATAGCTAAAAGACTAGTATTGTATACCTCTTATTCTCCTCTGTTTGCCCTATTTGGCAGGTTCTTTCCATTCTCATTCATGGGGCTGTGATCAATTTGCTCCCTCTCTAGAACATCATTTAGTAGTCTGTGTAGGCTTGGCTTTGTCATACTGTTATTTTAAAATCCTTTTCATCTGCCCTCTTGGCCCTGCCCCCAAGTGCACTGAGACAGATTGAGACTGGATGTGGTGATGGTGCCTGAAATCCCAGCATTTGGGGAGGTTGAAAACAAAATCACTACGAGTCCCATCTGTGTAGTGAGACCCCGTAGTAAATACGTAAAAAATAAAATGAAACAAAATCTAAGTTCTTTTCTCTCATCTCTACTTCTGATGAGAGAAAATAGTTCATTAGTTTGTAAGCTTTACAAATAAGAGTTGAAACCAATTTTAAGTTCTTACATTTCCAATTTGTGTAATTGCCTTCTTGTTAAAAAGCATATACTGTAATATTTAGAAAGCAATTCTGAGAAAAATACTCAAGCTAGAAAAATGTAAGGAATCCTAATTAATGGCATATATTGGAAGTAATTATTCTAGTGTAGCAACTCTTTTGAGTTAGGCTCTATCAGCACTCCCAGTGTTCTATTTTAGGTGATAATTCATAGTTATTACTTTTGGTTAAGCACAATTCTGAAATACTTCCTAAATGATCAAATTTTTAGAACTAGCAAAACATTTGTACAGTTTTGAAAACAAGTTATCTGATTTGAGAAATCCCACTGTATTAACCATAATAACAATGTATGGATGGTTTTTCTAAGTTTAAGAGATTAAATTTAAGGGGCCAGGGAGATGGTTCAGTGGAATAAGCACTTCCCTGGCAAGCGCAAGGGCCTGAGTTCAATCCCCGGTTCTGCCAAAAAATAAAAAATAAATAAAAATAGAAATTAAACTTAGAGATTTTTACTTAGCTTTAATAAAGGACACTTGGCTTTATGCTGAATTTTGCCACTTAACTAGCCTGTGTACCTCCCAAAAAACCCTTCTAATAGGAAAGAAAACTTCAGGTTTATAATTCGAAACCAGTTTTTTTGTAACTCATTTAAAACTAGTTACTTTAAAGCTTCCTTCAATGTGAAAACTGAGTGTTTTATGGTAGAAATATTAATGTTTTGATTATAGGGTGCTACTTCAGACTTCATTAGGGTGTTTTAGTTACTACTTCAAAATACATTAAAAATTTTCATTATCCATTTTATCCTGAGAGGGCCTGAATTCCTGTTTTTTCTTAGCAATTCCAGATGCTCAGAACCTGGAAACCTTCCAGGCATCCTTTTACAGTTGTACAGATTAGCAAGTTGAAATGTTGTCATTTTATTTGAAACTTATAATTGGAAATTTGAAGACCTCTTAACAAATTTTGAAAGAAGTTCCCAATGGTTAGCTTAAAATAAACTCTTTCAATTTTTTTTTTTTTTTTTTGAGACAGCCTCTTTTGCTAAATAGTTCATGGTGGCTTTGAACTTAATGTATAGTTCAGGCTGGCCTCAAACTTGAGACAAGCTTCCTTCTTCAACCTCTCACAGGCATATGCCACCACATTCGGCTTTTAGTATTTAGGTTTTAAATGGATGCTAGTAATAGGATGGTCTGTCATCATTCTGCTCCTTTTCAGTTTATTTTCTCGTATAAAAGCTGAAATAATGACAGCTTGTATGTAGAGGAGAGACTAGACTAATAAGGATCAGGGACAAGAGAAAGCAGATTCAAAGCACAAGATATATAGGGATGGAATTGTCACAGAGAAACTCATTAACCTGTACAAGTAATGCAGATTAATGATTATAATTAAGAAATAAACACTTAAAAGAATAATTATAGGGGCCAGGGAGATGGCTCAGTGGAATAAGCGCTTCTCTGGCAAGTGCAAGGACCTGAGTTCAATCCCCAGTTCCGCAAAAAAAGAAAGAAAGAAAGAAACAATTATAGTGAAGGGTACAGTAGAAGGCCCCTAACTGCTCAGCAGAGTTGGACAAGAGTTTAGTCTTATACTGTGTAGTACTGTAATTGTCAAGGAGAGAAAGAAGGGCATTCATTCCCAGGTGACAAGAAATGAGTGTTGTAACAAAGCAAAAGAACAGAATGGGGACTGTAGCAAGATGGGTTAGGAAGAGCTCCTTTGTAACTATCTTTGTATATCATGGAAATGAATTGTGAACTTTTTTACATTTTTAAAAGTTTATTGGTATATAATGATCACATTTATCATAGAGGATTTGTACCTGTACATGATATATCTTGATTCTTTTTCTGACTTTCCTCTTCCTTTCAACCCCTTTTTCTCTCCTTATATGCAAAAGCTCTGTTGCCATTTTTTTCTTTGCCCTTCTTTCCTTTCCTCTCTGCCCTCCCTGCTCCCCTTCTCAGTGGAACATTTTGAATTGTGGATTTTACTTTACAAACTGTGGCAACAAGAGTTGTCTTGTCCTTTTAACTAGTAGTCAGGCATGGTGACACACATCTATTATTTATTATCTGAGCAGTTGGGAAGCTGAAGCAGGAGGATGTCTGGGAGCTTGAGGCCACCCTAAACCTACATAGGGGGCTCAATGCCAGTATGAACTGCATAATGAAACCTGGGCTTTAAAAATAAGGAAAGTTTTTTAAACTAGTTATTTGTTATGTTTATGCTTATATTTAAGAAGTTTAAAATTGGAGGAATTAGTGTGAATTTGACGAGTAAATTGGTGAAGCTTGTTAAAAAGAAAGAGTGAAGGAAAAATTAATACCACATTTCTAGGGCACTACAGTAACTGTGAAGGATGCTTTGTATGTTTGTGTATACTTGTTATATATGCCTACACATGTTGCAACTGCTTTTACTGAAAGAGAAAAATGAATATACCTATATCTGAAAAATATAGCACATGCTTTTAATTCTGAATCTACAAAAAAGACTTTGAACCTATTATATACAGAACTTGTATGATAATGAAAGATGAAAAATATTTTTGATAATATCTGTCATTAATTTTCAAGAGTACTTTATTTGTATTTTTAACAAAATTGGAAGAGCTGGGCATGATGGTGCACACTTATAATCTCAGCATTCAGGAGTCTGAGGAAAGAGGATCACTGTGAGTTCAAGGCCAGCCTGAACTACATAGTGAAAAACCTTGTCTAAAAAAGACTCCCCCCTAAAAAAAAAAAAAAAAAGGTATTATTGTAAAGGACAATTATAGCTAGTATCTTGGTTCCCTTAAAAACAAAAATACAGTCAGCTCTGGGTTAGGTATAGAATGAAGGTTTATCTTTTTGTTATTCATTCAGTAAAAGTACAGCATATCAAATATCACTAACAAGTAAGTTTGAAGATAGTCTTGACTCACTCACTCCCAGGATTGCAAATTACCAGATTTTTTGGTTGCCTGCTATGTTGTGGGCCCTGAAACTTGGTGCTCCTAAGGAACAAGAAGGCAGTATAGCACAGTCACTAAACAGTGGAATCTGTTACTAGCTTGTTGTTTAACCTGGCTGAGCTTTAGTGTCCTCATGAATAAAGTTGATACAAGTATTCTTATTGTTACATGGAGGGATAGTGAAATATAGATGAGAATTTATGAGAGGACTTAACTGCTAGATGTAAAAATTGTGTTTTTGTTTTGTGGGGACTGCTTTTTGTCAGATGGAGAAAAACATTTGTAAAGGTAGAGGAAGTTACCCATTGGTTAACATTTAATGGCTCCAGTCATTTAATTTTTTAAATTTTTTTCATTCATTCATTCATTCATTCATTTGGTACATGGTCTCACTACTCAGCCTCCTCAGTGCTGGGATTACAGGTGTGCACTACCACACCCTGTTTCAGTGGCCGGCTCAGTGTGCCCCAGGTTTAGGGGCCAGCACAGCATGCAGTTTGGGGATCAGACCTTGGTCTTTGCACTTGCCAGGCAGGTGCTTTGACCACTTAGTCATGTCCTTGGCCAGCTCTGATTGTTTAAATAGTATATTCCACAGATAGATAGATATACCTACTCCTAATAAAATAACTCATCTTGTAAAGCTTAGTGTTTTAATAACTTTTCTGCTGTTTGCAAAGAAATATTTTTTCTAAATTTAAGTGAAGTAAAATATTTTGTAGTAAGATCTTGACTAATTCAAGATCAAATATGTTACTTATTTTGCAGCCATATACGTACATTTAGAAAAAAAGGTGATGATTGAGTTACTGTCATGCTTCCTAAGCAAGAAAAAATTATTCTATATTAAATGAGTTGTGTTGGTTGCCTGCCTCCTATATATTCACAGCAAAATAATAATGAATTGTTCCATGCTTCGCCTGATTTTAAATGATGTTAAAAAGAGTTGTGATATAATGATTCATAAGTCAAGCACATGCTTTTGTTTTGTTTTCCTGCGGGACCTGGGATTGAACTCGGGACCTTGCGCTTGCCAGGCAAGCACTTACTCTACTGAGCTATCTCCACGGCCCCTAACCACACTATTGATGAAAACACAGCCAACAAAGAAGAACTCACCTATTTTGAGCTTTTTTTTTTTTTTTTTTTAGCATGAAGAACCAAGTACTTGGTACCTTTCAGAAGAGAGACAGTATAATTTTGTACCTGTAGCATGGGTATGGTTTTATTTTTGAGGGGAAATACGGTAGAGGCAAAGGAAGAAAGCTTTCGGCTAACAAGTTCTGGGTCTACCCTCTTTGGTAGGATTAAAGATCACAAATTAAATTCTAATTCAGGCTGAGAATGGAAAAAATACCTGCTGTAAGAACTAGTTGATCAATTAACGCGCTGTCAAGCAGGTGCAGGGGCCAGGGTTCGATCCCCGGGCCTGCCCCCCATGGTGCACTGAGACAGCAGTTGAGACTGGGTGTGGTGGCATGCCGCTGTCATCCCAGCTCTTGGGAGGCTGTAAACAGGTGGATCACTAGGAGTCCGTGCGATCTGTATAATGAGAACCTGTAGACCCTGTACTAGATACATTACAAAAAAAAAAAAAAAAAAAAAAAAAAAAAAAACCTAGCTGATGAAAGCCACTAGCGAGTCTCTGTAGAATGTTACTAGAATAGAAACAGCCTCTGTTTACAGACTGTTTTTACCCCAAAGATGAAGAAACCTGGTAGTTTGGATAATGTTTTAAATGCTTATTTATTTACTTACTTTTTGGTGGTGGTGGTGCTGGGAGTTGGATCAAGGGCCCTCATGCATGCTGGGCAGGCATTCCACAGCCTACGCTAAACCCCACAGCCACCCACAGCCACATTCTTACTGTATTTTGAGACATTATCTTGCTAAGTTGCCCAGGTTAGTCTCAAACCTGTGATCCTCTTGCCTCAGGCTCCTGGGTAACAAGGATTAGTGTCATTCCTCACTGAGCCTAGCTAAATCTTATTTTCTAATTAGCAAAATACACTTAACTTTGTGGGAAAACAAAGCCACTAAATTTCAATTTTTGGGTACATTTTAATGTAATTGTAGACTAAAAGTTGAGATTATTTTTCAGATATTGTTAAGACTGACCTTTATTTAGTAATACAAGGTATAGAAGGCAAAATACTGGGCTGGGGAGATGGCTCAGGGGAATAAGCACTTCCCTGGCAAGTGCAAGGGCCTGAGTTCAATCCCTGGAAAAAAAAAAAAAAAAAAAAAAAAAAGAAGGCAAAATACTTTTTTTAATGGAAAGGTTCACAGTATGGAAGTCTACAGACTTAATACAGTCCCGGTCAAAATGTTAGTAAGACATAATAAGTCAGTACTTAATATTTTTAAAGCCCTTTTGTCTGGGGGGGAATATATACATATATTTATTTTTATTTTTTATTTTTTATTTTTTTCCTCCCCTCTCACTTGTAATTCAGGCTGGCCTTGAGCTCACTATGTAGCCTAGGCAGGCCTAGAACTCCCAGAAGTTCTCCTGCTTCAGCCTCTGCCGTGCTGGGATTACAGGTGTGAACTACCACATCTGGCATGTTTCACATCCTTTTTATAGCCAAATTCCTTAACAATATTATCTGTCTTGTATCTATTAGCTAGTTTTTTTTGTTTTGTTTTTATGTCTTTAGTACAAGGTCTACAGGGTCTCACTACATAAATCAGATTTGTGATCCTCCTGTTTTCAGCTTCCCAAGTGTTGGGGTTACAGGCATGCATGCCACCATGCCCAGTCTCAGTTGCTGTCTCAGTGTGCCCCAGGGCTGGGGCCAGCAGGGCACGCTGGGGATCGGACCTGTGTCCCTGAACCCCAGTCTCTGAACTCCAGTCCTTGTGTCTGCCTAAGTAGGCACTTTAATCCACTGATCTATCTGGCCGGCCCTAACTGGTTATCTTATGTTTTAAAAAGCCTCATCATTCTTAATTTTCTCTACTTATCCCATTGCCCTCGTATTTCACTAGTTTTTTTGTTTTGTTTTGCTTTTGCTTTTTGACAGATGAAGAACTGAGGGTTGAACCCTAGGGCCTTCACACTGAGCTATAGCCCCAACCCATTTAAAATATTTTTTATTTTGAGACAGGAGCCCACTGATGTCTAAGTTGCACATGCTGGATTTAAACTTTGACCTTTCTGCCTCAGCCTCCCAGAGTGCTTAGATTATGAGTATGCTCCATCACACTCAGCATCTTTTTTTTTAGAACCAGGGATTGAACTCAGGCCCTTGCACTTGCCAGGGAAGCAAGCACTTATTCTACTGAGCCATTTTCCCAGCCCTCACATCCAGCATCTAGGTGCTTACCAAATGAGAAAATAGTGCATACTTTTCATTTCTCACCTCTAATTCTTGGGCAGCATTGACAAAATAGACTTTCCCTGAAAGCCTTTTCCATATTTCTCTAGCTCATGAAGTGCTAGAATTCTTCAATATACTTGGTCAGCATTTTTCTTCATGATTTTATCTGCTTACTGCTATGGTATCTGTTGTTTGTTGTTTATATTCTGACAGCTCAGACATTTCCAGCTCAAATGCCAGATCTGTAGCCTCTGCTGCAAACTTTCTCTACTTGGAAACTAAAAATGAAAAAAGAAAAAGAAAAAAAAAAACTAGGGTCAGATGAGATGACCTTTCATTTTCACAGTAAAATTCTATTCAGCCTAGTAAACAGCAGGGTCATTAGAAGGCTTGTTAAATACAGGTTTCTGGGCCTCTAATAGAAGCCAATTCAGTAGGTCTTGGGCAGGTCTGAGAATTTCCGCTTACTGCAGAGTTCCGTGATGATACTGATCGGGGGACTTTGAGATCCCACTACATGAGAGAGGAAAAATGACATGTTTGACTGCTGGGAAGCTGTAGAGGTGGAATTTAATGGCAGACTGAACCATGCTTACTCTTTTAACTTGCCACCCCATCCTTCTTTCTTAGGTGTATCACACATACCCTGTGTTCACAACTAAATAATATTACCCCTGTTGGTTGACTTCCTTAGGTTTCCTTCCCTACAATTAATACTGTATAAGCTAAAGTCCCTCTTTACTCCCTTGCCCCAACATTCAGTCTGCCACCAAGCTCAGTTCTACCCCCACAGTCATTCTTAAATTCATCCACTTTCTTCCCTTGTCTTGGCCAGCAACAAAAAGTCAAGGCCACCCTCAGACTCTTGTCTGGATTGCTACAAAGGCTGACCTGCTTACATCCCTTCACCCTCCTTTAATTCTTCTTAGCAGAATTAGTAAGTAGTTCTCTTTAAAGGCAAATGAGTTAAAGCATTTAACTTCTTACTTACATCCTTTTTTTCCTCTTTCTTTCTTTCTGGTCTTTTTATTGTCTTTTCCGGCTAGCCTTGAGTTCACTTTGTATCCTAGGCTGGTCAGATTTGCCACAATCCTCCTGCCTCACCTCAGCCTCCCCTCCTGCCTCAGCTTCCTGAGTATTGGAATTACAGGCATGCACATTTGGTTGAAAATCCTTTAATCCAGCCAGGTGTGCTGGTGAACACCAGCTTTTGAAACTGAGGCAGGAGGATCACAAGAGCAGTCTGGAGTATCAAAGCCTTACTTATCTCAAAAAATACAAAGAGCTAAGGATATAGCTCTTTGCTTCTTTGGCTCAGTCCTTGTAGTACCATTAAAAACATAGATACATATGCTTTTATGCCTTTTGAAAAAAGGGCCAAGACCTTACTGTGATGTACAGGTTTGGTAAGACCTTGTGTGCATAGTTGACCACCATTTATACTACTCTTTCACAGTCATGGAATCCTGCTGTTCTCGGGTGCAGTGCCAAAGTTGGAGTGATTTTGAGGCTTCATAACTGTACTCTAGAACCATTGCTGTGTGAGACTCCATTGTACTATGTAACAATTTATTTGCTTATTTAAATAATAGGGTTTTTTTGGGGGGGTATTTTTGAGATAGGGTCTGACTGTATGGTTCAGCCTTCAGCTCATAGCAATCCTTCTGCCTTGGTCTCTAGAGTGCTGAGATTATAGGCATGAGCCACTAAACCTGGCTTCAATGTTATTTTAAGAAGTGCAGAGAATCTTTGTTTTTCTTCAGTGTTTATTAGGTTTATTGGTATGGTTTAGATATACATGATGATCACATTCATCATAGGGAATTTGTACTTTACAGAGTTTTTAGTTTTTCATTTTTTGTTTAATTTTGGATGTTGGGAAGCCAAAGGTCTCATGGATAGGTGATACAAGTCTTAAATGAGTGGTGCTAGTGGTGATAGTTAAAGGACATTTTAAAAACATTTTCAGAAACTTGGCTGAGTGGTAGTACCCACCTATAATCCCAGCACTGGGAGGAGCATCAGTTTGAGCAAGCCTGAGCAAAGTAGTGAGACCCTGTCCCCCTAAAGCAGAACAGACTAGGAATTAGTGTGAATCAGTTTTAAATTTGCATTTTAGGAACACAAAATAAATTCATCTGGGAAATGAATAAAAATGTTAACGCATAGTTTGGAAGCAGAGAGAACCTGTTTCGTTAGTTGAGTAGGAAAGAGTAGTATTGAGTTACTGACCAAACATAGTGGAATTGAACATATTTACAGGAAATATACAGATTACAGCCAAAGGATTATTCTCATTAATTAGCTTGCCTTTTTTCTTATGTTGCCTCCATACATCCTTTCCAAACATCAAAATTAACTCTTAACAGTGGCCTCTTTTATGAAATGGTTCCCTATTATTCTAGTGTTATTTCTCTTTGGAACCAATATAAGACTACCAACCTGGTTAATGTGTTTCTACTTAACTAGAAGCATAATAATAACAATTGGCTTGTTTTTTTTTTTTTTTTTTTAAAGAGGCTGTGTCTTGATATCTACTTCAGGCTGGCCTTGACCACACTATGTAGCCCAGGCTGATCTCCAATTCTCAGTAATCCTCCTGTGTCAGCTTCAGAGGACTGGTATTATAGGAGTACGCCACCATGCCTGGCATCAGGAAATATTAAAATAACAATTTTATCAAATTTGCTCAACAATCTTTCTGTGTATGGTATATCTCTCTTTATTTTTTTAATTGACATCAGTTATTTTTATTTTATTTTT
>NW_004524690.1:2757399-2786519 GCF_000260255.1 Octodon degus
TTGATTCTTTACCGTGAGTGCTATTATTTCAGAGATATCTGGCATGTGATTTCCAGTTTCCTCAGTGCTAGTGTCTTCTGCATTTGTACTGGGTGGACTCGGGGCCTGAGACTGCATTTTGTTCCTTCTCTTTGTCATTTTATACACCTGTCTTCTGACCTTTGGTGTAGAGTTTAGAGTTATTACCTTAGCACCAGGTCCGGACCTATGAAGTTCGTATTCCTCCAGGTTGGTGTTGTTTGGATCTGGCTGCTGTGCTCCACTTCTTTCTGCTGCAGCCATTAGAGTTGAACCCTTTGTGTCTCTCTTGGAAGATGTTCTGCTCCTGAATCAGCTGGGTGGGTCTTGCCTCTAGCCTCTTTGCAGGGAGTTCTGCTGAAGGGTTCCGTGCTGGGCTCACGGGCCTGCGCTCTGGGTCTGTTCAGGATCCCTGGGCCCCAGGTCGTCTCACTCACTCACCGGGCCTGCGCTGTGGGTCTATTCAGGATCCCGCGGCCCGGTTGTCTCACTCACTCGCCGGGCCTGCGCTCTGGGTCTGTTCAGGATCCCGCGGCCCGGTCGTCTCACTCACTTGCCAGGCCTGCGCTCTGGGTCTGTTTATGGTATATCTCAAAATACTCAATAACCTATATTACAGTCTGGACAGAAGTGTCTAGTCTCTTACTGAATTGTTCTTGAATTATGGTCTGTCTTTGATCAACACTGTACACAGTCATTTTGGCCTTTCTGTGGGAAATATAATTTTAATACAGTGTCTACCTTCTAAATGTAATGATGAAGACATCGATGATGGGTATCCCAGGTGTCCTGGGTATCTTGTATTTTTCAATTATTTGGCCTGTGAGACCTATCTAAATTGTAAATGATTTTCAATCCCCATGTTTTGAAAAAATAGCAAACATCCCATAGTGTTTGGTCCAGAAGGTGCATAAAAATTTTACAGTATTTTTCTTGTTTTTTGATTCCAAGACATCTTATTAGATGTTATTCAGCTGTCTTCACCACCCATAGAATTTTTAAGGTTTTTTTTTTTTTTTTTTTTTTTTTTTTTTTTAATGTATTTAGTATAGGGTCTCACTACACAGATCGGATTCATAGTGATTCTCCTGTTTTTAGCCTCCCAAGCATTGATTACAGGCATGCACCACCTCGCCCAGTTTCAATCTCTGTCTTGGTACACCTTGGGGCCACGGCCGGCATGGCACTCCAGGGATTGAACTCAGTCCCTGACTCATATAATTTATTGTAATCATTGACCACTATTGGACTTTTTTGTTCTTTATTTCTTTTTTTTTTCAAGTTCTATCATTTCTGTATTACGAATAGTTAGCAATGAAGAAATTTTTTTTCCATTTCATAACAAACTTCTGATATGCTAACCTTTTCAGTTTTTCTTTTTTCCTCATGTCCCTTCTATTCAGTCTGTGTCCCAAATGTGTATTGTTTATTTTGAAAGAGTATCACAGAGTTTTTTTTTTAATCACAGAGTTGTTAATCATAAAAATTATCTAATATAACAGATTTTACAGATCATAGCGCCAAATTGCAGGTTATTTTTCACAAGCACTAATTAGTAAAACAACCAGAACTACTTAGTAGATTTCACTAGAAACAAACATCAGATGAGAATATAATATTCTAAATAAACAAGTGTGCAAAAAATAATCTATAATACACAAACAGACGTACAAGTATATGTAGTACAAACAAGAATCCTGGGTAAAAGGGCACTGCCTGAGCAATGCTCCAGGTAGTAGTAAACAGACGCACTGCCTGAGTGACACTTGGGGTAGACACTTAGTGGTTACAGCAGGCACAGATTACTCTCCTTGAGTTTAACTCTGTTTAGTCCTGATTTAGGCTTCTGTACTATCTAGTACTCAGCATGTAGTACATATCCAGTCCTTGGCAGATAATCCTTTTTATTTAGTCTGCATGAAAAACAATTCAAAGAGAGTTTTAGGCAGTGGCTGTAGTGTGGTTTTAAGTAAACTATTGTGTGTGTGTCCCTTTCAGATTTGGATGGTGCTGTATTCTCAGGGCCAGATGGTGTAAATGCAAGTCTGTTGGCTGAAGCCTGGTGTGCTCAGGATGGAGGCGATGCTGGTAAGTGCAGTATGATTTAGCAAGAGTGCATTTAAGAGAACTTGAAGATGAGCATGTTGGTTTTTTTCTTTAATTTTTTAACTGAGGCCTTATACAGTGTCTTTATATGTGTCAGTACTTAATCTGTGGTAGCTTTATGATGACTTTGGAAACTTGGTAAACACATATTGGTATTCCTGGTTTTGTTTGAGAATCTTACTCATGGGTTAATTTTAATATTTAAATTTTGCCATTGCATATTTTGAGTACATAGTAGTAATATTCACCATGGGGAGTTGGTACATGTAGGTAACACATCTTTTTATCCCCTTCTCTCCTCCACCACTTAGTTCTCTTCCTTGGGTAAAAGATCTCCCTGTGTCTCCTTATGTTGCTCTTTAATTTATTTGCACTTTGGGTTTCTCATATAAGAAACCATTTCATATTTAAGATAGTGTCTGATATATTTTACCTAACATGGTCTCAGTGTGCATCCAATTTTCCTACAAATGACTTGTTTTTATGGGAGAGTAGTACTCAATTGTGTAAAAATATCATATTTTTCTTCACTTGTTGATAGATGTAAGCTGCTTCCAAGATTTGGCTAAATTTAAATTTGTGACTTAATGCTGTTATAAACATAGGTATGATGCATCACTATAAGATGGATGATTATTAGAACTTTAAAATTTTATAAGTATCAAAAGTGGTTAATAAAGCTTATAACTTCCTGTATAACACCCACAGGTAAAATGGTAATGGAAATTACTAGAAAACATGACTAATATAGTCTAATTGGTTTTGATGAAAACTTATAGTTAACCGTTGATGGCCATTGAAAATGTTGTAGTGACTTATATCAGCTGTACCATACTTTGGAGAAACCCTGGATGAACACAAAAGCAAAGTTTCTCTTGAGTATGTTATGAGTGAGATAGCGTAAAGATAAAACTTTTCTTTACCAAAGAATGTGAGATTATAGAAATACGATAGAATTGAGGAAATATGGTACACCCCTCCATAAGAAATAATTTACCATCATCAGTAGATGTTAAGCCACTATTAATAGGCTTGTTTTTCCTTATGATTGAAAGTTTGCTAGCGAAGTCAGGGGTCATAGCATACACCTATAATCCCAGCCCTCGGGAGACTGAGGCCGAGGATTGCTGCAAGTTCTGGACTCTACCTAGTGAGTTCAAGTCCAGCCTGAACTATGTGGCGAGACCCTGTCAGAAGTACAAAAAAAAGTTCCTGGGGAATGACATTTTCAGTTGATCTCAGGTATAATTCTACAGATTACTTAAAACTGCAAGGGAGAGAAGGCATCTTTATAATAAAAAGACCTGAAAAATATTAATACAAACCACCTGAGTAAAAATATCACTAAGAAAAGAACACACTGAAATAAAGTGACAGCGTTAGCTAGCACACCATCATTACTTGTGTAATATTCTTGCAAAATGTATAACCTGCGGGACTCAGGTCAATAATTTCTGACATTGCCAGTTAAACAGAAGACCCAACGCTATTATGGGCTACTGGACTCTTTTAGAATATTTTGCTGAGTTTACACACCTATAATATTCAATAACGGAACTTAGGAAAAATGGGGTACACCGATGAATGTCCATTCTGTATCTGTGTATTCAAAGTGGTTGGGGTAGATATATAGTTGCATTCTCTTAATGAATAGAATGATTTGTTCTAATGGTGTTTGTAAATAGGATTACAAGTCCACATCTTGTACAGCAATTAACCACTAAGAAGAATGTATGCAGTGTATTATTTGTTGAAACTGTACTTCCGATTTGATTTGAAACTGTCTCATTGCTATCTGTTTATCAATAAAACTGTAGAAAAAAAAACAAAAAAAAATAAAATAAAATAATGTGGCTAAATAAAAAAAAAAAGAATTAAAGAACACTTGAAAAAAATAAAAAAAAAAAAGTATAACCTGCATCTAGTTGTGAAAGAAAACAACAGACCTAAGTACATCTAGCTATGTAGTAAGTTGCTCAAACTCTGTCATGAAAGACAAGCAGAGTAAAAGAGATCATATAAATGTAGTATGGATCTTGATTACCTGAGAATTAGACACATTTTGGGAAGAGTTCTAAATGTGGATATGTGGTTTGTGTTTAAGATTTAATCAGGACTTTGGTGTTGTAGGACTTTGGTGTTCTTTGGTGTTGTAGGATGGTTGGGGCAGATCTATGACATGCATGTTATTTGTTTTTAAGACAAGATGTTAAATTTTTTAAAAAGTTAATGTATGAGTTGTGTTTGCTAAACTAAAACCTCAGTATTTGGGTTTAATTGCAATGTTGGTACCTTGCAATAAGTAAGTGATTTTATATTGCAGTTTGGGCATTGATCTCTAAGAGACTCGACACCACTGTTCTAGATTATATCCTGTTTTGGGGCTTAAAGTAAATAAAGTTTTAAAATAGTTTGTAAACATATCTGAGTACACAAAGAGAACATACAGCAGAATTAACTTTGTTAAAGCTAAAGTGTTATGGATACTTGATGCTTCAACTTACATAGTTTTGAAATGACTTTCAAAATTGACTGGGGAAGGACTATTAGGACACTCCTTACAAAAAGAATGCAGGCTTCTAAATGATAAAAGTTAAGCTAGAGTTTTGGCTTGGCTTGGCTTGGCTTGTTTTTTGAGAGAATATTGCTATGAGCTCAGGCTAGCCTTGAATTCACAGCAGTCCTCTTGCCTCAGCTCCCAAATGCTAGTATTACAAGTATGTACCACCATGCCAAGTTTAAGCACATTTTGAAGGAGACTGCCTTATGTATCTGTGGTTCCCTAACCGTTGAAGAGAATTATTAGAACTAGTTTTGAAATTAGCCCCAGGTCAGATACATTAGATTTTAAATCAATCTTTCTTTTCTGTTTCTTTCTTTCGTTCGTTCGTTTGTTCGTTCTTTCGCTGGTACAGAAAATTAGTAATATAGCAAGAGTATTACATTTGCTTTCTTGGTTTGGAAAAGGATCCATGTCATTTATTTCAGTCTCAAAAGAATAAACCCCTTCCAGGCATCATGACACACATTTTTAATCCCAGTTCTCAGGAGGCTGAGGCAGGAGAATCACTGTAAGTTTGAGCCAAGCATGGGCTACGTGATAAATTCAAGGTCAGCATGAATTACATAGCAAAATCCTGTCTCAAACACAAAAATAAAATAATAATTAAACCCTTAATTAGAGTCATTTGTCGTAGGAAGAGAGTCATTTTAATCCATTGATATTTTTATATATCTGGGATCAGCTCTTGTCTTACAACTTGTGTCTTAAGACATCAAAAACATTGCTTTCTCTTTAGTTTGCCATTATGGGATAATGTGTCTAGAAAGATATTGAGCACTAACCAATATGGAGTAGATCAAATTATAATGACAATACCTTTATTCAGGCTATTATTTCTATAAGTAATCTCTGCTAATTAGAAGAGATATAAAAAATTTTGGGTAAGACTTTATAATTTGTATTCTTAAATGTCTCTTGTTACCATGCATGCATTTATACAGAAATGCAATTTTAGGTATCAAAAATAATTCTGAAGTTTTGATTAGCAGTTCGTAAAAGTTTAAGTATATTGTATCCATTTTGTGAATATTAAATTGAACACATTGGCACCTCTAACATAGTTTCTTGGAAACCATACCTAGTTTCCAGGTATTTTGAGTGAGTGAAAAATTAGTTATCTTGCTGTGGTGATACACCACTATAATCCCAGCACTCTGGAGGCTGAGGCAGAAAGAGCACTTTGAGGTGGGAGCTGACCTGGGCTACAAAGTCAATTCAAGGCTAGCTTGAACTGCGTAGCAAAAGCTTGTATCAGAAAAAAAAAAAAAAAAAAAAACCACAAATAATTGGTGGACATTTTTATGTTTTAGATATTAGAACTACAAAGATCAGAAAGACAGTCTTGTTCTTTCAGAGCTTAATTTGTTGTGTAATGACTTAGATAAGAAATATGGCTAGGCGGAGGCTCACATGTGTAATCCCAGCACTTGTGAGGCTGAGGCAGGAGGACCATTGTGAGTTCAAGACCAGCCTAAACTCATATGGAGATCCTATTTGTAAAAGACAAAGAGGGGAGGGGAGGAGAGATGTGTGAATCATAAAGCCACAACTATTTAGAAATTTGAAACTGAAAATTGACCTCAGTAGTCTGATACTGCTGTCCTAGTCCTTTTCCTGAATATATGGAAGTGCTGTTTTACTTTGGAATTCTGAAAACACAGTAATTGTAGTCAAATTATGATTTCAAAGGCCTTGGAAGAGTCTACAGTGTATTCAGGGTCTCACTAGTAGATTGGACTTGTGATCTGCAAAGGCCTTTTTTGACATCAAAAATAGGGAACTTGTATTCCAAGTAAAAACAATTTACATTAGTGGATTTAGAAACATATGAGTTCCATCCCCGATACTGGGGGAAAATAAAACAAAAAAAACCCCTATACATTAAGTACCTTTTTACTTCCTAAAGTATTGAAGCTTTCACCAAAGAAGGAATATCTTACATCCCTCAGTTGTTAAGTGTCCAGTAAATGCAAGAAAGTACATTTTTATAAAATACACTTTGGTAAGCATTCTTTTATTAAAACAGCAGTGTTCTTGGGAGTAAAATTTTATTTCAAATTAAGGTATAACTTGTGATCCTAAATGCCTAGGATCACAAGTGCTTTAAGATATCGTTTTTTACATTTTGCAATATTTCCATGGGGTTTACCAGTGGAACATCTATAATCTGAAAATGAGAAGCTTTGAGCCATCATGTGGTGGTCAAAACTCCAGATATGGAAGCATTTCAGATTTCAGGGGGTTTTTGGGAGGGAGGGTGTTTGGTTTATGTATTTATGTGTTTGGCACAGGGTCTCAGTATACAGCTTGGACTTGAGTGATCCTGTTTCAGCCTCCCCAGTGGTAGGATTACAGGCGTGCACCACCACACCTGGTTTCAGTGGGGGTTTCAGTAGTGGGCTGGGTGGGCCAAGGGTAGGGCTGGCACAGCCTGGGTACCAGGGATCCAAGCTGGTATCTGGGATCTCAACTGAGTCCTTGAGTTTGCCTGTCAGGCTCTGAAACTGCTGAGCTATCTCCCTGGCCCCAGATTTCACGTTTTTGGGTTAGGGTTTCTGAGCCTGTGTTTTTGCATAAACGAGGTATGCATACACATACCTTGGAAAGGAGTTTTTCACACACGTAAGTGCCTTGAAGTGGGCATCTGCTTACCATTGAACCACACAGAGGCCTAAAGGGTTGCAATGGAGGTGTCAAGCTGGGTGCTTGGAGGCAAGGACACCACCCTCCAAGGCGTAGGATGTTGAAATTGGCTTTTTACTTTGGAGTGAGGTAGGTAATTAACCCTTTCAGCCTTTCCATAGGATGGTGACAGGCTTTGAGTTGGTATTTTAAAGAAGCTTTGATTGTTATGTGAAGTACAGGCTCTGGAATGCTAGTAAGGGAGAGCTGAGAGACAAGTTAGCAGCCCTTGAAAATAATCCAGAGGCTAGAATCATTGATTGATTGGACCAGAGTAACAGTAGCTGTGGAGAATGCTGTATCTACTCCTATGTCTGATGCTTTCTGGATTCAAGGAACTTTTTTTATTGCACTAGGTACTTCACATGATTTCAAATACAGTTTGATACCTGGCTTGTCAAGTGATTTCAAGTATGGATTACTACCAGGTACTTCAAGTGATTTCAAGTATGGGTTGCTACCAGGTGCTTCAAATGATTTCAAGTATGGATTATTGCCAGAATCTTGGCCAAAACAAGAAACTTGGGAAAATGGTAAGTATCAACTAGCCAAACAAATAGAAATTTTTTTTCAGTCAAATTTTATTGATACATTTTAGGTATGTATAATGATCGCATTCATCATAGAAAATTTGTACCTATATATGATATAACTTCTTCCCTCCAAACCCTCTTCCCCTCCCCAACAAATAGAGAATTCTGAGTTTTAGTTTCGTTTTTGGAAATGAGTTTTTGCTATTAGCCTAGGCCGGCCCTGAAGTTACTATGTTAGCCCAGGCTTGCCTCAAAGTCAGGATGCTCCTATTTAAGCCTCCTGAATTACAGGCATACATTTTTACTACATCTGGCAGAATTTTAAAATCTTAGTAATTAAAATACTTCCTTATTCTGGGTTATAAAAGTAAGTCACAACCCTATATTAATTGCTATTAGAGATGGAGAGAGAAGCCTTGATAGCGAGTTTAATAAAAATTCTTTTAATTTTTTTAATTCTTAAAGGTGAATCATCTCTAATCATGGTGAACAAGTTAAAATGCCCTCATTGTAACTATGTAGCCAAATACAGAAGAACACTAAAAAGGCACTTGCTCATTCATACGGGAGTGAGATCATTTAGCTGTGATATTTGTGGGAAGCTGTTTACTCGAAGAGAACATGTAAAAAGACATTCCTTGGTAAGTAATTTTAAATAACAACCAATCTGTGATAAACAATGTTTATGCCAGTGAAGTTTAAAGCATTTTAAGTTGTTTACAAATTTAAGGATGATTCTTAAATTGCTTTAAACAAAAAATATATTGGTGAAATGATTCTGAGCTTCATACTAAAACACTGATATATTCACTCATTGTGGTTTAATTTGAGTGGTTCACATGCATTCTATTTCTATACTATCCTTATATTGGATTTTTCCCCCTTTAATTAGGTGCATACAAAGGATAAAAAATACAAATGTATGGTGTGTAAGAAGATCTTCATGTTAGCAGCCAGTGTTGGAATAAGACATGGATCTCGTCGCTATGGTGTTTGTGTAGACTGTGCAGATAAATCACAACCAGGAGGGCAAGAAGGTGTAGATCAGGGACAGGATGCAGAATTCCCTCGGGATGAAGAATATGAGGAGAATGAAGTACGAGAAGCTGATGAAGAGCTGGTTGATGATGGAGAAGATCAGAATGACCCACCTCGATGGGATGAATCAGGAGATGTCTGTATGCCCCTGGATGATTAACTGACCTACTATACTCCTCAAGGATGCTGCATTTGGACATAATATGAATCGACAATTTGGATTGTTGAACTTGAAGGCTTGCAAAATATGGTACATGCTGGATGGTAGTTATGTTGCTGTGAAAACTGTAGGGTCAAAGCCTTATAGCAAAAAAAATTTTTTTTATATTTGCACAGGACTATTCAGCAAACAACCATGTGGTTGCTTACATGGAGTCCCCACATATTCAGTCAGTTATCAAAGTAAAATATTTTTTATTTATAGGATATACAGTAACTATTTGGGTCCTATGAATATATAGTACCTGTCTTTAATAGCTTATATTCATGTGCCACTTTAACATGAATGAAGAAAATTCATTTGTAGAAGTACAGTGACAGTTGACCCAATCACTCTGTCCATCAAACCACTCAGGCTAGTTTGTACTAGTAGAGTTTTGTTTCTATTTTTATTTTTATTAATTTTATTTTTTGTAATACAGATTTTTCAGTGAGGGGCTTTTTCAACCCCATTGGTTCTATTTTCTTGTATTTTTCCATTTTAATTTGCCTCATAACTTAAAAACAAAATCTCCTAGTTTTAGGTATTTCTCAATTTTGTGCTGATGGGCATGTGTATGAGAACTGGAGAGGTAATTTATTGGAATGAACTGACTTTCCCCAGCCCCTTCCCTTTGCTGACATGAATTTTATAAATGAAGAATGATGTTGCGAAGTTAATGTGGCAAAGCTGACAAAGACCACTAAAATGATTATGATTTAGAAGTAACTTTCTCCTGCTGCTCTAATCTGATAAATGGTTACTATATAATGTTTTTTTTTTTTTTTGTTTTTTTTGTTTTGTTTTGTTTTTTTTTAAATGTGGTATTTGGTTTTTGGGTATCTGTTACTTTGGCACTATTCTTGTTTGCCTCTTATTTTTACCAGTGTACTATACCTCAGCCTTATTTGAGAGACAAAAAACGGATTAAAAAGTCATAGAAACAAGAATGATTTGTTTCATAATTTATCTTCTATGTCCAGTTTGGTTAGCTTGTTATGCAGTATAAGTGAAATATCAGGTTTCTATTCCTGTGCCCTTTTTATCATTAAAATTAACACAAAATGTACATTTTCTTTTGTTTCATACTTACTGGGATAATTGGGTTTTTGAAATTATTGTTGATTTATCACACTAATTTATTTTCCCATCCGTAAAGTCACTATATCTTGAAATAGTCTTTCTGTAGTCACGATGTTGATTTAATAGTCTGAAAAAATTATGAAAAAATCTTACAAATAAATTGTTGAGAGGCTTTATTAACTAAAATTTTCCGGGTACAAAAGGTGGTGTATTAAGTTTATTGTTAGATTTATTTAGATGATGAATTAGCTGATTGTGGAACTCAGCAGCATTTCATGTATTAATGTGGAGAACATTTATTGGGAACATTGTATATTATATAAGATGGAGGAACATCATATTTTCAGCTTTCTTTAAAATAAAAATCAAGTATATTTTCCTATTTTATATCAGGTAACTAAATTATGCTAGTTGTGTGGGGGATATTGCAGATACTTTGACAGATGACAATCCTTTTGGTGCTCCATCTGGTCAGAGTTGAGAAGTTGCTTTTAACAAGATGTATCAGTTTCTCTGATTTCACTAGAGTAAAGATTTAATGTCAGGCAGTGAAATCTCTGCTTGGCTGAATCAAAGAACAGAACCAGTTCCACGGTTAGTTGTACCTTTTGTCATCCAGACTTTCTTGTAGTTTCTACATAACTAAGCCTGACAAATGAATAGTTTTGGATTGATTTTTGCTTAAAACTGAAGACCACATCTTGTTCTCGATGTTCTAGAGAAATGAGTAACATGTAATACTAGTGAGATCCAAGATAGAAATTAGTTAGGCAAAGATATGATGAGTGAAAAAGTATTTTACGCATAAAATGTCCTGCTTTGTGAATATGTAAGTATAGTATAAAGATTTCTCTCATCCTTTTTATCCCCTTTAAACCATAGTTTACAATTGGTAGATCTGTCTATATAAATATATATTAAAGAACAAAGATATATATCTAAAAAATCACCTAAATCTGCTTTATTAGATTATAGTTCACTTATGGCATAGAAACTGGACTTGGCTTTACATTCTTAATGTATTTTTACTTTTCCTCAAGATAACGTATTCTCTTGAAACTGAATTTTCTTTTATTAAATCATATTTGTATATCTGGTAAATTATGACCAAATTTTTGTTAGGTTGCATAAATTGAAATACACACTTGGTACACTACAGGATTGTTGTGCTTTTGTTTTGATTTTAGTTGGAAAGGTTTGCTGTAGGTAGCTTGTTACTGTTAATTTAAAATCTATAATTATCCATTAATTTTTAATGTTGTATTGTGACAGATTTGGCTATATTTTTTAGTCATCTGACATATGATATTTTAAAAGTTTGTTTTTAGGTAATCCAAAGGAAAAATGTTTATACTGCTTGAATATATTAGCCTCAGCCTATATAAAAATTACTTTGAGTAAACATTTTACCAGAAACAGAATCTACAGATATTTTCTACTTGCTGACTGCCTAACTTATTTTGTTTCATGATCTTGAGGGACTGCCTATTTCCCTTTTGGATCTTTTTTTTTTTTTTTTTTTTTTTTAATAGTTTTAGTACTAAGGTATACTACTGGACGTTTCTATTTTTAAGTATATTCTTTTTCTGACTTAAAGTACAATTTCAGGAAGTTGATAGATAGTAAGGACTTACAATTGGTCTTGGAGAGGTATCAATGGAATGAATACTCATAATTTTGTCTGAAACTGGCAGAATTATGTGTTAAATGTTTGGTGAAGTTTTCTCGTAATTTATATTTTAAATGAAAAATATTTTAAAGTTTTTAATTTTAATTAAGGGAGGTTTATAAACTTTCACATTCACTGTATAGTAACAGGCCCTTTCCTAATCTAAGATCATATTTTTGAGGATTCTTAAAAGAGTTACTTCTGTATGGTTCCCTCTTTGTTACGGGTCTTGGCCCTTATTTTTATGCTTAGATAACTTCCTGAACATTAGCATCCTAAGCAATTGAGAGCTTATTTAAAAACAAACATTATAGGAGGGGGAAACATGGATGCATAGTTTTGAAATTTTGGGGTGGGGGAGGACACAGCTGGTTTAAATGGAGCCATTCCAGTGAAGAAGTGTGAGCTGAATGAGTTAGTTGACAGGAAAGTTTTTCAAACACTGGTACATCTTAGTATATTACAGATCTTGTTTAATAACAAATGTGAAGCAAGAGAGGAGAAATGAGGAAAAGTGTTGGAAAGAAGGAATAGAAAATGAAAGGATTTGTACTTGGAATTTGTGTTAATATAATCATAAAGCCTAAAGATGACTGGAATATAATGTATTATGGGGAAATCTGATACTAAAAAAAAACCCTGTTGGGTTTTTTTTTTTTTTATGAATCTAAACCTTCAAAAGTATTTTTATGATTTTCTGAACATGAAAAATTTAGATTCTTTTTTTGGAGAAATGATTCCAAAAGCTACCAATGCTTTTTGAGTGCCCACACTTGCCGTTGTGCTGTGTGTATTATTTCACCCCTCTGAGGTAGGTGCTATTGTCTCCATTTTATAGATGAAGAAAGGCTCAGAGATTCAGAATCTTGCCTAATCATGCAGCTGCAGTAGAGCTGAGACTTGGTCAGGTCTAATTCTGTAGCCCGTGCTTTCTGGGAGGCTCTCTTGCTGCCTCTTTAAACAACTTTTTTTTTTTTTTTTTTTTGCCTGCAGCTCTTTAAAGAAGTCTGTCTATGGAGATTTATACTGAACATATAAATAGCAATGTTAAGAATTTTGTGTGTCCTTCCCCCAAATAAACATCCTTATTACTCTTCCTCTTGATAAAGCAATTATCCTTTGGACTTAAGATACGAAACCCCAGTGTAGTGTATGCTATTAGTGGGTTGTGTTATTTTCATTTTTAAAGGGTAATTTTTTTTTTAAACTGAAAGACTAGATATGAGCCCCAGTTATTGTGCCGTTCAGTCACCCGGATCCTTAAATTTATATGGTACATAATACACACTCTTAAAAATGAACAAACAGGCATTTTCTTAGTCATACTAGGATTTAAAATGGAAAGTGGATTTGTTTTTGCTGCTGTATCCCTGCTTTCAAATGAAGTTTTAAATACTTCTCAGTCATTCAAAATGCACTAGGGATAAGCACATTTTAATGTTTTCTAGCCCTGAATTTTATGGCATCACTTAAAAACAAAATTTTGGGCTAAGGAGAGGGATGGTTGAGGCCATTATGAAGTGGGAAAATCAACATTTTAAACACTGTAAACATAAAAGAACACTTTTTTTTTTTTTTTTTTTTTTTTTTCCTGACTGCTGTTTGTAAAAGCTCTCTGGGAGGATCTTTTACGAAGACCAATTTTTTAAAATGTAATTTACCTACCTAATATAAATGTCCTAAGACATGTATGTAAACTTCCAAAACTGTTTTGTCTGTGTATTTAGAAAATACACAAGAATCTTTATCAAACCTAAAAATATAAACTCGTGAGCACTAAACTACTTCTGGCTTGTGAATTTTATTGACTGAAATTTAATTCAGATTTCTTTGCAAGTGTGCTAGTTTAGACTGGGTTGGGAAAATACTTTCTTTTGTAAAATTTATGTGTGATTCAGATATCTTTGTACTTAAGTTAACAAGTTTGAATTGCAAGATTGTCAGGAATTTTGTTTATTTCTATGTTTTTATATGAATGTCTGTAAATAACTCACACTACCTCCTGGTGCTCTTTAAAGAGCTACTTCACTCATAGGTGGACAGTGTTTAATATTCAGGCTTTCTTAGGATTTCTAGCTGGCACATCCAACCTGTGACTCACTCTCCCCCCTCCCCAGTGTCACAAAATAGTACATTTTGTTATTTATATATTTAACTATTTTATATGCAAACTAAGACAGTTCTATTCACTCAAACAAGGAGAAAAAGAAATATGGTAGGCTGCAGGTTGTACACCAGTCACAGGTTTTAGGAAACATCTAAAAACCAATTCCCACTCATTACATAATCTTGGGGAGATGGGTTTAAAATCAAAGGTAAACTGCCATCCTGTGATTACTATATTAGGATTGATAAGATTATAGGTAAATGCCTGAATTTCAAGTTTGAACTTTATTAGAATAGTTGATTTTGTTTTCTTGAGACAAGCTGTCACTCTAGTTGACATTGGCCTTGAACTCGATATGTATCCCAGGCTGGTCTCAAACTTATGTTCCTCCCATCTCAGCCTCACAAGTGCTGGGATGCAGGAGTGCATCACCATACCTGACTTGGAGTTTTTTAAAGTTAATATTAAATAGAAAAAAAATGTAATTGTAGAATGGCCCATTTTTATTTTATTGAAGAAGACAGTTTTGGTTTAATTTGAAGGATAAAGTAAATAGGGGGACTCAGGTTTTCTTTTTTTCTTTGTTTTTTGAGACAGGGTCTCTCTTTGTAATGTAGGGTGGAGCCAGGGGTGTTGCATAGTGCCTGCCTTGCAACTGCAAGGTTCTGAGTTCTATTCCCAGGGCCAAATGAAGAAAAAATTCATATGTGATGGAGGGTCATCTAGAACTCCTATGTATCCCAGGCTGGCCTTGAACTCAGCAAAACTGGCTCAGCTTCCTAAATGCTTGGATTACAGTTGTGCCACCACACCTGGCTCCTCACATAGCTATTTAATATGTAAAGCTATGAACTCTTGCGTGGTTAAGGATTAAGATACATGCTATGTCCTTCCAGGAGGTAATGCTTAAGACCACTTAGCTCAAGATTAAAAAGCAGTTAATCCATAGACAAAATGGGATTGCTTAAAGGAAAAAATACCACTGGCAATGTTCTGTGTGTAGTAAAAATTACCTCACAGTCATTTTGGCTAAGGCAGTGTTAGCCAAACATTTCTAATTCAGAGTGCTTTTTTGTTTAAGTGTGGAGGCCATTGTGTTTGCTTTTTGTTTTCTCAATAAATAATTGATAGAACTGTGTATTACGTATTTCCTAAAAATTTTTGACACAAACAGTTTAGAAAATTTGGAATGCATGTAAAAATCTGCTTTAACTTTATGGAAAGTTGCTACGAAAGCACTTGTCTTCTGTCAGTCTTGGTCACAGACCATGGTTTGGAAGCAGTTACAGGAAATTGAATTGTTGGACTTACTGTCAGATACAAAACTAATGGTATTCAGAACTCAGTCTGTGGCATAACTCTGTGAAGTTTGAATTAAAAGGATTTTTTTAATGAAGGAGAAGTCCATGAAAATGAACAAAAGGCTCCGTAACTGCGTGGTGCTTTCGCTTCTGTTAAGATTTTCCCCTATCAGCCAGATTTTTTACAACCTAAAGTTTGACAATAAGAAAATACTCTAGTTTAATTAGGTGTGTGTTAAATTAGAAACCTAGTGAAATACACACACAGGACTGATGTCTTGGCACATGTGCCAACAGTTGGTGAGAGAATACATAAATGGTTTCAAAGTAATTGTAGAATTAAACAGGTTAAGGGAACTTAATAGACTAAAGAATACCCAGACAGGTTAAAATTGACTAGTTAGGACTCTTGAGCTTCCTGTTTCAGTATTTTCCCTGTATCAAACTTATGCAATAAATATTTGATATCAAGAAAAGCTTTGAAATTAGCAAACTACAAAATACACTCAAATACTGTACATGGCATGTAGTAGTCAATATTCACAAGTATCACTTAGCTAGCCAACCAACTTCATTAGAGATATTGTCAGATGCTGTGGGGTCACCCTCAGACTTTTGGGCCCTTCCCCCAGTACACAAGTTGTGAAGGTGACCATACCACAGTATGACTGTTTGGAGTGTTTTGTGATTTATTTTTACCTAAACTCAATATATTGGAACTATTAGCCATTTGCTGCAATATAGTTTTTTTAAAAATAGTAACTGGCGCAGCTGCCATGAATATCCAAATGTTAGATGTTTAGTGTGTGTGTGTGAAAACTAGGAAGAGTCCTAATTGAGTTTGGCTTAGTGTAGAGCACAACAGTACATCAAAAAAGATACATTTACAATCTGAGGTTTCTCTAACATATTTTTGTGTTTGTGAAGAGATAGTGGATTTTGCTACTAAGCGTCTACCAATACGGAAAGCAAATGTGTATTCACATGAAATGAATGCTTAATACCTTGATCTGCTGCTTCCCTATTAAACCATCCACTTGGATTTTCTTTTTCCATCCTCTAACTAGGATGTGGCATTTACATAGACATGGCTAATTCTCCAGAGTTTGCCATGCTAATTTTTCAAGTACAATGGTCCCCTATTTCTACAAGGTCCATATCCATGGATCCAAATTCAAATTGTAAGCTTTTTTTGGGAAAAAATCACATGTGTATAACACACTTTTTGCATTGTTATTCTTTCAACAGTGCAGTGTAACTACATGCTTAACATTCTGTTTGGTATTGTAAGTAGACCTGAGGATGATTTAAAGTCTACAGGAGGATAGGTGGTGTTGATACGCAAATGCTGTGTTATTCTGTACAAGGGACCTGAGCATATTTCAATTTTGGTATCCTCAGGGGGTCTTGTTTTCCCACATACCACTCAAAAGACTGTAATCACTACATCATCACCATGGTTTAGTCATTTCAAGGACTAGCAAGTGTAGAAACTGGACTGACTGAGAAGTTTTAGTTCATGTTCCTTAAAAAGGAAATTTGAAGAAATTACAACTAAATTTTAGAATTTCACATTTATAGGTAAGAGTTGGCCTCCTTTTTGGATTTTATTTCATAGACTTACAGACTGTTTTATTTTGTGTAGTCCAGGCTGGCCTTGAACTTGCTGAAGGTGGCCTCAAACTCCTAGACACACTTGCTTCAGCCTCAGGAGATCTAAAGTTACAGGCCTGTGCATACCTGTCTTGTAAGCAGCTTATTAAAGCCAATAATACTCTAGAATGTTGCTTACTTTTTGGCACCCTGGTGTGTATTTACTGGCCCTTCTCTTTTTTACTGATAACTTTACGCCTGGGAGAGTTTCAGTCTGGGCCCTTTCCTCTTTGGCTGAATATGTATGCAACACAAAATACCAACTTAAGAGATAATGGGTCTTTTGAGGGGTTATGTGTACATGCTCTTAACAGTTACCTGTGCTGCAAAATGGTTAGGATGGGAAATGATCCAAATTTAAGCAGGCAGGGAAGTGTTACCAAAAGGCCCTGAATTTCAGCTTGCTTTCCTTTTGTTTTGTTTTGTTTTAAGTTTAAGATAAGGCCTCAATGTAATACAAGTTGACCTTGAACTTGCAGCAATCCTGTCGCAGTCCTTTGGGTTCTGAGATAACAGACATGTACCACCATGCCTGGCATTTTAGCTATTTTTAGAAGCAAGTGGAAGGGAGTAGACAGGTAAGATGAGCAAAAATACAAAATATTGTTCATTAAAATGATGAATAATATACTCAGTACTTTACATTTTCTCCCTTGGTGAGAAAAAGGAAAATATACAAAGGAAAACAAATTTCTCCTTGAAAACACTGTTAAAGAGGTGCGAGTGTGGGTTGTGGGGTACTGGTAGCATGAGGGATTGAACTCAGCCTTCACACTTGGCTCCCCTGACCATTTTATTTTCAGATCAGATTTTGTTACATTGCCCAGCCTGGTCTCAAATTTGTAACCCTTTGCCCTCAGCCTTGCAGAGGCTAGGATTATAAGCATGTGCCACCATGACTAATGGATCAAAACCTTTTGGGAAAGGCTGGTGAGATAGCAGACAAAGCACCTGCTTTGGCAAGCGCAGGGACCAGGGTTCCATCCCCAATCCTGCATGCCTGCCATGCTGGCCCCGCCTCAGGGGCATACTGAGCTAGCAACAGAGTCTGGGTGTGGTGACATGCCTGTAATCCCACCACTGGGGAGGCTGAAAACAAGAGGATCACTAAGAGTCTGACCTGCCTAGTGTAGATCCTGTACCAAATACACAAATTAAAAAACAAAAACACAAAATTTTAGGAGAAAGACTGTCACAGGCCTTATATTTGTATAACTATTAAGGGCATGAGGTTATAGCTCAGTGGCTCAGTGCTTGCGTAGCATACATGAGGCCCTGGGTTCTATCCCCCAGTACTACAGAACAAAAATAGGTTAGCATTAGCTAGTTTTTATTTAGAGCATGAATATTTAATTTTCTAGGTGTCTCTGATGTCTCTGTTGGTTGTAGTGGACAAGTCTGTAGAACTAGATGGCTCTTGGACGACACAGTGTGTACTCGGGGAGATGACACCTAAGTAGAATTTGTCTTGCATACAGAAGGCCCTAGGCGATGAAGGGGTGAAGGAGTTTTCCTGTCCTTCCAACAGCTGAGAATAACAAATAGAGCTCAGTAAAAGCGCAGGTGCTTAGGTTCACTGTTCGTTTCACTTTCTGTTGGGCAGGGGCAACCTTCTCTCAGGATGAAATCACAAGCTTCTCTTAAGTTGTTTTCTTTTCTCCTCTCACTTTCCCAGTGAAAGTTGGGTCTGTTCAGTTTTGAAGTGATTTTGTAAACGTAGCATGTGTACATTCCCCAGCAATCCTAACATCAGTTATTTAATCAGTGTTCAGGATTCCAACCATCTCACCTCTGTGTTTGTGCATGGACATGTGTATGTTGCTCGTTAGGGTTCTGATCCAGGTAGGCATCAGCCAACTTTCTGTAAAAGACCAGATCATTTTTTTGTGCCTTCTTTGCATCAGCAAAGGTTTTCCAAAATTACAGATCTGAAGAAGTCAAGAAAAACTTAGGTACCACCATTTCAACTGAGCCCTAAGGATAACATTACCATTTCAACTCTGATGAATCAATAAAACCTCGATAGGAATTTCTACTTATCCTAGTACCCAAGGTATTTACCACCTCTTAGAAGAGAGACATCATAAGTACAAATTCAGAAATATACTTAAAACTTTTTTTTTGTTTGTGTTTGTAGTTAGTACAGGGTCTCACTGCATAAATCGGACTTACACTGATTCTCCTGTGTTCAGTCTCCCAAGCGCCGGGATTACAGGCATGCACCATCATACCCAGTCTCAATCATGGTCTCAGCACACCCCGCCTGCAGGACCAGCATGGCAGGCCAGTGATTGAACTCTGGCCTCTGCTCTGCCTAAGCAGGTGCTTTAGTCCACTGAGCTATCTGACCGGCCCATATTTAGAACTTTGCAAGACTAGCTTGCCAATAAAAACTGTACCTTTCTGATCTAGACCCTCTCGTGGCCACAGTCTTGTGACCACAGTATCCTCTATTAAAAGATCTTTCTATTTTAGATCCCACTTCAACATTAATTGGATACTGTAACATTGACTTGGTGAAGCCTTCAGAATGTAAATTGTTTGAGAGGCTTTTATTCCTATCTGTACTCATAAGAAGTGCTGGTGAATCATACCATCTTCTTTGATATAGCTTGAAAATGAAGCTTATAAACCAAATGTGAGCTGAAAAATACTTCCCATCAAGTCCCTGGAGAAATAAATACCCAAGACTAAGAACTTTCAAACTGAATGTGGTGGTGCTTGCCTGTAATCCCAGCTACTCTGGAGCTTCAGGAAGGAGATTTGCAAATTTGAAGCCAGCCTGGGCATTTTAGTGTGTCAAAATAAAGAGGGATAGGAATGTTGTTCCATGGTATCAAGTTTGCCTAGCTCATGTGAAGCTCAGTACTAGAACGAAAAAGAAAAAAGATTGCAGCTTGATATCAATATTTATTTAGTGCAGTCTACAGGGTCTCACTACACAGATTGGACTTGGAGTGATTCTCCTGTTTTCAGCTTCCCAAGTGCTGGGATTACACCAAGCCCAGCCTGTGTGCCCTGGGCGGGGCCAGCATGGCTGACCAGGATCAAACCTCTGACCCCTATGTCTGCCTAAGCAAGCACTTCAATCTGCTGAGCTATCTAGCCAGAACCCCCCTTTTTTTGGTGGAACTGGAGATTGAACTCAGGCCCTTGCACTTGCCAAGGAAGCGCTTATTCTACTGAGCCATCTCCCTGGGCCCCTGGCTGGCCCTTTGATACCAAAATTTAAGTGTTGCTTAATCATAAACTTTCAAGAATTTCATCATTGACTTAATACAGAATATGTGTAATGATGAATTCCTATAGAAAATAATAGGAACAATGAGAGATTTATTCTATATACTTCAGATGATATTCTGAATCTTACTAAACTTTTGTAAAGTTTCAAGCTCATAAGACCTCCAAGTCATTCTTTTTCAAAGTAGCAGGATAGATTTATGACTGTGACTGGTTTTGTTATTTTTGTTTTGTACCAGTTTTGGAAAAGATTACAAGTACAGGCCTAGTGCAGGGATGGCAAGCCTTTTAGAGACTAGTGCCCAAACTGTGACTCAAAACCCACTTCCTTATCGCAAAGTGCCAACACTGCAATTAAACCCGAGTACTGAAGTTTTAGTTTAGAAAAAACAACTCATACATTAACATCTTTGTGTTAAGAACAACACACACATCATAGATTGCCACTGACCCAGTACATTAATGCCACTAACATGGAAGAATGGGAATGTTGTCCCCATTAGATAGTCAATAAAGTCCTAAGAATTGTTGGATGCTCATGAGCATGTTTTGAACTTTAAAACTGTGAGTCAGGAAATCCCATAATAGTAGTCACCCAAATTGTGCAAGGTTGATTGTATGCTATTTGAAAGGCACCACCACAGACCATCCTTCTCTTGGCACGACCTCCAAGCATGAGCAGCAGCTTCATACCTGTGGCATTTTGCCTGTGTACGTGATGAATTTTAGTAGCCTTTTCAGCAGTTTATGGATATGCAAGAAAAGGAGGTGTTTTTATTCTGTAAGCATTTATCACTCACTGTCCTACCAGTTTGTTAGGTTTTATATTCCATGTAAACAGTTTTTTTTATAGTATGATTGGTCTGTTTGTTTTTACCATCCTGGGAGTTTCACTCAGGGAGGCCTCTGAGCTACACCCTGACCCTATGGTTGTACTGTGACGCCGCGCCTCAAAATGGCCATTGTTGGGAAACAAGCGCAAGTTATACAGACAGTGTCTGGCACAGGCAGAAAATGAATAAATACGCATTAGATGGTTTGTCTTTATGAAAGTCTGTTTTCTGTATATATGGTGGAAGTTAACTTAAAAAATCAGCTTTGAGAGTGTTTCCAGCATATCATGCCACACCCATGCCCAGCCGGCACTGAGGACTGAAGCTGGGGGGCTTTTGACCCTGAACTACATCCCTAGACCTTTTTTTAGAAATTGGTCCCTAAATCCAACCCCCACCCACCCCCTCCACTCCCTCAGGGCTTGAATCTCATGCCAGAGTGCTGGGATGACAGGCATCTACCATCACGCCTGGCTCATACTATCACTAATGCCCTGATTTTTAACAGCATCTTTTTATATTTATTATTACTTGTATTACCATAACTTGTTTTGTTTTTGTGAGACAGCATCAGGCTGGCCTCAAACTCGCCTGATTGTCCTGCCTCAGCCCCCTGAGTGCTGGGAGTCAGGCTTGTGCCAGCATGCCCAGCCACATAACCCAGAAGGCAACAGCACAAACAGAAGCTGGTATTCTAGATATCCTAAAAATACCTAAAATATTTTATTTTTTAACCATCAATTTTATTTTTTAACTACATGCACCACAGAAAGCAAAGCTTTATTTTTTTTAGAAAGCAAAGTTTAAATGTACCATTAGGGATTAATGTATTATACAACTGAGACAAATCAGCATAATTTAAGTATCCCTAAGTTATGTTCAGTATGGGTATAGTAATTATAATATAGCATCTATCTAAGGCCTTTATATTTCCATTTCAGAGGTTAAAGTGTTCAAAGGGCTCTCACTCATGGGCATTGGAGAGGGAAGATAGGAGAGGCTCATGAGGTGCAGTTTAAAAAAAATTTCTCAAGCAAAAGTTTCTGACACCTAGAAAGGATTCAGAATAGACTACACTTTCATATGAACTGGCTTTACTTGTTTGAGTAGGTAAATTTGGTGAATAATTAAGATTTCGCCTTAATGTGTCAGACTGATGTACTATTGGATCACTGTTGTTAGCAAGGATATTTCTTTAGCTCTATTAGAAACCTCTGTTTTTAAAGGCAAATATTGCTACATATACTGTTATTTTCCAGTGATAAATTAGCATAAGCTATTCGAATATACCAGGGCATCTCTTCTTTATAATCCTTCACTAAAGAGAAAGTATATAAGATAATTTCTAGTAACACTTCACTTTTTGTAAATAATCTACTTAAATTATTTGTAATGTAGATTTTATTTTTTTATTTAAAAAAATTTTTTTTTGAGACAGGGTCTCACTATGTATGTAGTTCAGGCTGGCCTTGAACTCTCAGCAGTGCTCCAACCTCAGAGTGCTGGGGTTACAGATGAGCACCACCAGGTTGGCTGGGACATGTATTTTAAGAGCGAATGCATTGTTTGAACATCTCCTCTCCCCTCCTTGCATTTAGGCTATAGCAGTGCTCCATACGTTCTTTGCCTCACCTCCAGCTTCGTTAGCCCATTGCTTACCTTCATCTGACCTTTGGGTAACTACTGGGATTTAGATTGCCAGCTAAATTTACTTAACCACATCTTGCCATGTTTCAGATATAAAGACGAAGGATCCTAAGGATTCATTGTATCCTTAAACTAACCTATGATATAGATTAATTTTGTTTTATTTGGCAAAAGTAGTCTGGATTTAAAATTTATAAATTAACTTCCTGATTGTGAAAACTGTCCTTCCAGGGACAGTTTTTTCATGGTGTATTTTTCTCTGCCTTAAATTTGGCCATTTTGCCCTGACTGTGACCTTACTTATTTAAGCCTAAGTGGCTCACAAAAGCAGCGCCAACCTCAAAAGAGGAGCATAACCTTCAGGGACTTTCAGACTGTGCTCTGGGGTCTGAGGGGCGCTTTGAAGATGCCTGGGTGGGCTGGCTCTGAGGTTGGCTCCAGCAGAGCAGGCTGGGCCTGGGCCTTCGGCCAGACGTCTCTGCAGCAGCTTCACTTTTATGGTACTTGTTACGTGTTCAAGGTTCGGTGCTTTTAGAATTTTTTTAAAATAACGCTTAATTTCTTAAAATTCATGGATGATAATAGTAATATTTGCTTTTAAGAGTGCTTATGTCCCCAGCCTCTGCTTTAAATAGTTTTGAACATTAACATAAGGTTAAGTACTTTTTAAAAATTATTGTTCCAGTTTTACAAATGAGGAAACTGAGACAGGGAGACTCAGTAACTTGCCCAAGGACAGACGATTTGAGCATCTGTGTGTCCCATGTGTTAGTTTAAGCCAGGAGTAGCAAATGCAAGGTGAGTGTGTCCCTGTCCCAAGCCCCTGTATCCCAGCCAGATGGAGCTCATGGGTGGTAACAGGCTTTTTAGCTAATGACCAAGCAGCCTTACACTCCTTCCCCCAAGGTGCTATGGGCAGTCACTCCTGCGTATCATACTGGTGGTGGCATTAAGACGAGACCCATTCGCTTCCCATCACTCCAGGGCGAGGTGTTTGTGACACCACACATGTGACTAAGAGGTGTGTCTCCAATGCTAAAATATGTTGCCATTGTTTGTTTTGATATTGATAGGAAAACACCAAACTGTATTAGATCTTAGAGGTACTTTTTCATGAAGTTAATTATTCTATGAACTAAAAATCCCTTCCTATATCACTTTCTTTCTGGCCAGCTTTTAATAGAAGAGTTGTGCTTTTGTATTTATACATTTGTAATTTATAAAAATGTATATACCAATAATTATAAATGCCATTAAGTCCTCATAATCAGAACAGTTACAATTTTTTAAACTTCTCTTTTGAGTGCCTAGTGAAATAAAGACCTACAGTAATTTGTATGCTGAAACCTAATATTTTAGGTACAGGGTGGAGGTGGTGTGAGAGAGGGTGGAGAACTTGTGCTTGGTGTAAGTCAGCCAGTTTCCATGTAGTTAAAGCTTCAGTGGTTTGAATACCCTTCACTATTTCCACTACCAGTGTGCCATGCCCAGGAATGGCATAGCCGCAGGGCTGGGTGAAGGCCCAAACATTTAAAAAAAGGAACACACCCCCAGCCCTCAGCTGATGTTTTAACTGCTCTTGCCAGGAGGTAACCAGCAGTTCCTGTGTGGTGCCCGTTCTTACCAGGGAAAGCTGGGTGCAATTAAAGCTTTTCTGTTAGGAGCAAGGTCTTTACAGGACTCAGCAGTTCAGCTCCTGCTCCAAACTTGTCGCAGAGGCCCAAGGCTAGACTTAGGGTCGCGCTATGAAATTACTTGTCAGTTCCAACCAATTTTCCAACATAGTACGTATGGAGTGTTAGCAAATAATTTATTTAAAATACATTTTAAAAATTCATGTTTGTTATTGTAAATCAGTATTGAAGTCTAGATTTTCTTAAATGAATGGCCATCCCTTCTTTTCTGTAAAATGTTTTAGCATTCACTACAGAAACATTACCATACTGGAATGATCCTCATGTGACTGTTGTCATGGAATCCTCTAAATCTTTGTTCATAAAAATGTTTGACTATGTCTTAAAATGTTCTCTATATGAATAAAAAATGTTCTTCTTAAAAACTATTCCTGATGCACCCGCTTTCCAATTTTTTTGTAAAATTAGAAATTGCTGGACAGTGCTAAAGGGCATGAATCATAGTGATTGGATCCTGTGACACTTGGATAGAGGTATTAACTGAGAAGTTTTTTTGAGAGAGTTGAAAGAACCACCTCCTACCTAAGAGGGTATTGGAGGGTCCTGTGTGACTGCCAGCAAGCGCCACACCTCTGTTCTTCCCTTGTTTTACTCTTGTTGCATAAGAGAAAGCAGTCATCAGTTGTAAGTTATCCTATTCCTCATTGACTTGGGACTTTATTTTGGGATCAGGATTTGAACTCAGGACTTTGCTTGCGCTTAAAGTGAGGAGCTATCTCCCTGGCCCCGACTTGGGCTTTCTAAAGATGACAGCTAAACCCACTGATTCAATTTCATGTGAGAGCTTTAGTTAGGCTTAGTAGCTCACATGAAGTACAGATAGAAAGCCAGCCATGAGATTCTAAGATCATTTTCCAGAAATGTAAAAACAAGCACTATGGCTAAAGATGAAACTGGCTTCATAGTAAATGGTAATTGATAGCAGTTAAGGTTTGATAAGGAAAGTTCAGTTGTATTTGTTTCAGAATATTTTTGAATATTTTATTAAAACATGTATGCCTGGGGCCGGGGAGATGGCTCAGTAGGATAAGTGCTTGACTGGCAAATGCAAGGATCTGAGTTCAATCCCTGGTTCTGCAAAAAAAAAAAAAAAAAATCATCTGTATTCCCTTGTTATGAGGTAGTCATTAACTTTTTGCTGTATCTGCTTCCAAATAATATTTCAGCACCTACATTTATCAGGGACATATGCTGATAAATAACCATATCAGTTATTTACTACCAACAACTGCTTTGATTTTTCAATATTTTTTGTCTTCTGGTGGTAAAATATAGTATATTGACTATCATCCTTTCCCTAGCTATCGATTAATTGGTCCCTGATTGATCTATTTTTATATTGTCATAGTATGATTGTAGTATGTGTTCTATATAATAATCTGCTCTCTTCATATCTTTTTTGTGATAATAAAAATGTGAGACTACTTTATTTTTCACAAATCAAAATTATTGCAGTAGTCATCTGCATTACTTTTCCAGTTAAGCTTACCTCTTAACTCAGTAGCTACAAAACTTTTTCTGTAAAGGGCCCAACAGGACATGTGACTTTGTGGTCCATTATTTCTGACACAGCTGAACCCTGCCATTGCAGTGGGAAGCAGCCATCGGTGGCCAGTTCTTCCAATAAATAGATGTGGTATTGTCTACTGAAACTGGGTACGCACTGAAATTTGAATCTTTATAGTTTTCATGTATCTCAGAATGTTGAAATGTTTTTAACCACTTAAAAGTATGAACCTGCAGGGGCTTGCGGGGTAGCTCAGCTGTCTACAGTGCCTGCTTGGGCAAACTCAGTCAGGCGCAGGGGATTGCAGTTCGATCCCCAGCACCACATGCCACACCAGACCTGCCCTTAAGGCAGCCTCAGCCAGCCAAAAAAAAAAAAAAAAAAAGAACCCTAAAAGTATGAACCTGCAGCGAGGCATGGGCATGGTGGCACATACCTGTAATCCCAGCACTTAGGAAGCTGAGGCAGGAGGATCATTAGGAGTTTGAGACCAGCCTGAGCTGCAAAGTGAGCTCAAGGCCAGCCTGAGCTACATAGTGAGAACCTGTCTCAAAAAGACAAAAATAAAAAAACTAGCGATAAAATTAAAAAAATAAAATAAAAGCTCCCCAGTCACTCCAGCTCAGCTGGTAACTGATCTGGTCCTGGGGCTGTTGACTCCTCCAGCTGGATACTTCCCTACACAGCCTCTGTCTCCTGCTGTGAGGTAGCACGGGTCACATCTAAGTTTCCTACGGTGAGATGCTAATGTTCTTGGAAAACATCTTTTTCACAGTACAGGGATGTGCTGAGTTGTAAAGCAAAAATCATATCTCTGACTTGCTTCTGCTTCTGTCACAAGTTTCCGATCCAGCCTTACATGATAAAATTCTGGGGTTGGGATGGGTGTGGTGGTGAATAGCTGGGATCCCAGCACTCAGGAGGCTGAGGCAGGAGGGTCACTGCAAGTTCTTCACCAGCCTAGAGTGTAGTGAAGTCCAAGCTGCCCGTGAATGCACAGGGAGACTCTGTCTTAAAAACAACAAGCAAAAAAATTAGAGGTTGGGAGAATACCTTCATTTCTGTTTATTTGTAGTTTTTATTGGTACACGTTTGCAGTACATAATGCCTATAGTTCATCATGTGGAGTTGGTATATGTACATAGCATCTTTTTTTCCCCTCTGTACCTTTTTATTTTATTGGTACATTTTAGATACACATAAGGATAACATTCATCATTGGGAGTTTGTACCTGCCCATGATATCTCCTGCTTCTTCTTTTCACTCCCCTTTCCCTCCATCCTTTTAACTCCTATTCCCCTCCTTGTTTACAAAAGCTTTGTGCACATTTTTTCCTTCTCTTTTTCCTTGTCCCTCCCTTCTTTCTTTCCCTTCCTTCCTTCCTTCCTTCCCTTCCTCCCTCCCTCCCTCCCTCCCTCCCCCTCATTCCCCTTCTCCTTGCACTTTTGGCGTCCATTATCCACTATGCGTGGCACATCTTCATTTTCTCAGCGCCCTCCAGCCATTTCTATTTTAGAATCCCAGTCATTCCACTTTTCTGAGCTAGCTGAGCATGCTCAGTGAGAGCACAGATATCTTTTCCATTTCACAGATTAAAAAGCAAGGGGTGAGAAAGTTCAGGAACCTGCCTCCAGTCGCTGAGCTAGCAGGTCCAGGACCAGATGGAAGCTTAGATACGTGAGCTGTTAAAGTGCACATTGGCAGCAGCAGCCTGCCTTCCTGTGGGGTATTTGCCTTCCTGGCGAAGTGGAATTTTTGGTGTTCAGTGAAGACCTTTTTACAATTTATTTGGATGTAAATGTAAAAGCTTTTCTCTACAATATCCCATCCGAAAACCAAATTTTAAGTTGTTTGGCCAACTTGGATAGACTTGGGATAAATTAAGTCCAACAAACTGCATTCAGACAATCTTATAGTAGACACAGGTGTGTTATTCTTTGATATAATGCATACACAGAAAACTTGAGCTGAGGAGATGGCTCAGTAGAATAAGCGCTTCCCTGGCAAGCACAAGGCCCTGAGTTCAATCCCTGGCTCTGCCAAAAAAAAAAAAAAAAAAAAAAAAAAAAAAACCAGAAAACTTACTGTTCTCCCTATTTGCTTGTTTGCTGTATACGTTTTTTTACATCATCAAAATGATTTTGCTTTCTTTATAGTTTGTGCTTTTGGTGTCTTGTATGGAAAGGATTTTGCCAGTGTAAAATTATTAGAATATCCTTCTACTTTCCTTTCAGTTCCCTTAAAGCGAACCAGTCTTCGACCTTTCTGTACAACTCTGGAGCACTTACTTAGACGTCACAGGATAAGAGGTTAACGTGCTTGTGCCTTGCCCTCAGTGCCAGTAAGTTAGATGACAGTTCGCCATGACAGTTTCTTTTCCATGATGAGCCTTGATATCTGAATTTAGCATGTTCACATTTAACTCTACTTTTTAACAGATTCAGTTACCTGGGAAACTGGATTCATGTTTATTAATGGGAAGCCCATGAGATGTGGAAGAGAACTCCTTTTGCAAAGATTTAATCTGAGATTACTATCTAAATAACGAGCTAACATCACAAATGATTTTTTAAATGGTCTCTTATTAATGCCCCAGGAGAGATGTAATTTAATTCAGAAATTGCCAATCGCACGGTCTCTCTGTGCATTTGTCACTCGCAAATGGATGATCCATATGTTGCTTTGTAAAGAGCAACTGTCTAAAATTTCAGTCTCTGAAAAATATACTGAATTCTTTATCTGTTCATATGATTGAGATTTACAGTCCACCAAATGAGCTCTGTTGGTTTGCATCTGGGAGTGAGTCATTAGGACTTCACAGTATCTTTTTAAAAATTATCTCCTATTGGGTTCCAAAGAGGTACTTTGAGTACAGCCTCCCTTCTCTGCTCAAGGTGAATACTGCTGAACAGCTTATGAATTTAGGTTCACTTACACTTATCAGAAATGCAAAGACACAAAATTTTAAAGGTAAGTGGAAGAAAAAAATATTATATATAAGTCAATTGTTATAATGTATATGAAAAGGAAAAAATAACATATTCAAGGGGAAAATGTGGATTGATCATAATGTTTGCAGTGGATATTCCTGAATGGTGGGATTACAGATGCTTTTCTGTGTCATTGTACTTTGGTTTTTTAAATTTTTTAAAAATAATTTTGAGGGGCCGGGGAGATGGCTCAGTGGAATAAGCGCTTCCCTGGCAAGCGCAAGGGTCTGAGTTCAATTTCCGGTTCTGAAAAAAA
>NW_004524690.1:2786629-2797409 GCF_000260255.1 Octodon degus
GCAGGAGAATTGTTGTGAGTTCAAGACTAGCCTGGGCTAGAGTGAGCTCAAGGCCAGCCTGAATTGCATAGTGAGACCCTGTCTCAAAAAAGACACACAAAAAAATTGTTTTTGGTACTGGGGATTAAATCTAGGGGCACTTTCCACTGTCTCCTAGCTCTTTTTATTTTTTATTTTGAGACAGGGTCTCTCTCAATTTCCCAGGCTGCTCATGTTTCAGCCTTCTGAGTAGCTGGTATTACAGGCAGGTACCACTGCACCTGGTTATTTTCACATTTTTGACAATGAACATATAGTACTTTCACATTGGAAAAGAATTACTCAGGAAAATATTCATCCCTTTTACTAAAATAATTGGAGTAGACATATATTTACAATGACTTTATTTCTAAATAAAAGCAAAAAATAATAGCACAATGTTAAAATACTTATCAAGTCATTATCTTATTCCATTGCACTGTAAATTAAAAGAGGAGAAGACCTCAGAAGGAGAAGCTGGGAAGCGGACAGGTGGTCCAGGGCTGAGGTGCAGCCTATAATCCCAGCACTTGGGAAGCTGAGGCAGGAGGACTGAGAGCTGACAGCTGGGTTATGTGGTGACACTTGTCTCAAAAAGAAGAAAAAAGAAAACTGACAGGTGACAGAATGGTGAGAAGACAGGTTCTGAGGACCATCCACATCTTTTTCTTTTTTTCAAGGGACACTATCTTGGAATGAGAGAAAAGTAAAAACCAAAAGGTATCTTCTTTCTTAATTATTTAGAAGATTGCATTAATATTTTACCTATGAATGCTGTACTGGTAGTTTTGGTTTTATCCTGTGGGTGGAATGACTTGGCACACATAGAAAACCGCCCCGAAAGAGGCTCACATGAAGCCAGCCTATGCTGAAGTATACCTTATAAATCCCCCAGATTGATGTTTTATTTCATGATCTTGAAGATAATTATGTGGGTGAATTTTGAAAAACTTTGATCAAATTCTATACTTAAAACTCGTGTTATACTTTTTTTTCAAGTAAACTTGAAAAAAGATCCCGGAGTAAATCTTAAAAGGGGGTGCAGTGAGGTAGGGAGATAGTTTGGCAGTCTAAGTGCCTGCCTGGCAAGCGCAAGGACCCAGGTTTGATCCCCGGTACCGCATGCCCTGCTGGCCCGGCTCTGAGCCGGCCATCGAAACCGGGCATGATGGCGCACACCTGTAATCCCAGCGCTGGGGCACCTGAGACAGGAAGATCACGAGCGTAGTGAGACCCTGTACCAAATAAATCTTTTTTAAAAACCCCACCATAGTTGTACCGCTGTCTTCATGCAGTTCACTGCAGTAAGGGATCCTTTGGGTTCCCTAGGACGAGTTTTTCCAGGCCTATCTCTGGATCTGGCCAATCATAGCAGCCCATCTCCTGTCCTCAGTGATTGGTGGATGTATGCCTCAGCAGGGCCAATCAGTGTCCTTCAGGGGCCAGTGGACATGGTAGAGTTGGTGTTAGTGTGTTAATCCCTGTGTGTTTACAAAATTTCACAATCTGGAGAGTCAAGAAGTTCTTGGTTACTCTCCTGCTTATCTCCTCTTATCAGCCCTCAGTAGGCTGGAATGCAAAGGTGACAGCTACGTCTCATGGTCTAGCATATCTTCAAGTTACCCGGCTTCTTTTTGCAGCTAAATAGCTTAGATTCTTTAACCTACGCACAAGGAAAACGTTCCTTTCTGTCTCCTTTCTTGGCACCATTGATCCTTGAGAAAGAATGAGTCTTACACATACATTTTTTTCCTTTTTCTTTTTCCTTCCCTCCCTCCCTCCCTTCCTTTCTTCCTTCTTTCTTTTCTTTTCTTTTCTTTTCTTTTCTTTTCTTTTCTTTTCTTTTCTTTTCTTTCTTTCTTTCTCACCAGAGAGAAGCATCTCAGTTATTGTCCTTTTTCAGAAGGCTGTGCAAAAGAACTCCAGCAGAGGCTTGCTTTTTTGTCACACTCAAGACTTTGTGCCTGCCAGGCAGGCACTTATGCCACTAAGCTATCTGCCTGGCCATAAGTTTAGTTTTTTAAAAAGGATTTTATAGCTTTATTTTAATTACTCAGAGAACAAAAATACTGCTAGCTGTATGTCACCTGCATTAGTAGAATTACTTGTTCTGTGTAGAATGAAATTGACAGGTCTGGGGGCCGGGGAGATAAGGCTCAGTGGAATAAGCGCTTCCCTGGCAAGTGCAAGAGCCTGAGTTCGATCCCTGGTTCTGGAAGAAAAAAAAAAAAAAAAAAAAGAGAGAAAGAAAGAAAGAAAAGAAATTGACAGGTCTGAGCCAACTCATAGGCGCTTGCACCCCAGCTTTGGGCCTGGACAAAATACACTGTACATATATTCAAGAAGGCCAAGGCAGGGGGAAGATAGATTCTTTTTTATTTTTATTATTTGTGTGTGTGTGTGTGGCCAGCTCAGCCCACCAGGGGGTGGGGCTGGCTGGCATGTGGTGCTGGGGGATTGAACCGTGGTCCCTGTGCTTTGCTAAGCTTGTTCTAAGTAGGTGCTTTAGACCACTGAGCCATCTCATCAGCCCCTGGGAAGATAGATTCTGATCACAGTATTGTACACAATTTTAAAAAATAAAAAGCTCAATGTCCAGCTATCAGGAATAAGAAAATTTTCTAAACTCAAAACAAATGAAGAAAAATCAGAGGTGATTTCAAACCCAGATCTGCCCCTGTCTATACTCCTTGAGTGGGCAGTTTTTCTGGTGCCTTTCCTGGAAATTTCTCAAAATGCTCCTCAGATTCTAGAATTGCGAGTTTGCTTCTATTTTTTTTTTTTTTTCTTTTTTTTTTCTGTGCTTAAAGTTAGTGGACTTGGATTTCAAGCCCACCTGTGACCCAACCTTAGCACTTTGGGGTCCAAGTAGGGTTTCTTGAGGGCAGGGGCAGACTAGAATAGGGCCACCAAACAGCAACGCAAAGCCTCTGGCACGGCCCATCTACACCCTGCGCCTGTGGGAGCTAGAGGCAGCGCCGCCGCTGGGACAGCTGGCTGTGAGATTGGTCGGCTGAGCGCAGGACCAATCAACCAGCACTGATGCACACGGGGCGAGCCAGGGCCCTCCCTGGCGTTTCTGCTTTCTTAGCAGCATAAGAGGTTCCGCCAAAGAAGCAGGACTACTGCAGCCTCTGCTGGGGTTCCTTCGCGGAGCCTTCTGAAAAAGGACAATAACTGAGATGCTTCTCCCTACTGATAAAGAGACGCCACAAGCCTTCGGAAAGGGTGACCTGTGATCTCTCCGGTTGGAATTTGTAGCTCCTTGAGATCTAAATCAGTTGTTGCAACTCAACAAGCCAAATATCTTCTTTTTCCAAATACCCGCTCTCTCTCATGGTATTCGTAAACTGAATGATCACCTGTAGCTCATAAATGTGTAAATTATTATAGGCCGATAACACATTTTCTTGTAAAACAATGTCAGTTACATTTAATCACTGAAGACAGTGATTTTTAAAGAGTCCATCAGCATCACCTGAAAGTTTCTAATAAATTTATGGGTCCCTTCCAAACCTATTAGAACACTGGAGTGGGGTGTGTGCTCAGGCGTGGGCAGCCGACTGCGCCCCCACAGCCTCCTGGGGCATTCTGGGTCCTGAGGCTGAGCGCGGGTGCCCTCAGCTTTCCGTGCATAACCATTCCTGTTGTGTTCCCTCAGTAAGCCCTCTATTATAGGCTGACCTGTCAAGATAGTTGTCTGAGAGGTACATTTTTACTGAGCCCTGACCAAATATGCAGGATCCTCTGTGGAAGGTTCTCCTTACCCTCAGGTGCTGGTAAAAGTAACAATACCAGATTTGCTTGGTGATTAAAGCACTGCAAGACAATAATTAATCGTGCCTCTAGTTGCTATTTTAATACTATAATTAATTCATGATTAATTGCCAGGTGAACAGTGTGGAGAAAGAACCTTTGTGGTTAAACAGGACTGTGGAATCCTTTGCCTTTGGCACCGGCTGCTGGAATGCATTCTGGAAAGCCAGGGAAACTCATTCAGTGCTCAGCACCTCTCCCCAGGCTGAGAGCGTTCTCTCTGTCTCTGTCTCTGTCTCTGTCTCTGTCTCTGTCTCTGTCTCTCTGTGTCTCTCTCTCTGTCTCTCTGTCTCTCTCTGTCTCTGTCTCTCTCTGTCTGTCTGTCTCTGTCTCTGTCTGTCTCTGTCTCTGTCTCTCTGTTTCTCTGTCTCTGTTTCTCTGTCTCTCTGTCTCTCTGTCTCTCTCTCTCTAGGGAACTCATTACTGGGCTGTCCCCTGTTTGCAGAGGGAGTGCCTGCTCTCCTGGACTGAAAGGTGACTAATGGTGTCTTGATTTTTTCCCCACTTGATAGTGAAAAAAGTGAGAGTCCCTGTTAGTGTTTTCTGTCTTTTGGTGCCTGGACTGAAATGCCCTGGCTTTCTGATCTGGTTCTCTCCCTGTGGAGTGAATAGGAGAGGGATTTGAGCTCTGACCAGCAGCTATGGTTCTAAAGAAGAAAAGGCAAAGGAAGCAGGAGGAATCTAGTCATAGGGAAAGAGGTGGTAGAGGCTTCAGGCAGAGATGGGAATGGGGCTGGGGCTGGGACTGGGCTTTACATGCACACACACACACACACACACACACACTCACTCACCCCTGTGAAAACACCACATGGTGCAACCCAGAATGCCTTAAGTGCCTGCTGCAATGCCCTTTGCACGATAGATTAACTTAATTACTAATTTATTTCACAGTAAATTTTTCTTTTCCCTTCATCTTTTTTTTCCACTGATTAGGTATCTGCCTGGCAAACTCTCACTCTGAAGGCCATTTGAAATATTACTAAAGCTGCTCTCACACCTCATACCAGCAAGATGGTATTAACAACAGTCTTCCTCTGTGCCACCACTTCTGTGATAGTATGTCAAGTCACGCTGTGCCACGTTAGACCTCCAATTGTACCTGTATTCCCCACTAGGCTGCGAGCTCCTCAGTGACAGGGCCCAGGTCTTACACAAGTCTGCATCTTCAGGGCAAGCGTCGTACTTGGCACTTAGCAAGATCGAGTCCTGCTCACTTGTGGCCTCAGTGCCTGTGGCCACCCTCGTCCTGCCCCTGGTTTCCCAATATATCTTTATATTATCTTCTGGACTTTGCTGTTTTCCTACTGCTTCTGAGTTTATGGCAGTTATTGCCTTCTGTAAGATATCTTGACCTGCACCTCATTGCAATTTCATCTTTGTCATATCTTCCATAAAGCACATTTCCCCCTTCATGCTGGAATCTAAAACATTGACAGCTAACACTTATGGAGCCCTTTTTACTTATCAAGTATCTGTTCTAGCATGTTCTAGGTACAGTGCTCTGTGTCAGGCTCTGCCTCACAGCTTTCTGTGTATATGTCTTCCATTAAGTCAGACGATGAACTTGCCCCAGTGTTACAAGTCCCAGTCATGGGAACTTGCTTGTAGGTTACAGTTAGTCATGGGCAAAAAAGGTTATCAAATAATCACCAACCGTGCCGTATTCTTTTAGATACTATAAAGCTTACCAAGTTTCTCCTCCGGCGCAGTCCTTCATTACCTAGCATTGCATGGGCACTCTTCAGACTCGCCCCCGACCCCGTGTTTCTGCTGTCTGAGGGCTTATCAGGTGAGGTCCAGAGCAGTGTTTTGCATCTAGGTAACAAGTTGGGCAGAGACACTCCTAAGGAGCCCGTGTGCCAGGGTTGTCCTTAGTACTTGCAGTAGTAGTATTATGTTGACAACTATGTGGCGCAGAGCCGTGAAACTCCTGGTGGGATCCATAAGACCTCACAGCAAGCAGGGAATGTTGAGGTTTAACTAGAGAGAGTTTATCCAACTTTCTTGCTTAGCATTTTTAAATAGGTTTTTTCATTGTGGTAAAAAAAAAAAAAAAAACACATAAAATTTACCATGTTAACCATCGTTAAATGGGTGTACTGATAGTGTCAATGTATTTGCATTGGTGTGAAACAACTCTAAAAAAGGTTTTTATATAAATTGAAATTTAATTTAATTTCAATTCAGAGCCTGCAACAGAGCACCTGTACTTAGAACAGTACTAGAAATTGAATTTCAATTTCAGAATTTGAATTTCAGAATTCTGAAATTCTCCTGTTTTGTTTTGTTTGAGATAGGGTATTGTTATGTACTTCAGACTGGCTTGGAACTCGCTAGGTAGCCCAGGCTGGGTTTGGACTTGTGGGATCTCCCGCCTCAGCCTCCTGAGTGCTGGGATTGCAGATGTGTGCCGTCACACCCAGCCAAATCTGAAACTCTGTACCCAGTCAGCAACCTCCTTTCCCTTTTTCTGAAATACCCTCCTGGGGAGTTCCTATGCAAAACTTACAGAGCATGATTCTTTTCCTTGTGGAGGTCTCTGAAAACACAAGAAGAATGTAGCAAAGGAAAAAATAAAGAGCTGCCAGTGGCTCCCTGTGAGCCTCTTTATCTTGACAAAACATGGCTCTCCGGGTAGCTTTAGGTCTTCAACAGCTGACTGGCTCCAGAGGGGCCAGCGAGCAGAGCGCCTCTTACTCTTGTTGCTGGGGCGGGCCACATAGATACAGGTTCCAGATCCGAGCGCTCTGGTGCTGTGCGCGTCTCCCTCACAGCTCAGCTGGACGGGGTTGCCTTCTCCATCAGTCCCGGGATAAGCTCAAGAAGTCCACCTGTTGTACTGAGTGGACATCAGTGACTGCTCACAAAGACCACCATGGAATTAAGAGAACAGAGACAAGTAAAAATATTCCTAGACTATCTAGTGCCATATGCATAGGATTCTGAAATATAATAGGATTTTATTTTTTGAAAGAAGGAAAAAAATAATGTCATATTTCTGCACCAAGATCTGTTTTGGTGAAACTGGTAGTTTTAACTTTCTTTCTTTTCTTTTCTTTTTGTTTGTTTTTGAGACAAGGTCTCACTGTACAGTTCAGGCTGGCCTTGTAGCCCCCAGACTCCCAAACGCGTAGTATGCTGCTGCCTCAACCTCCTGAGTGCCAGGATTACAGGCGTGTGCCACCGCACCCAGTGCCAAACATTTCTTTACTGAGAGTTTTAGCATCTTTATTTCAGGAAGTATTTCGGAAAATTCCAAAGTGATCTATGCACTTTGAATTGAAGATGAACTTGTTTCGAAGCCTTTGAACTGTCCCAAATACCGTACAATAACTAAAATTAATGGAGAAATAAGCAGTTCAAAGTTTGCTGATCTTTATGATAACCTGATCCTCATGGTTGTCCACCTGTTGAAGCACCATTAATTCTGTCCATCCATATTGCTAGGGCAATAGCTTTCCAGCATTTTGACACTGATACACCTAAGAAAATCTTTTCCTAAGACATACTTTATATGGAGATTTAGAACACAAATTTTGTGTACATGTGTACGTATAACTAAGGAAATGCTTCACTAAATATCACCTTCCTTTAAAATCTGCAGTACACTCATCTTTACACCCACTGCTTTGATCGTATTCTATTTCTTTTGTTTTGTCCTCTTCTGTTTTATTTTTAAATGTCAGCTGTGCCAGGCATGGTAGTGCACACCTATAATCCCAGCACCCAGGAGGCCAGGGCAGGAGGATGGCTGCAAGCTCGAGGCCAGCCTGGGCTAACCGGTGAGTTCAAGGCCACCCTAAACAATACAGCGAACCCCTGTCTCATGTTCAAATGACAAGGGGAACAGGGAGGGGGGAGGGGAAATGAAAGAAAGGACAAAAAATAGAAGGGAAAAATGGAAGCAAAGCTTTTGTGAATAAAGAGGAGAACAGGGATTGAAGGCAAAAGGGGAATGGGAGAAAAAGAAGCAGCAGGATATATCATGTACAGGTACAAACGCCCCATGATGACTATTGTAATATATATCTAAAATGTATCAATAAAACAAATACAATTTTAAAAACAAAAAATGTCAGTTGTGACACAATTGATGTTGTAACTTCTCTAGTTAGTTGGTCTTAATGCACAGTTTGAGAACGTTGCTCTAGTCTAGGGCACAAAAAGGATGTAAGGAAAGCTAGAGATGTTTTCTTTCAATACCAGCCCCAAGAGCTTTCCCAATATACTTTACGTTCACTTTCTCTTCTTCTGTGGTGTGAGACAGGGTCTCACTTGACAGTCCAGCCCACTTAGAGCCCAGGTAGCTCAGGCTGGTCTTGGACTCGCTCTCTCCTGAACTTCTGAGAGCTGCACAGCACAACGGTACAGGCAGAACCATTCTGTTGAGTGGCACATGGCTGGGCCCTCCCTGGCTGGGGCCGGGAGCCATGAAAAAGGCAACTGGAAATGGAGAGGAAGCAACAGGTGCTGGCAGCACCCAGGGGCGGACCTGCTGCGGTGGGGAGAGGGTAGAATCTTCATGGATAGTAGAAAAGACTGAGCTGCGAGGCGGGCACGGAAGGTGGTTGGCAGAGGGAGTGAGGCCTGGGGGCAGCAGTGGAAGGGTCCACCTGGGAGAGTCGCCAGCAGGGCCAGTATGGATGAAGAAATAGCACGGAGGGTAGTGCAGTGTTAACTTGTTGCATTTATTATTAAAAGACGAACCTTGTGACAAGGTGGGGCTTTTGTCCCGTACTCCCTGTATCCCACTGATTTCTTTGCACTTACTAAATCTACATTGTCTTTCATCCCATGGCCACTTAATTCCTCGCTTACAGTGGAAGAGCGTATGTAAGGAAGGTTCAGGAAACAAAAGCATACTGGTGGACAAATTTTCACACCATGGCGTGCCTGTATGTAATTTGTCACTGCTTGAGGAAACAGTGGTGCCCACAGCCCTGGTCACCAGCCAGCCAGGACCGGAAGGGGTCACTGCTACCCTGGATTGCAGCCAAGGCTTTTTTTTTTTTTTTTCTTGCAGTACTGGGGATTGAACTCAGGACCCTGAGCTTGCCAGGCAAGTGCTCATTCTACTGAGCTCTCTCCCCAGGCCTCAAGGATTTGTTTTTGAGTAAGTAAATAATCGAAGCTCTCCCGTTCATAAACCACACACCAGAGTGATTTCTTTTTAAGTTGTCGACTGAAGGAAGCGATTTCTAACCTGTTCCCAACTATTTATCCCAAATATTTCCCTCGATCCTGTCTCGCTTGCCCAGTTGGAGTAAAAGAGGAAAAAGGAGTAAGCCAATCAGAAATATTTTCAGGCAGATTTCCCCTTAGAAACAGGCATTCTGAACTGAAATGAAAAGCAGGTTTAAAACCAAGTGATAGCTCAGTAGAATAAGTGCTTTGCCTGGCAAGCTCAAGGTCCTGAGTTCAATCCCCAGTACTGCAAAAAAAAAAAAAAAAAAAAAAAAAAAAAAAAAAAAAAAAAAAATTTAAAATTTAAAAAAAAAACAAAAAACAAACAACTGGGAACCAATCTACAGAACAGGTAACCTATCTCTGGCTGTCTTATGTGTCTGATACATTGATACTATCTACTTAAAAACCAATTTCATATAGCTTACAAAATGAAATTCTGGAATACTACTATTAATATTACTATATATTTCATTTTTTAAATTTTTTAATCACTTTATTGAAAAATACAAGGAGTGATACATGGTTAAATTTTTAAAATGATTCAAGCACAAAAAATTATTAATCTTACCATTAATCTTTTTCTGAACACCCTCCTTTGCCTCAAACACTCATTCCCAGCATTTCTTATCCCTTTGCTGCGAAGCAAGCTCTATTCCACTGAGCAAAGGTTTTTGTTTGTTTGTTTGTTTTTGGTGGAACCAGGGATTGAACTCAGGCCCCTGCTTTTGCCAGGCAAACACTTATTCCACTGAGCCATCTCCCCAGCTCTCTTGCCCCTTTCTGAGGCAGTTCCAGAAGTGCTGCTCCCTGAGTGTCTTTCCCGGCACTGTCATGGCTGCTCCTGAAGGGCCAGAAGCATGAACCGGGGATTGAACTCAGGTCCTTGCGCTTGCCAGGGAAGCACTTATTCCACTGAGCCATCTCCCCAGCCCCTACAACCTGCATTTCATGGATGGCACTAGCCAGCAACATTCACTCCAGTTTTTATCAGACCTGGTCAAGATTCACAAAAGAAAACTTCCAGAACTGTTTCAGAAAGAGGCAAGAATGGTGGGATAGGCGTGTTCAAGGTGAGGGGAGTATTTTGAGCAAGATTATGGACAATGTGTCTTTTACTGTAATACATTTAAAAAAATGTAATCACTTGCTGAGTGTTTTGCTCATCCCTTGTATATGCAAGATTTGTATGGCATTGTGATACAGTAAGCCCCCAACTTAGGACCCAATTCCCTTCCAAGAGACGGTTGGTAGCTGGATCAGTGCCTAAGTCCAACAAAGCGAGTCTTCTGCACCCTTGACACAGTCATGCAGTGAACACTGCCTTGCGCGTCCCAGCTGTCCCCTTCTCCTCACTGCGGCCCTTCCTCTTGCTGTAGGACACGGCGGGCTCTGCCTGAGCACCGTGCTACTGCACATTGTCACGCTGTGCAGCAAGCACACAGCAGCACAACCGCGACAGCGTCTGGGAGTCTTGTTCCCACGTTTGTAATATAAGGTCCTTGGATGTCTGTGAAAGGTCCCAACTCAAGTATTTCTAAGTCAGGGACTTACTGTAGTGAAAAAGTAGTTCTAACATCTGTAAATAGGGAATTAACCAATTATATTAAAAAACATTAAACAGAATCAAGTGGTACTAAATTGACATGAGAATGTAGCTGTCATGACAAGCCGCCCATATTCAGAATACCGGCTTGTCATGACATGCCATTTACTGCTAAGATGTCTCTCAGGTAGATGGATGTTCAAGAAGAAGGCG
>NW_004524690.1:2798879-2804022 GCF_000260255.1 Octodon degus
CTACCTCCATCCCTGGATTCCCTCATCAATATTTTCCATCCTCAGTTTTAAAGTAAAAATATTTAGAACAATATGTATAAAATGAACTCATTTATGTTTAAAGTAAGTACACAAATGAAAAAGCAGTGGGAACCCAGGTATGGTGGTGCCTGTCTGCACTCCCAGCTCTGGAGAGGCTGAGGCAGGAGGAGCACAGAGAGTTCAAAGCCAGGGCCGGCCACACAGCTGGACTAAAGCGCCTGCTTAGGCAGAGTGCAGCAGTCGGGGTTGAATCCCCAGCATGCTGTGCGGGCAAGCTGAGACAGCTATTGAGACTGGGTGTTTGTGGCGTGCTCCTGGAATCCCAATGCTCGGAAGGCTGAAAACAGGAGAATCAGTGTAAATCCAATCTAGATAGTGAGACCCTGTCGACCCTGTCCTAAATACAGAAGAAAAAAAAAGAAGAAAGTTCAAAGCCAGTGTGGGCTACTTAGTGAATAAATGCCATCTTGAGCTAGCTACAAAGTGAGACTGTCACAAAAACAGGCAAAGGATTTAATGCTAATCTTCCCCCTGCCCCCAAAACGTGTCTTGATCTCATGTGGGAATAACTGCATTTTGTTTTTAGGAGTAAAAACACTGTACTTTGGGCTGGGGAGATACCTCAGTGGTCTAAGCACCTGCCTGGCAAGCACAAGGTCCTGAGTTCGATCCCTGGGATGCAATGCCGTGCCGCCCTGAAACCCGGCTTGGTGGTATACACCTGTAATCTCAGTGCAGGGGAGGCTGAGACAGGAGGATCACTACGAGTCCTAACTGCATAGTAGTGAGACCCTGTATCAAAAAAACAAACAAACAAAAAACTATGTTTGAGAACAGTGACTAACAGCTATTTTATCATTTATTCAACACATATTTAGTGACACATACATAATGGCTGGGAAGCTACTATTCAAGTATCTCCTGGACATTGGCCAAGTATTTAGGGTTATTCCATTTGTAACACTTCCTGTCATACACCACTTTATCATTCTGAGTAAGCTACTCTTGTGTCACTGAGTCAAGTAGGACTGAGCATTTGAATACAAGATGCAATCAGAGCTGGGCATGGAGGTGAACAGTTGTGATCCCAGCACCCAGGAGGCTGAGGCAGGAGGATCAAAAGTTTGAGCCAACCTGGGTTACATGGTTCAAGTCAAGCACAGATGACAAGTGAGACCCTGTCTTAAAAAAAAAAAAAAAAAAAAAAAGCAGCAACAAAAAAATTAAAAAGAAAACGAAAAAGTTGCAAGCAGAAGCTGGAGTGTAGCTCAGTGATAAAGCAAAGAAAAGCAAACGACTTTTCTGGAAGCAGAGGCTGCTCCAGCCACCTCATCCAAAGCCTCCTGGTCTCATAGAGGAGCTCTGGGGGTCCCAGGGGTGCTGGACCCATCTGCGGATCCAGCCACTAACACGTTCTGCAGCTGAACGTGCTGTGGGAAGGGGCCCTGGTGGAGGCAGCTTCCAGGCCAGGACCCAGCAGGGTGAACCACCCTCCCCAGCTGTGGCTTCTGTCTCTGCTTCTTGCCTGCCACATTGTGAGTCTGTCCTTTAAATTGTGGGTGCCAGGACCTGTGTCCCAGAAACAAGAGAGTGAGGAAGACAGCAGCCATCCACGTGTTGTTCAAGATACAGTTTTCTATCTAAATGTGTCACTTATCGCCTGTGCTGTAATTATTTATGTAAGGGCTTCCTTTAAACATATACTTCTTAAAAGCAACACTATTGCCTTTCCTCTTTTGCCTCGCTCGCTCGCTCGCTCCTGGGACTGTGCACTACACACACCACAATCATCCCTGAGATACTGTGTAGATAGTAGTGGTAGTTTCTATTTCAGTGAGGCTAAAAACTTTAAAAAACAATACTTTTGTTCGTATGAGTGTTTGGTTGGTTGATTAGTTGGTTGATGTTCTGGGTTTTTGTTTTGTTTTGCTTTGAAACAGGATCTTTCTGTATAGTTCAACTTGATCTCGAACTCACTATGTAGCCCAGGCTGGCCTGGAATTTGTAGTGATCCTCCTGCCTCAGCCTCCTGAGTGCTGAGGTTATCGGCATGTGCCACTACACTTAGCTCAAAAGCAGACTATTTTAAAAAATGAATAATTCTCTCATTCATCAGATTGTATTAGCGATGATGGAAGATTTAATTTTCCAGAGAAGGGCACCACACGATAGCCCATCTGGCAGCCATAGGATGAGAAGGCACATTCCTCCCTTCAGAGAGTGTGGCCTGTGTCTCCTCCTGAACCTGGACAGACCTTGGTGGACTTTTCAACCCATAGATGGAAGCATCAATTACTATAAAAAATTGCACAGCTATAAACATGGGCGCACACATATCTCTGTGGTATGAAGTTTTCAGTTCTTCTGGAAAAATACCCAGGAGGGGAAAGCTGGCTTGAGTGGGTCCTCCAGTCCTAGCTTTTTTTTTTTTTTTTTTTGGCAGAACTGGGGATTGAACTCAGGCCCTTGTGCCAGTCCTAGCTTTTTAAGGAATCTGCACACTGATTTCCATAGTGGCTGTACCAGTCTGCACTCCCACCAACAGTGCAGAAGGCTTTCTTTTTGTCCACAGCTCTCCCAGCATTTGTTATTGGTTGACTTCCTGATGACAGCCATTCTTTCTGGGATGAGGTGGAATTTCAGTGTTGTTTTAATTTGCATTTCTCAAATGACCAATATTTCATATACTTAATTGGCATTTTATCTCTTCCTCCGAGCGGTGGATATTCATCTCACTGTTGTGTGACTTCCAGAAGTAAATGGTCCCAATACTACAGCCTTTCGGGATGTTTGCTGAGGAAACCCACTCACTGCGTAGGCAGGCCGGGCAGCTACTTGGGGAGGCCACGGCAGGTGTGCCAGTCAGCAGCTCAAGCTGAAGGTCCCTCCAGCAGCCGGCGACCGCAAGATGAGCGGGTGGGCCTGCAGATGGCCTCTGAGCCGCCAGCCCGTGCTGCCTCAAGGAAGCAGGCTTCCCTGCTCAGCCCTGCGCGTTCACGAGCAGAAATGCTGATTGTTGTTTTACGCCAGTAAGTTTTAAGTAGCTGTAGGTAGCTTATTTTGCAGCAGTAGATAATGAAAACAGTCCGGATGGAAGGAAGGGCCGGGGCCTGAATCCCCCCCATTTCCGGTTCCTAAATCCTGGTGGCGTGAGAAGCAACATGGTTAAAAGGGAGTACGATTAGAACCAGAAGGATGACTCAAGGCGGGACAAACGGGCACGGAAAAGCTCATTAGGGATCATTAAATCTCAAACAGAAAGGCTAAGAGTGTGTTTGTGATAAACACATTGCTCTGTGTGTGTGTGAGGCGTCAGGGAACCTCTTATGAACGTTGGCAGAAGGATGGTGGCAGTCCCCACGTCCTGTTAATGTGTTAAGAATTATATACGGGAAGTCCAGTTACCTAACACTGGTGACGTGTGAATCTGCGATGAGGGAGAAGTCTTGCGACCTGCTGCGAGGTGACTCCGAGCCCCACCCGAAGTTACTGAGTAAGCAACCTGAACAGAACGAGGTTACCACCCCATTTTGCCGCAATAAATCAGGCCGTGATGAAAGAGTAAGGGGGGGGGGGCACGGTGCAGACTCCGATCAGCTCACCAGCAGCCGGGGAACAGGCGGCCGCCTTTCCTGGGAAATTACTTGCGACAGTTAACCTTAAGGGACTTGGAGATTGGCAAAGATTTGCATATTTTCCCCCACTCTTTATTTATAAACTGCCAAGTTCTTTTGAGTCGCCAACAGTGCCCTTTTATATTAACAGTGAAATACATTATTTGGGAGAAAGCAATGAAGAACAAGATAGGAGAAATCAACTTGAGACGCAACCAGTTCAGTCTGTGAAAACTACGGTGTATAACCTTGAATAACAGTCTTTGCTCTTTAACAAAGATATGTGAAATGTCCTTTTATGACGAACAAATGCTGTTAGATTCTATTAGATTATAACTTCCCAAGTCCGGCTACACGTTTTTTGGCTTGGAGAGTGACAGCTATCAAGTCTGCAGGGGTGTTTGGCTTAGGCTCCCAGGAGCCACGGCTTCCCACATCAGACCGTGCAGGCGCGCGCGCTTTTTCTTGCTCTCCTGCAGTGGGAGATCTGCCGGATAAAGCTGACGTGAGTGGACGTGAAGACTCTCCCGTCCTGTTACTTGAGTCCTGAAAGGCAACGACTAATTAACAATAATTACTCAATCCAAAATATTGATAAAGAATATGAAGAACGAGGCCCATCAGAGAGGTTCAAAACTAGATTTAAATGGGGCTGGGGAGATGGCTCAGTAGAATAAGCGCTTCCCTGGCAAGCACAAGGGCCTGAGTTCAATCCCTGGCTCCACCAAAAAAAACAAAAAACCCCAAAACAACTAGATTTAAAGATTACCAAGTATATTATGCATAACTCGTAAAATATGATTATGAAAAAAGTGCAGCAAGAAGGAGAGTTTTGATTTGCTAGAGAATGAAAGAATGCACTAAAACCCAACAGAGGCCTCAGTAAGATATAGGATGATTTTTTTTGTTCTCATTTTTCTCTATGTCCTATAAAATTATTATATTACTGTTATTAAAAAAGATTTAAAATAATGGTTAAGTAGTTAACAATGCTTGAATCTGTTGGAGCTTAACAATGCTCCAAGGCAGAGGACAATAGAGGTCATTTTTAGCCATAGGCCAAAATGGAGCGAAGAGTAACTAGGGGATTTGGTCAAACAGAAGAGGCACATAAAGGTGGTATACATAGGTGGACACAGGTCCCTTTCTCAAATGGTACTTCATTCTGATTTTTCTTTTTTAAAAAAATTCTGATTTCTCCTTAAAATAAATCTTTCTGAATTTTCTGTCCGCCTCTTAATCCTCAACTCTTTACACAAACTGGAGGTAATAAACTATATCCTGTGTGTAAATGGGAATTTTATCTTTTACTTAAAAAATCAGGAAGTGCAGAGCTGATTTTGGAAAAGTGAAGTTTGGTTTACATAGAGTTATGAAGAGTATATGAAGGTGGGTTTCCATCAAAAATCAGCCAGATTTTGAGAGAAAATGTTCAAAAGTAGTAGTGAAATTTACAAAGTTGGAGTAGTTGAATGACAAAATTTTATAGTGGACATAAGTAAAAGGTC
>NW_004524690.1:2804122-2816695 GCF_000260255.1 Octodon degus
ATATATCCTGGATTGGGAGGGGGCTGGCAAGAAGGGTTTGATACATTGTCTGGACCTTCTAAACCATTTCAAGTGTCCATTGTGGTCTGGGTTGTGTACCTGATACAGGTTATAGTTTGTTTTGTTTTGTTTTGTTTTGTTTTGTTTTGTTTTGTTTTTGTACTGGGAATCGAACTCACAACCTGCATTTGCCAGGCAGGAACTGTGCCACTGAACTGTGTCTCCAGCCCTGTGCTGCCTTTTCAGTTCTCTCCCCAGCATGTGTACGTTACTAAGCTGTACTTTACATGCGTTTTCAGATTTGTGTTCAGAGTCTAGGAGGAGAGTCTTGCTTTTCTCTCCTTGTTAACCAAGCCTCCTCTTGAGTGATACTGGCTTTCTTGTTCACACACAGTTCCAGTTTAAAGGTTACTCCAGTTATAAGTAACTAGGAATACATTTATGCAGCATGCATAAAAGCAGTCATTTTGCTTTTTACCTTCTGTGTGTCCCCATTAAGTCCAACAAGAGGCTATGTTCCGCTGGGGCCAGAGCTCAGCGGCAGCGCGCTCCCCGAGCCGTGCAAGGCCCCGAGGCCCATCGCAGTACTTCCAAACAAGCTCATGTTCCCTTCCCAAATATAAGAACCATGTTCCTGAAATTCTGGTGTTATCAACATCACTATTTTTTATATCTATTCAGAAAAAAGAGCAAATGGCATTATCTGTGTCTTGCTTGAAGCCTTTTTTTTGTTGTTGTTGTTGTTGTTGTTGTTTTTTCCTGGAGAGCATTTTCATTTAAAAGTTTTGTTCTTGCTTGGGCATGGTGATGCACATCTATAATTCAAGGATTTGGGGCCAGGCAGATGGCTCAGTAGAATAAGCGCTTGCCTGGCAAGCGCAAGGGCCTGAGTTCAATCCCTGGTTCAAAAAAAAAAAAATTGCAAAAAATAAATAAATACAATTATTAACAATACTTTTTCATAGTTCTGATATGTGGGTGGTAACCAGTTGTATATAATAAATAGTTTATCTTTTTCTCATCTCTAGCCATTCCTCTTTGACAAAAACTACAGTTGCTTGCAGAACACATATTATTTTTTAATCAGCCTTTCACAGCTTTTCTCCTTCCTTACATAAACAGTTTCTAAAGGGCTTTTCCTCACAGTTCCTGGTGCATAATCGCCTACCCTCATAAAAACAGAGGCGCATGCTGGGGAGGGCCAGGGTCTCCCAGCGGCAGCTCACAGGATCAGAACGCTGTAGTGTATGCTTCCCTTGAATTAGTTCGCTAATGACTATGGTTAATCGAGTGCACACATTTTGTGCTCAGCTGTTGTATATGACTCAAGTACAAGCCCGCTCCTTTGGACATGATTCATGCTGGCAAGTTGAGAGCCTGATTCACACCTATTTTTCTTTCAATAGTAATCCTTCTTAATGCTTTAATGACATAATCTTTGTGAAATTAACCTTGAACAACTGCAAATTATGTAATTAATTACATTCAGCTCTTAATGACAATTATTTTTTAATCTTGGCTGCTGAGGCTGGCACATCAAAAATCTATACATGGAAATGTGGGTGGGAAGATGGCAGGGGTCTCCAACTCATTGGTTTGTAGGGGCTCACTAGTTGCATAAATCACATTTCTCTTTCTTTTAAAAACTTCAAGGGGGCTGGTCAGATAGCTCAGTGGATTAAAACGTCTGCTTAGGCAGGCTCAGGGAGCAGGGTTCAATCCCTGGAGTACTGTGCTGGCCTTACCCCCAGGGCTGCTGAGAGGCGACTGAGACTGCCTTGGTGGCGCACATCTGTAATCCCAGAGGGAGGCTGAAAACAGGAGGATCACTATGAGTCCAGTTTGTGTAGTGAGACCCTGTAGACCCTGTACTAAATACATTGAGAAAAAAAAAAAAAAAAAGAAAAAGAAAGAAAAAAACTTCAAGGATTGGCCAATTGTATACCATTTGCTGTACTTGGACCTAAGGGCTAGAAGTTAAAGGATTTACTTCTAGCAATTTCCTTATTGTTTCTGTTAACATTCTTTATTATTACTATTATTATTTGGTACAGGGTCTCACTAGGTAGCTCAAATTCATAGTGATCCTCCTGTCTCACCCTCCCCAGTCCTGGGATTACAGGTGTGTGCTACCATGCCCAATTTGGGGGCAGCTCAGTATGCAGTACTGCAGGTCAAACCTGGGTCCTTGCACTTGCCAGGCAAGCACTTAGGCCGCTGAGCTATCTCCCCAGTCCTGTTAGCATTCATTTATGAATGGGTTTCATTGGTGTAACTTTTTAAAGAATTCCTGTGGTTACATAAATTTGGTTTATGCTGGAGTAAAAAATGAAATAAATTGGAAAAAAAGATATAGTTGCTTGGTCTTTAATATGTTAATACATGTTGTGGTTCTTAAAGAGATAGAATATGAACTATTTTCTGAATTGTTCTAAACAGAAAACGCTCCTTTAAAAGAAATAGTCTCACCAGCGTGTACAATTAAATGGTTTTTAGTGAATTTACAGGGTTGGGCCACCACTGCCCAAATCTAAATTTAGAGCATTTTAACCTTGGAAAGATCTTCCTCCTTTTATCATCACTGACTGTTCCTGCCTCCAGCCCAGGTCATCACTAATCTTTTTCTGCCTTTATATTTACCTTTTCTGGACATTTTTACATAAACAGATCCACACCATATTTGTCTGTCTAGCTTCCTTCACCAAACAAAATATTTTTGAAGCCCACCCATTTTGTAATATATTTCATTACTTCCTCCTTTTTATTGTCAAGTAATTTTCTATATAGATAAACTACTTTTTGGTTTTTCATCCATCGGTTTATAGTCATTTAGATGACCATGTTTTGGGTTTTTAATCCTGCCACAAGCATCACTACACACATTTTTGCATGGATATATACTTTTATTTCTTTGGGGTATTCCATATTTAGTCGTGAAATTATTAACCATATGAGTTTTTTTTGTTTGTTTGTTTGTTTTGTTTTGTTTTCTTTTGTTTTGGTGCTGGAGGAATCTAACCAGGGCCTCGAATTCCCTAATTCCTCCTTTTATCATCACTGACTGTTCCTGCCTCCAGGTCCTCCACCATTGCTAAATCCTTAGTTCTCATAGGATCAATTTACCTTTCAAGAAGTTTCCGAACTTTTGCACAGTGGGTGCACCACTTGCAGTCCCAACAGCAGTGTGTGGGGTTCCAATCTCTCCACATCTGAAATGCACTTGTAGATCTTTTCAGCTCTGGCCATCAGACTAGACTGGGTATGTAGTGGTATCTCATTGTGGTTCTGATTTATAAACCCTAATGACAGTAATATGGGTCATCTTCTCACTTATATATTATTTCCTCAAAATGTCTATTCAAACTCTTTGCTCACTTTTAAATTGGCTAGTTTTGTATGCAAGAGTTCTTTATATAGTCTAGATACAGGACCTTAGTCAGCTAAGATTTGCAAAATTTTCTTCCTCTGTGGTTTTTCTTTTAACTTTTCTTTTAACTTCTGCTGTCTTTTGAACCACAGATTGTTTTTGTTTTGTTTTGTTTGTACTAGAAATCAAATTTAGAACTTCATGCTTGCCAAGCTGCCACTGTGCTCCTGAGCTATATCCCTGGCCCAAAAGCACAAGTGATTAATTTTGACAAACTCAATCTTTAGAGTATTTGTGCTTCTTTGTTGTAGCTACAAAGCTCATAATAATCCACTCCAATGTTTTTTTCTAAGAATTTTACACTTTCAGTTCCTACATTTAACCCCATGAATCATTTGCTGCTAAATTCTGAGCATTTTATGAGTGTTGATGGTTTAAATAGGTATATATTTTTACATGTGGATATCCACTTTCTCCGTGCTATTTGTTGAAAAGACTCATCTTTTGCCTATTGAATTACTTTGACACCTTTATTGAAAATCAGTTAAGCATAAATTTAAGTCTTTAATATGTTAATGTATGTTGTGAGTCTCCAGCAGGGAGGGTATCAAATGTTTTCCAAATGTCCTAGCAAAGAACCCTGCCCCCTTCACCTTTTAAGCAGAGCCTTCTCTACCCTTTCCTCCTGCTGGTCACAGAATCAAACCTTAGGGAATGCTTCTCTAAATTATGCAGGGCTCTAACTTTTATTTGCAGCTTTATTCTGGAGGCTGAGGATTTTATTCAGCAAAGCCAGAGACATAAATTCTACGAATTTTCTTATTTCAAAGACACTATACAGAAATGTATGTAAAAGCTCTTAGAGGTATTTGTTACTGAGTTAGGTCGTATATACTTTTTTCCCTTTGTAAACTAGATTTTTGTCTCAGTGTTTTTATTTAATCACAAATAATGCAAAATCTTGGATAACTGCTTATATTTGACCCTTTCAAAATGACAGCACTCACCCTATAGCACAACAAGACTTGGGACAAAAATTAAATCATCATCTCCTGGCGGTCCAAGGCGCTGTGGCAGGTCTGGAGATTCTGGCCCCAGCCGCCCGCGACCAGGCAGGCGGCCTGCCCCGCGACAGCTGAGGGCCGCGGAGGACGGTGGTGCAGGCCGAGCTGGTCGGTGGTGTTATAGGGCCAGTTTAGAAGTGCAGTCCCCTTGCCTACTTCCACTAATGACAGAACATGTTTTAAAGGGTACATTGTTTGTTTGGGGGTAATTCAGATCACATTTTCTCATCTTATATAAGAGATAATCAAATACAAGCGGTTCTAAATAGGTATCTCTACTTTTGCATATTCTGCTATGCCAACCAAAATTTACAGCGGACAGTATGTTTTTCTGTAAGGCTTTAGCTCTATTTACAGGACTCAGACTCTGATGCACCCTCTACCTTCCTCGGTGGATTTCCATCCTGCTTTGAAGTCTGACAACCAGGTTCACTTCGGTTCACCTTAGTTTAAATTTCAAACCCTGTTCACAAACTGATTTTAGTACTTAGCCAATTTAGGGAAATTGCCTTTTATTTTATTCTCTCATTGCTTTCCTGAAACCATGCTTCTCATTCGCTCAGCATTTTAAGTCAGTCCCCCGCCAGCCCCCGGGGCACGTCTTCATGGGTTCGCAGTTCCGGCTCTGGCGGTCGCGGTTGCCTTGGCCACGGGTCCTCTGCTCCCGCTGCGGGATCTGGCTCTGGGGTTGGGGGTGCGGGGTGCGGCGCAACTCAGCCTCGCCGATCCCGTCCCCCGCAGCTGCGGCCCAAGCGCGGGCGCCCACGGTGGCCTCCAGGCGCGGGCTCCGCACATGCCCGCGGGAGAAATCCCTTTCCGACCAAGCCCCCAGTGCGCGCCGGGAGAAGCAAGCCCCTGCGCACCCCCAACCTCCCATCCCGACCCCCGGGGCAGTTTCGGGCCCTTCAAAGCCGGAGGCGGAGCGGGCAGAGCCGGGCGCAAACAGGAAGCCGAGCCCCTGGGCGCGGAAGCGGGGCGGGAATCTGCGTGCTTCCCGGGGTAGCGAGCCCCGGGGCCCTGACCCCCAAGTCAGCCGCCCTCCCTGAACCCGAGAGCTGCCTTCCAGGGGCGCCGGGAGCGCTTCTCCAGCGGCGGCCAGAGAGTGGGTCACCGGGGAAGCCGGCAGCACTCGGGGGCTTATTCTGCCCCGCACGTGGCCAGATTTACGACAGGAAGGTGGACTGGGAATTAATATATTTGTAACCCTGCGTAAACATCCTAGTGCCACGTGCAGGGAAGTTTGATTCTGGAGGATAAGGTGTGAAGTCTGTCGCTACCACACCGGTCCTGCGTGTGCGTGTGCGCGTGCATGTGCGTGCTTCTCGGTACCGGGGACTGAACTGGCAGTGCCCGCCAGTGCAGCGGAACTCCTGCTTCGGAGATATACGTTTGGGTTGGTGAACTCCCACATCTCTCACTCTGCAAACGTCAGTGCTACACATTGTACATTAATGAATATCATTAATGAGTTGTTAGGATTAAAAACAGGAATCATCAGGGGAGAATGACATATATAGAAAATGACCAACAGATCTTTTAAGTCATGGTAAGTTGGCAGTATGTTCCTTCATAGCTACCTGCACCCTTCACAGTTGTGTTCCTTTTATTTAACAAGGAGAAAGGCCCTTCAAACCCAAATATTTCTGGACTCCAGTCTCAAGTCAGAGAATTATAGGGGAGGCAAATCTTGGAGCATCTACCTCTAGGTAGTCAGAATGGCGGGGAGCAAAGGCTCAGAAGCAGTTGGGCAAGTTTGGCAGTTTTCCCCACACAGCTAAAAGATTTGATATGAAAAACAGACATTCAAATGTAAATATATTTACCAAATTGAATGGGAGTGATGTTTTAATTGTGCACACCACTGCTTCCCTCCTTTAGATTGTCTTTCATTACCTTAAATCAGTTTGTATATTTAAATAAAAAGAAGGCGCTAAGTGGAAGATTGTGAAGTGAACAGAAAGAGGCACTTATCCTGAAAGAGTCCTAATACTCTTGTTAAGTTTTCCCAAGGGTGGAGATGAAACCAAAGTGGGAAGAATTCCTATACCAGGTTGACTGGCACTATGTCCTTTATTTGCTTAGATTCATTTAGGTTGAATAAAAAGTTTCCCCATGAATAAATGCATAACCAATTTAATGATACTTCTTCTGATGTCTAATCTTTTAAAAATTATTTATTTGTTTATTTGATACAGGGTCTCACTATGCAGTTCACACTCGTGGTGATCCTCCTGTCTCAGCCTCCCCAGCACTGGGATTATGGCGTGAATACCCCAGCTGGTGCTAGGGCAGGTACAGTATGTGGGGATTCCAGGGCGGCAAGGTATGCGGTACTGAGGATCCAACTCAGGTCCTTGTGCCAGCCAGGTAGGCGCTTAGACCACTGAGCTATCTCTGCAGTCCTAATCTGTTTTTTAACATTAAATATTAGGGATGGATGTACAGCAAAAGAAATCACCAACAGAGTGAAGAGACAGCCCACAGAATGGGAAAAAAATTTACCAGGTACTCCTCAAAGGACTGACATCTAGAATATACTAAGAATTAAAAAAACAAAACAAACAAAAAAACCCAGCCCCCCAATTCAAAATGAGCATCAGATGATTAGAGACTTTTCAGGCAATGAAGTACAAATAGCAAATAAATACATGAAAAGATGTTTAATATCATTGGTCATTTGTGAAATACAAATTAAAACACTGAGATGCCATCTCACCCCAGAAAGAATGGCTAGCATCAAGAAACCAACCAATCACAAATGCTTCAGGGCTGTGGGGGGAAAAAGAAACCCCTTCCACTGTTGGAGTGCAGACTGGCACAACCACCTTGTGGAAATCAAGGTGGAGACTCCTCAAAAAACTCAAAGTAGTTTCCATTTGACTCAACTGTTGTCCTCCTAGGTATCTTCCCAAAAGAGTTAGAAGAATCACACCACAGTGATAGAATACACAAATACCCATGTTTATAGCAGTACGATTTAGCTACACGCAGGGCATCCTTGGGATGCTCAAGGCCCTGGGTTTCATCCCCAGCACAAAAACTGAAGGAGAAGAACATGACTAATTTGAAAGGCAAGTGGTATTTCTAGGAATTCATGTGTACGTCAGTTTGTAATCACGTACAGTCTTCTGAACCAACACTTAACCTCAGTGTTGTGCTGCTTTAGGAAAACATCACACTTTTTCTACCCAAGGAATTTTAAGTTTATCCCAAAGAATAGTAAGCAGATTTCTAAGTGTTTGTTCTGCATAGAAAACTAAAAGGAAGTTTCTCCTGTGAGAATGAAAGTGGATTAAGGGTGCCTACAAATTCTCAGCTAATATCCCGCCAGTAGAGAGGGCGCTGTTTCCTCTCTCTTTGAACAGGGGTGGATTCTGGGAATGCTTAGTGGTGACAAGGTGGCACAGTGGTGCTATACCGCCAGCTCTGGGCCTAACTCTTAGAAGGCCTAGAGGTCCTCATTTTCCATCTCTTTTGGGACCCCCAGAGGGCCCTGCAGAGGGATTGTGCCCCCCCCCACTCACAGGAAGGAGGAGGTGCTGCCTGCTGGCCTCCTGCAGGCCCCCAGCTGCCTTAGCTCCAGCCATCGTGTCCAACCAGTGATGTCACGAGTGCCAGCTGAGCTCTCCATCCAGAAGCCAGCAAGCAAAGTGGTTGATGTTTTGAGCCACTAACTTTGGGGTGATTTGTGGTGCATAGCAATAAACAACTTGAATTACAAAACCAACCATTCAGTGTTACCTGTAGCTCTTGGTTAGCAAGGAGTGGCTTTGCTGCTCTGGAAACTCACCTCGCCTTGATTCTTTAGACTGAGTTTTGGCTGCTGGTTTGCTGTGAGTTGCAGAGGCTCAGATAACAGCTGCTGGGGGAGGGGGATGAGGTTAGAAAAAACGAGACCCTGTGGAGAAGGGCAGGGGCGAGGGGTGACCTGCGAGGTCTGGGCTGGTTGCCGCAGACCTGAGGAGCCACACAGATGCTGTGAATAAAACCAGCAACCCCAAGGCAGACAGCAGCGCCATAGGGTGCGTGTTAAAGGGAGGGAGGAAGGAGGAACAGCAAAAATAAATACATAATTATTCAAATAAAATGCTTATTCATATGCCACATAAAATTATCTCCCCTACTGCACATTTGGAAATGCTGCCTAGAAATAACACCCTTTTCATACCCCATGGCTCCTTCTAAAGGAGCCCTTCATGAGCAAGTAAATAAGAATTTTCTTTTTTTAAAGAAAACATAGAAAACACTGATCTTTCTTCATGGCTGCACGCACTGGTCACAGACCCTGCAGTGCCAATACACACACACATGCACACGTGCACACACACACACACACATGCACACGCACACACACACGCACGTCACAATTCTTAATTTGCAAATGACAAGCAAGAAAGAAACAATTTCAACTTATAAAGGTCAGCATAGATGAGCCTGTTTTTGAGGAAAACAAATTTCCGTATGTTCCTAAGCATGTAAGCTTAAGCACGCATAATTTAGAGAACTGTATATATCATCTTTAATTTGTGGGTCTGCCTTAGCATTTAACTGTTAAATCTGCAGTTTCATCATTAACTTTTCATTAAAAGCAAATCTAAATCAAATATCATTGGATAAAACAAAGCTTATCTTGATTTTTAAAATCTGCAGTCTGGTCTACTCACTGAAACCTTAGCTTGTGGTCCCAGAGGCGCATTTCTGGGCCTCAGCCCTGTTTCCTTGAACCTGTGTCTTGATTTATAAAACGGATGTTCTAGCTGGACGTGGTGGTGCATGCCCATAGTCTCAGCACTTGGAGACTGAAGCAGGAGGATCCTTGTGAGTTCAAGACCAGTCTGAGCTACAAAGTGAGCTCGAGGCCAGCCTGAGCTGCATAGCAAGACCTTGTTTCAGAAAGACAAAAAATAAAAAGAAAGAAAGAAAAAGAAGGGCTGGGGAGATGGCTCAGTGGTCTAAAGCACCTACTTAGAACAAGTGTAGCTAAAGCACAGGGACCGCGGTTCAATCCCCCAGCACCACATGCCAGCCAGGGCCGCCCCCTGGTGGGCTGAGCTGGCCACACACACACACACACACACACACACACACACACACAAATAAATAAATAAAATTTAAAAAAAAAAAAAAAAAAAGAAAAAGAAAAGGATGTTGTGCTCTAGGCCAGGATTGTGGTGAAAGGCAATTCATATTTAACAGTTTCACAGAATTGATAATGGTAATTGACAGTGTACTGTATGTTTCAAAAATGCTGGAAGGATTTTGAATAATTTCCCCACAAAGAAGTAAATACTTAAGTAGAGATGCAGACCCTAATATGCTTACATTTATGATCACTGAAACATCTCAGGGTATTCCAGAAATACATTCATTTCATGTGTCAATTAAAAAATAAAAGAGGAAAAATTAAAAAGAAACAAATTAAAGGCCTTATCAGATGCCAAAGGAATCACTCAGTTTGTGGTGTCATAAATATAGAAATCCATATTCATGATTTTAAAAAATCAGGTATTCTTGAGACATTTTCCTTATGTAATGGTTACAAGGGTTATGCATCCCTTGTGCGGTGCTTACAAGAACATTTCTTAAAATTCATATATGGCTAATAATTTGGGTTATTTTGTTGTTGTTTTGAGGCAGGGTCTGACTCCAGAGACCAGTTTGGCCTTGAACTTACTATGTAGCCCAGGCTGGCCTTGAACTCAGAAGTGATCCTCCTGCATCAGCCTCCCAAATACTGGGGTTACAGCCGTATACCACCATGCCTGGCTGGCGCTATTTCTAAAATGTTTGTATTTGTAAAAATTTGCATGTAGTCTGAGCCCTTACCCCACCATTTTGTGCTTTATTGGCTGGTGACTCTTGTTTTTTGGGGGGTTTGTTTTTTTTTTGTGTATTTTTGTATTATTATTATTTTTTTAAGTAAGGGTCTACGGGATCTCACTATGTAAATCAGACTTGTAGAGTTCCACCTGTATTCAGCCTCCCAAAGAGCTGGGATTATAGGTGTGCACCACCACACCCAGTCTCAATGGCCTGGGTGTGGGGCCAGCACAGCCTGCCAGGGATCAACCCGATGCTGCATCTGCCTAAGCTGGTGCTTTAATCAGCTGAGCTATCAGGCCGGCCCATGGTGACTCCTGCTACTCCTGTGTCCTTACAGAAATACAGGATTGTAGCAGGATGAGCCGTCATGATAGTGGCTGAGCCTAGTCAACTGCCTTTTGTGGTAATGGAAACTCAGAGAGGTTCCCGAGTGAGTGAGTGAGTGTTGTGAAAGCCACCTACCATAGGTGCATCCTTTCATCTGAATGATTTACCCCTTGCCTGGGTTTTTGCTGCAAGATCCTCTTTCTGTGGTGGCGCAGCCCTCCTAGCAGATTCCTCCTTGTGCCCACTTACGGGTGGCTGTGTGAACCTCAACACCCCTTTTCTGGTGAGTAAAACCTTTCCTGAATGCAGGACTTAGTCTGAGGGCACCAGTCAGGGCCTGCTCACCGGGAATCCTTCCCCATCAAGACATGGGTTCAGTGGCAACCTCATGCCAGGTTGGAGCCATCTGTAAGAGGGACACTACCGAGACTGGGTGATGTTCCTTCCTGTTATGTCCTTTTCTTACTCTGTGCTTTGGTCCCTGACACATGCTGGGGGTGGAGGAGACAGCAAGTTACAAGTGAAAAACTCCTGTACAGGGAGCTTTGATACAACTGTTGTGACCCTGGGCAAGTCACTGTGTCTCTGCTTGGCAGTACAGTGGATTAGATGAAAATCAAGATAAACGAGAAAACAGCAGAGGTTTAGTAGAATAGTGAAGGAGATTTTTTCTTTTTTTCTATTTTAAAGGAATATGCTGTACTTGGCTGCACTAGAGTAATTTTGTCTGCCTTCCCGCCCCCCAAACCAGAAACAAGATGATTGGAGGGAAGATTTGCAGAAGTGATATCATATTCCACAGCAGGATAAAAAAAAAAAGTTTAAAATTGGGGCTGGGGAAAGAAGAGAACACATTATTATTTTTAAAGTAATGGGAATGAGTAGCACTTAACACAGGACAAGGAAATGAATATAATTTAGAGACTCTGGAAGCCTCGCTTTGAGGAGTTCCAACATGACGTGACAGGCTGCAGGGAGTCTTCCGAGCCTGCCTGCTTAGGTCTGTCCGAAACCTTTCCAGGCGGACTTTTTTCTTTCTTCCCCATTTAATGTCCACTATTTAAAACCAACCTTCTCTACTATAGGTCACTGGCACAGAGGTGAACTCTTGACTGAATTGATTGCTTTTGTGTGTGTGTCTGGGGGGAGGCCTCCCCATTTAGAAATGAGATTCGGAGACAGCAGGTTGGGACTGTGCCTGGAACTCCAGCAGTGTGAACTAGGCCTTCAGGCGACCTCACTGGTCACATGGTCACAGGAAGAGCAAAGCTGGTCTGCAAAGGTGAAGAGGGAATTGGGCAACAGGTAACACAGGGAGGGGCTTCCCCCTGCACCTGGTGCATTTTGGGTTGGGGACCAAGTCCAGTCTGGGCCAAGGTGCATGACCTGCCCTTGGGATCCACCAAGAACGCCTGGGTCCCCATATCCCAACCATAAACTCCCGGTAAACATTGTTAAGGCATCTTATAAAAAGGGGCAGGAACATTCTTGTCTAGTGTAGGCCAGCAGGCAAGATCAGTGAAGATAAAACATGCCCTTGATCTGGAAATATGGTTCTTAGCAAAGAGAGGAAAAGAGGAAGCCCAGCAAAATCAAACGCGCCTGCTTCCCAGGGTCTCCAAGGAACCCCAGGGCCCTCCCAGAAACCCCATGTCTCCCTCAGGACCAGCCCAGGCCTTCCTAAGAAATTACCCTGCAACTCAAGGCCTCTTTAACCCCTGTCCACAGTCTACAACCCTGACTTTTCCCTCAAAGAAGTAGGCCAGGACTTCTAAATTGGTAAATTCTACTAAAAGGCGTTTCTCAGATTAGGTGGCCACAGTGCCAACACTGCCCTTCATCTTGTGTCCCATTTGCCATGAGTGCATCGGCTAAGACTTCTCTGTCCTGCTCACTCCTAGGCAACATGGTCCTCAGAGGAATTAGGCCCAAGCCCCTGGGTTCCCAACCGAGAGCCACAGTGAGTCCCCTGCATCTTTTAAAGCATGTCTG
>NW_004524690.1:2816795-2852998 GCF_000260255.1 Octodon degus
AAAGGAAGCTAGCAACACTCTGAGTTTTCTAATGACACAAGCAACACACAGCAGGTAATAGCAGGGCCAAGTGGCCTTAATGTGTATGTCTTGTGCTGTTTTCCTTGGCGTTGGGGGAGACCCCCACGCACCCACTGATTACAGGAGGGAAAACCCAGGTGGAATTTCTACCTGTGCCTTGTGCGATCTAGGGATTCTTCAAGGCAGGCTGATGCTTGTCTGTCACTCTTGCCCTGTCCAGAACTCTTTGCTAGCACAGCCCTCACCTTAAAGCCTGTCTTTCTTCGTGGACATTATTAACAGCTTCTGCTAAATAGCAGGTCCTGCCTGATAGTGCTGCTTTTTATGTGGCGTACTCCTCGGCCCAGTCTCCTTTTCTTAGGTCATCTCTTTCTTTAGCTCATGCTAATAAGGTCCAGGTATAAGATTGTGGCTTTTATTTTTCTAAGCAAATATATTGCTTTCTTGCCTTAGCACATATGCTTAGGATTATTTGGTGATCAATACTAATTAGGCATTCTGTTCAATGGATGCTTAATGTTTTAATTCTAGACTTTCATCTAGTTCATTCAAATTCTATGAGTCAGCCTATATTGATTAAATTGTCTTCTTTCTGTTTGACTCAGTAAGGGGGAAAAATCAGCTGTATTCCTTTAAATTTCAGACTAAAAATCAGTCTCTGAGTATATAAAAAAGGCATGCATAATATTACTGCAAAATGCTGCCTATGAATTCAATTAAAAGGAACTTTTGTTGAGACAAAAACTGGAGTCCTGTGAAAAATTCTTAGAGTTTCCCTTTCCCTCCTCCATCCCCTCATTCTTACTTTCAAATAAATCTTAGTCAGACTGGAGATCCTACTGGGAAATTTCACTTTTGGTTTTGGGAAATGTCAGTTACCCGTGATGGGAATATCAGAATATTTAAGCAAAGAAAAAAATAATCTGTCTCACATGTGTTAAAAATAGCCAGAGGGTATTTTTCCTTATAAATTCTGTAAAAGGGAAAAAGAAATTCACCTTTGGACTAAAGTTAATGAGGGCATGTTTTCCTAAGGGGGAAACCTTTTTAGAAAATTAGAAGAAACACACAGATTTGAGGCCGAGATCGGTGGTAGCAGGGTGGTAGCAGAGGAATGGCCAGCAGGCATCTGTGTGATCCCTGCATTCCGACTCCTTCCCTTTGTCCAGGCCGCAAGGCCATGTGGGAAAGTGACTCTTCCTTGAACAAACATCCTTTTTAACAACCCCTTTGGTTTTCCAGCTGCAGAAAGACAGTAGAGTTGAGCTTGCTTAGTAATTTCTGGGGTGAGGGGTTTCTTGAATCTGTTTAATTTGTAGGGGTCTCACCCTTGTTCCCAGTGAAGTCAGCTGAAATTTAAACCTGACCCCTAGCCAAGACTTGAAAGGCAGCTCTCCCTCAGTTCCCAACCTACAGCAGGGCCACTGGCTGCCATATTGGGTCTCCCCATCCTAGCCCCAGCTGGCTGTTAGCCCCAGTGTGATCTGCTTCAGGAAAAATCACACCTTTGCTTACTTCTACCCCAAATGTTCCTGTTCTCACTTCATTTCTCTCGCATCCCCTTTCCTCCTGCACTTGCTTCCTTCAATTTATCTTCTAGGTGAAGGACAGAAGAAAAGATGCAGAGGCAGAAGATTTTAGGCATGAGTATATTCTTGTTATCCATTTCCAGAGGCCAAATTCAGGGGCCACTCCTAACACCCGCCCCCACTTTGAATGTACAGTCACTTGTCAAATGATACTTAATTTCACCTATTTTGCCAATGTCTAAGAATTTCAAGTTGTAACTACACCTTTAATGAAAATTAAAGAACAAGTTAGAGTACAGGCAGCAGGATGCAACCAAGCATTTAACAAATGATTTATGACTGAATTTAAGAATATCTATAATAAATGCTCCTTAGATGCTACATTACTAATTTGTGTTTAGTTGATCTGGGAGATTGCTGTTTTCTATCTTTCTGAAGTTTACAATATTGTATGAAGACTTATCTGCAAATGGCACAAGGGCAAACAGGATCTCATAGCTTTATTTAATTGGACATTTTTATTGCTTTGACTTCTTAAAACAAATCCACTTGTTATCTTTGCCATTTTGCTATGTCAAAGGTAATGATTATCTTTCATCTTTTCATAATATTACTATTTCTCAGTTTTTACTCTTGTGGACCAGTTAAAAATAAAAAAGAAATTATTCTTAAAGTTGCATCCCAAAAAGTGAATGAAATGGAGATATTCAATTAATCTGTAAGGATTCCTTTGGTCGTGGTTATATTGAGTATTACTTGAGATATAATGTAGGGCAAGCCCACACTTGTGGAGTGTGTAGTCTGGGAACAAACTGATCAGGGTGACAGGTTGGGGGGGGGGTCTTCATTCTACCTCTGCCCATTGCTGCTGTACCAGCCTGGGCAGGTTTTATGCCCTCTCCAAACCTCAGTTTCCTCATCTGCAAAATAAGATAATACTGTCATAGCATCTTTCTCCTAACTTTCGGAGCACAAAGTCTATGAATTGCTTAGACTGGTGCGAAGCCTTACGAAGCATCACATACTAATTCAGTGGGAAACGAAGACTACAAGTGAAACATTTTCTGCCAAAACAAGTTACCATTTAGAGTTTCATAAACATCGTTGGAAGTTTTCTTATAGTGTTCATCTTTTCTTTTTGGTCAAAGACAGTTGAGAGCAGATGGGCTATCACACAATTACAAGCCTACAAGTTTCCCTGTTACTTTTGACTAGCTCCCTAAATTGGAAATGTGTGGGTAGAAGAAACCAAAAAACTCTTCCGTGGGTTAATACCTGAAAATGGGGGCTATGGAGTTGGAGTTTTAGAACAAACAAACAAAAGGCCGAGATTTATCACAGGAACACTGTTCCTTAAAGCTTGTGAGGATTATTTGACCTTTGCCTTATGAAGCATGGACAAGCTTGCATTTGATTGGTGAATTTTCTGTTTTTTTTAAAAACATATTCCCTGCTTGGAAGCTAATCCTATTTATGGTGAGCCCTGTTTTTTCAATTAGGTCTATTTTCATTTTCCCATAGGCCATGCTAGCCGAGAATGTCCAAACGTTTATTTTTCTTCCCTATACTTTGCATAATGGGTTTAAAATAAAACAGCACTTGGCTATGTGCTTTCTTCTGCAGTGTTAATACATCTGAAATAAAGGTCCCCCCTCACCCATAGTACACATGCAAAAGCTAGGTGTTTTCAGACACGTTTTCCTGGCAAACTTCGAGAGCAAAGATTATATCTCATTTCGTCAACTTTATGAAATGTCTTGTGCAAACTGGGGCTTAGCAAATAAGTAATGGTGATGTTGGAGACTTGACCTCTAAGCTTTTCAGTGGGATGTCATAAAACGTTTCGAGTTCCAAGTTTAGCATTGGTACTCCGTTCTCTCCACGGGGTCTCAGATGTGGGGCGTGTGGTGGCAGTGCTGTGAACTCCAAAAAAGCCGACAGCATCTTCCTAAATCTTGTGACGGGAAAGTACTCCGGGTGGGAACCGACTGAACGCCCGCGGGCCTTTGCGGAGAATTCTCCCTCGGGCCTCGGGAACTCAACGTAGCACGCCCAGGGGACCGGGTGGGGGCGGGGGCTGTGCTCCGGGTCTGGGTCGCTCAGCGCTGGGAAAGCAGTGCAGCTGCAGCGGGACCTCGAGGTCTGCGGCGGGGAGGGTGCCCGGGGAGGACGCGTGGCCCTGCGCGCTCCTCGCGGGCCGGGTGGGCGGTGGCGGACCGGGCCATCTCCTTCCCGCCGGGTTCCTCCTCCTCTGTCCGCAGCTCGGGCGCACCGGGGCGCAGGGCTCGGTGGGGTGCGCCCTCCTCCTGCACTCGCCCCCTGCGTCCCTACCGCCTTCCCCTCCCTCCCTCCTGCTGCCCATGTTCTCCTCCCCGGGAGTCCCGCAGCCCCTCTCACCCCTTCCCCTCCCGGCGCGCCGCTTCCTTCCTCCCCAGCTCCGCGCCGCGCCCCTTGTCCCTTGGCTCCCTCCTTCCCCGCCTTCTTCCTCCTCGCCGGCTCTGCTCAGGCACCCGGCACGCCCGGCTCCCACGCGGTTGCTATGGAGCGCTCGAGGCTTCTCGCCGCCTGGCGGGAGGTGCCCCGGGGCCTCGGGGACCGAGGGAGTACACTGTGCCCAAGCCTCGGACGCCTCGCTCCAGCGGGGACTGGGAACAAAGCGCACCCTCCTCTGCCCCGGGGATGCCCCGAGACCTTCAGGCGCCCCAAGCTCGGGGCTTAAGACCACCACGAATCCGCTTGCCCTCGGCCTCTCACTGGGCAGGACCCCCGGGGCCGAGGTGACAGCTGCCTCTACCGTGCTATCTTCCCGGCCCCCCAATATCACTCCCGATCGCCCCATCCCAGAGGTGCCTGGGGAGGGCCAGATGGCCCAATTAACTGGACTGTCCCCTTTTGTTGGGGACCCTGGGAGGGACCAGGCCAATTTACATAGGAAAATGGGGTTTGTGTCCCCAATTCAGTGCAGTGCCCTGGCAGCTGGTGGCTCTGTCATTATGTCAGGACCCCACAGCGTGATGGTTAAAGTGGCTTTATGTGTGCAGATGTGTGAGTGTGAATAGCAGTTGATTGGTAACCGTTAGCTACTAGGTCCAGCTTGGAAATGCTAAGCCTTCACAGAGAAAATTCATCAGTGTTATCTAGAATAAGATCCTAGCATGGAAAAGAACTGCCAGGGCTTCTGATGCTGTCTTACAGACCTTATAACTTGCCACTTGATTCAAAAATGCAAAAAGCCAAATTGTTTTGGGGAGGGTTTTGAAATCTTTACTGTTCACAGCATTGTCATTTCTTGCAACAGTTGTGAGACTAAATACAGAAAGGCATAAGGTGAATAATAGGACTTTAAAACTGTTATTGGAGGGCTGGAGCGAGATGGCTCAGTGGAATAAACACTTCCCTGGGGCCTGATTCAAACCCCGGTTCCACCAAAAATAATAATAATAAAAATGAATAAATAAATAAAGCTCCTACTTAGGCAGATGCAGAGGACAGGGTTCGACTGGATCCCCTACATGCTGCGCTGGCTCCACCCCCGGGGTGTGCTGAGATGGCAATGGACCATGGGCGGGGTGGCGCATGCCTGTAATCCCAATGCTTTGGAGGCTGAACAGAGGCAGATCACTACGAGTCGGATCTACATAATGAGGCCCTAGACTCTAAAGATCCTGTAGACCCTTACTAAAATACACACACACACACACACACACACACACACACACACAATTATTGATGAAAGACCTAATTCCTTGTATTAAACTACTTTGCCTCAGCTGGTTTGTGTCCAGGACTACAACCTGTAACAGGCTGAAAGTTAGGGTTTGTTTAGTTTGGAATGAGTAGCTTACATGTTTGTACTTACCTTATAGAACAGTAGTGTGGAGAGAGAAGACTTTGATTCTCTTACTTTGAGTCTTGAGAGGTTAAACAGTTTCCCCAACATCACAGAACTCTATGGAATATGATCTCAGTTGTCCAAATAGATAAAAGATGAAGGAAAGGGAAACTTGAAGAGTATATGGAGGCGCTCTGGAAAATACCTTAAGCAAGCTGCTCCCAAACCTTTCCACCAGTACACTGGAGCCACCAACAGGTAATTTCCTAGAAGACAAGAGCTTGAGGAGAATTTATTCCCTGTCTTAGCACATTAATCATGTTTCCTTTTGGAATCTGTGTTGGAGCTAATTCAGGCTCTAGAACTTTCCAGAGCTCTCTATTGGGACCTGTTTCCATCTGAGCAATCATTTTGAGACAGGACAGACAGGACCCTCTTGGTGTTCATTTCCAGGACATAATGACTGTAATGGCGGCTGCCTTCACCTTCCCAGAAGATAGGTGATTCATTTGCAAGGGCTTTGATCACCACAGAATAAGTGCTGGTGGCATTTATAATTATTTAAGAAAATCTTTGGAAGATCCATGAAAGTGTGTTGAGAGGATTCTGTCAGCTAACCTTTGAGACCTGAGGAGTTTATGAAAAGTTAGAAACCAGAGTCTCTGGGAAAGTTCTAGGTGAGCTGCAGTGGAGCAACATTAAATCATGTTAGCAAGAGAATCTGAGTTCAAACCCTGTCAGACCTGAGGGACAGCTAGCATGCATGACTGGATTGGAACTGGGAGTGGATAGTAGCTTCTGCTCCACTTCCCATCCCAGAACAAGCAAGCAAGTTTTTTTCTGCCCTCTAATTGTTTGGGTCCATGTAGTCCTCAGAGGAGAGTACCAAATATGTGGTGGGGATGTCAGATAACAGAAGTGAGAACCTCTCTGGTCCTAGACAGAGATTGTTTTTAGAATCACTAAGAAAGTGTTACATTTTAAGAAGCAACAATATGCAATAGAGATAAAGTAAGCTTTGTATCATGACTGCCACATAGTACTCTTACTCCTTTTATTGCTTTGTTTTGGCTATTCATTCAAGTATCAGTTAGCTACTGAAGTGTAACAAATGACCCCCAACACAACCTCAAAGCAGCGATCCTTTCATTACAGCATCTGTGGGTCCACAGAGGTCTGCAGGGCTAGACTGAACATATTAGATGGCTCTGATGAGGCTGACTGGTGTATTTACAGAAGGAAGAGTGTCTTGGAGCTCTGGTTACCAGGCTTGGTGGAGGAGGTTCGGCTGGAGCAGCTGGGCACTGTCCTGGGTTTCTTCCCTTTCTTCCTGGGTGAGCCCTGTATGATCCCAGGACAGTAGGACAGCAGAGAGGCACTGGAAGCACTGAGGCTTACCTCATCAGGGTGCTTAGCCCCGAGCAGTCACTCCTGACTTCGCACTATTCAGTGGCCAAAGGAGCTCACATGCCTGGGCCCAAAGCTCTGCTTACTGCAGAAAAACCTGGCAAAAGGAGTGGAAAGGGCAAGGCAAGGACCTGGGGCCATGAAGGTGACAAATCTGAAGAAATTGTTATTACCTCACATATATATTTTGCTTATTTATGTTGGCTTCTCTTCCTGGGAGGGGTTTTGTCTGCTTTGTTTATTGCAGTATTTTCAACACCCAGAACTGTGGCATGTTAAAGATGTATGATAAATAAAAGGAATGATCACAGGCATGCAGCACCACACTTGATTGTTTATTTAATTTAAGAAGGAGGAGGAGTGGACCTGGAAGCTGAGGGAACTCTTCCCATCTGACTCTGAGTGACTCTTACCCTAAGTTGTAGGGCCTGAACTTCAAAGACGTTCCCTGAAATCAGGAGTGGGTCGTGGTCTTCCCCTTTACCCCTATCCTAGTACTGTGTGATCTCCTGGGAACTGGGCATTTGTTGAGGTTGGGGAACAGGGCTCAGACAGTGTCCTAAACTGAATGTAAAAATCTAATTTAGAGATAATTTCCCACATTTGCAGAAATTGATTTTTTAAACTTTTAAAAATATGCAATGTATTAATTATTATAACTCTCCTACTAACCTGTTTTGAAATTCTATTTTATTGTGATTTTTTTTTCTCTTTAAAATAAAAAAAGTCTAGACTTCGTGGGTGGACAATTAGAAGTAGTGAAGAATTATTTTGTATGCTATATTTTGACAGAGGGTGCATTGCTTCTTTGTACATGCGAATAATACTAACATAATCTCCAGCTTCCTGAATTTGAATGCCAAAGTTTCTATACCTGTGGGTGTGAACTGTGTGCGACACAGGTAACTCTCATTCAGATGACCTTTGTTTAGACTTTTGGGGCCACCAACATACAGTCACTTCTCCATCCTGTCGTGTCTAATCTACAAGACATAGCACAAAAGAATTTTCTTAAGAGCATGCTTTTAAGGGGGAATTCCTATGCAATCTTTTTTATTCCTATGGAGTTTGAATTTGTGCTGCCATTTTTTGACTGTGACAGATGATGAGGAAGGAGATAAAGTAGGCGTTAATGCTCAGTTATATAAAGGAGTTTTGCACATGTCCATACTTAGCAGCAGGCTAATTTGGGACTTCCATAGAAATGCAAGGCTCGATCACGATCCCTGGAGTATCTGAAGTTGCCGCTGCCAGTTGCCTAACTCGTCAGATAGGCAGACTTGGCCTTGAGGGCTGGATTCTACGTGGATTTGGCACTTTGGTTGGGAAAGGAACCTGGAGGCTGGAGACCTGGAGACATCCTGAATAAATTATACTACATAGAGTCAACCTGTCTCTGTCTCTGCTTCTCTCTCCTCCCCCTCCTTTACAGGCCACTGACTGAAGGGAATCTCAAGAAATAATGTTTTTTGCAAGTTATAAATTTAAAATGTTAGGAACATTTCTCAGAAAGCTTCATTTACAAATTTTACGTCAGTGTGGTTGCCTTGTTAGTGAGTTCCTAAACAGGATTCCTGTGTGTAGCTGAACTTCAGTCTTCGGTTAAGAGCATGGAGAACTGGCGGGGTCCTTGGTTCATTCAGTGAATGTCTCTGGGGGCCGACAAGAGGTGCCTGAGGCCCAGAAAGAAATATCACTCAGGAGAGAGGCTTCCAATGGTCTGGAAAATCTATTCTCTGGATAACAAACAAAAATGTAACAACAACAAAACAAGACTAGGAGATCAAAGGAAAAAGAAAAGGAGAAAAACAATATAGCTCATTTAAGGACAGAAAACATGCAGAAAAAGCACACAAAAGAACTATATGAAGTGGCGGCCAACATGAGCTGATTACTAATCTCCTTGATTCGCAACTGCCAACTGGGGAGCTCTTTGTTAGGGAGCTAGAATAGGGATATGAGGCAATATAATTAAAGACTGTGGGAACGCTGGGACAGACCTCATAATTGTGACAACCCTGCAATGTAGGTGTGGCTGCTTCTCTGAACACAGTAGTTTATTTTCTGGATTAAATTCTAAGCTATCTGTACTCTTTGGCGGTTGCAAGTGAGTTTTTGAATATGGCAGTGTTTTCCCCAATTACATATAGGTCTCCTGACCCTAAAAGGTCACAAAATATGTACCTGTGAAGTTAGGACAATAGTTGGAATTTCTGAAGCAAATGATTTTACCCTCTCAGTGTTACAGTGAAGGTGCTAAGTTGAGGCTGGCTGTGTATGCACCTAATGGGTGACGGTCAGCTTGAGTGGCTTGATTCGGTTGTCACTGGGACTGTTCACAGATGTTCCAGTGCTCTTCCTCCTGGTGTGAGGTAGAACTTCACTCTCTGACCCCTTGATGAGGAGCCTGCCCCTGGGGCTTTCTAGGGCCTGTGTTGAGAAGTGATTTGTGTTACATTTTTAGAGCCTGACCAGAAGAGCCAGGAGAGGGTGTTGAGATAGAGTCTCCATCAGTCTGGCTTCCTGGGTGACTCCAGTAAACACATTGCCCCTGTCATAACCTGCACGACACACATAGGAGTCCGAAAAAACATTACTGCGCTTCCGCACTGTTGGTTTTGTTACTGCTTCATATTTGACCTATCCTGATTGATGCATTTAGTTATCCCGAGGATTTTTTGTTTTTTCTGTTGTTGCTTTTGAGACAGGGTTTTGTTATGCAGTTCAGGCTGGGATTAAACTCACTGTGTAGCCCAGGCTGGTCTTGAACTCTTGGCAATTCTCCTCCCTCAGCCTCCCACGTGCTGTGATTACAGGCATGCAGCACCACACTTGACTGTTTATTTAATTTAAGAAGGAGGAGGAGTGGACCTGGAAGCTGAGGGAACTCTTCCCATCTGACTCTGAGTGACTCTTACTCTAAGTGGTAGGGCCTAAACTTCAAAGACGTTCCCTGAAATCGAGTGGGTCATGGTCTTCCCCTTTACCCCTATCCCAGTACTGCGTGATCTCCTGGGAACTGGGCATTTGTTGAGGATGGAGAACAGGGTTCAGAGAGTGTGCAGCTGCTGTGGAGGGCCCCAAGCATGTCCACCTGTCACAAAGTTCACTTCTGGGTGCCACTGACTGACATTAGCTTTCTATCATGTCATGTTGCTGTGTAGACTTCTGTTACTTGGTGTCATGGATCAGTGTATATTTTTTTCCAGGACTTAATAAAATGTATAAAATATTAACATCTTGAGGAAGAAAATGAAAATCTTTAATAACCCCCACCCTTTGATTTCTAGTCTTCATTATGTGACCAATTTTCCTTTGTTTTTTTCTTTGCTTTCGGAGTTGGGATCCAGGCCCTTATGTATCTTTTTGCTTTTATGAAATCATTTTCTTTTGGGGAATGAGTTTAGGAAGTGGTTTTTGAAAATTGGATTAGTTTGTTTATGAAATGATTTAAAGAAGCTGATAGACTTTCCAAAGGTAAATTGTAATCAGTGATGAAAGTTGCGAAGAAATAACAGAAGTGTTTGGGAGTCACGGATATCTATGTGATGCTAAATGATGAAAATAGAGACCATTTTTTATTGTACTCAAACTTCAGTTGGGCTTGGAGTAGAGCTTCCATTTTTACTTTTTATTTTAATTTTTTTGCAGAACCAGGGATTGAACTCAGGCCCCTTGTGCTTGCCAGGGAAGCGCTTATTCTACTGAACCATGTTCCCAGCCCCTAGAGCTTCCATTTTAACACCCTATTACCACTCCATAGTCAACTACCTTCTTAGGAGATGCTGTTTGCAGTTTATATTCATCTGAAGAAGACTGTTGGTCTCCTCTTTGTCCCTGCATTTAGGAACCAACATATGATTTCCTGGTGACACCTACAGTTGTGATCCCTGATTTGAGAATCCATTAGTTCTCCTCCATCTGCTTGGATCGATAACTAAGACAATCCTGGACATCATGGCTTTGTGCACAATAGAGCCGTCCATCTTTCTCTGGAAATATAGTGTGGAAATGTTGGACAGGGAAAATAGAATTTATTTTTTTTCATAGTTAATGACAAGTTATTTTTTGTTACACTATCATATTTCTCCCAAATATTACAGTTTATAAAAGGCCTTTCAAATGAATTAACAGAATTTCTCCTTTCAAAATGGTGAATTCAAATTGAATTATGACTATTGTCAAATTACTGAATCTGTCTCAGAGTCACACTGCCAAATAGCAGGCGTAGAACTCAAACTCAGGCCTTTGTGACCCTGGACCATCACCTCTTTCCTTCATTTGTTAAACAAACTAAAGGACAATATTTTCTACAGTAGTTTTAAGCTTCAATGCTGTCATTTTACATCTACAGGAAAGATCAAAGAGAAAATGCTTCCACTTTGATGTGAAGCACAATGGGTTGCTACTACTGCCCAGACTGCCACGTTGCCCCGAACAGCGGCTCCCTTCCTCACGTTGGCAGAGCAAGCCCATGTCTCTGGCAACCGCCCCATAAATTCATCATGAAATTGGGCTTATAGAAGGAGTGTATATGCAAGCAGATATCTGGGATCAGAGAACTTAGGATAAGACATTTTTGTTTTGAGATAGTTTCACTGTGTAGTGCAGGTTGGTCACTCTATAGCCCAGATTAGCCTTGAACTCACTCTGCCTGCCTCAGCCTCACAAGTGCTAGAATTATAGGCCTGTGCTACCATGCCCAGTTAAGACAAGAAATAGTCATCAAAAGAAAATAATTGCCTGTAGATTAGTCAAAAACTCCCCTTTGAGTTCCAAAGAGAAAAATAGCCATATATGAGCAACCACTTACTAAACACTTAGTTTAGGGCCATGCCCGACATGCAGCTGATACCCACCCACCTTTGTATTTTTTTTTTTTTTTCAAGAACATCCTGCAAATTTTAATGCTCAAGGTAACCCCAGGGTATCAGCACTATTTTTGGCTCCTCTTTACAGATGAGGAACCGAGGCTTGTAGCACTTAAAGCACCTTGTCCATGTTTTAGAGCAGATAAGGAGGTGGGCAATAGCCATAGTCACATCACTGATTTTATTGCTCTGCTTAAGAGAAATCTCATTTCTTAAAAAAACAAAACAAAAAACCCTTTCATAAATTAAAAAAATTCACCGAACCCAGAAATCAGCTGAAAAGGCCAAGGCCCATCCAACAGATTTACGCTTTGGTCACTGCAGCCTACCTTCTGTGGTGCCTAGTTCGTCTTGCCAGCTTTTGCAGAGAATTAATTTGCTTTGCAGCAAAGCGTTGGGACGATGTGTATTAAATGTTACAACCAAGCCAGATCCTTTTGCCAGGCACAAACTGTACAATTCGGAGGTGGAAAAGCAGTAAATTAAGATAAAGCAATGTGAAACAGTTTTCATTTAAAGGAAAGCTAGCTGTGTAATATATTCTTTTTTCTCCCTACAAGGTCTTGACCCTTTGGGGATGTTGAAAAGAATAGCAGGATTGATTGAGGAAAAGGAAAAACAGCAACTTTAAAAAGCTTGTGGCAGATTAGATGGCATTCTGATGCCTGGTCATGACTTCCTCCTGCCAAAATGAGATTCATTAAAGAAAGTGCTTAACTTAATTAAAGCTCTGCTGGCCAATATCCTCCCCTCCAGATGTTAATAAGTCACTGCAGCCTGTTGGACAACATGGCTAAGGGGAATCAGTGGAAACATTTTTATTAGGAGGGATGGCAAGAAGCACTGGGAAAGATCTAATGTCCTTTTAACACAAACTGACAAACAGCTGACTGTTGACTTTTTGTATCAGGAGCTCTCAATGTGCTGAGCCATTGCTGTGAGTTTAGGTCGGCTGATCCTGGAGGGAAGTTGGCCTAGGCTCAGAGAGGGTCTGCCTCGGTGGACCGTGGTCTTTCCCGCTCCTATCGATCGCCAGATAGCTTAGGTTCTGCAGTACAGCGGCAGTCCACCCATGGGCATAGTGGCTTATGGAAAATGCCAGAAAACAGGATTGTTTAAGGCAAATGAAGATGAACTTCCAGTCCTGCTGTTGTGTCTTCTCTGCATCCGCCTAGGAGGGACCGGTTTGACAGCGCTTCTTGCCCCTGTGCACCCGGCTTGCACCTGGGAGAGGCATGGGTCCCACGCTCAAACGCCGAGGGGTTGTTTTGGGGGCCTCCCTACCTAGATCCGAGGAAGTAGGCATGTTGATGTGAGTCAAAGGTGTATTTATTTGCTCGAAATTTTTACAAGACCATAAGCTTCTAAAAACAGGAACTTGTTAATTATCCTCACAACTTCTAGTTTAGAGCTTGGCTCATAACAGGCACATTATTAATCTTTGAGTGAATCAATAAAGAAAGGGATCTCAGCCTGATTCTCGAGTGGAGGCCCCTTTCTCACTCCCTCCGAGGATGAGCGGGCTGCAGGGGCAGGAGTGCCCTTGCCGGAAGCAGAAGGGCACCGGGGCCGCCGTGTGGAGGTGTGTAGGGACTCCCTTGCGGCTGTCCTGCGGGTGTGGGGCGGGAAGGCAGCTGGTACCACAGTTCGCAAAGTGTCCTGAAGCTAGCTGAGGGCTGAAACTGACTCTAGTGGGAGTGTTTATAAAAATCCTGACAAATAAAAAGCCCCAACAGCCAGGATCCCACCTGTTATGATTTGGATATTACACGTCCCTCCAAAGCCGGCAGGTCAGTTTTGGCTCCAGCTGGCTGTAGGCTGCTGGGTGGCCGCGCGGTGGGCGGGGCCTGCTGGAAGGGGCGTGGCCTAGGGCTGCGAGGTCCCACCTCCACTCTGTTTGACCAGCTGACATAGCTGTGCTGAGCCTGCTCTGCCCCAGCTCTTTGCTCTGACTTCTTCTGCCTTGCCTCCAAGGGCCCAAAACGCTGGAGCCAAAAGATTGAAAGGCCCGAAACTGCTGAAACTGTGAGCCAAACCTTTTCTCCTTTTCAGCTATTTAATCTCAGGTATTTGCAACAGCAACAGGAAGCTGACTATCACATACCACCCCAGCGTGAAGGAGAACCTGGGACTGGTGTTACTCTAGTAATGTGGGCTTAAAAAAATCTCAGTGGAGGTGGTAGAATAAGCCGATAATCTCAGCACTAGGGGGGCTGAGGCAGTAGGATCCCAGCAGGATTCAAGGCTAGCCTGGGCTACATGGTGAACTGCATAGCAAGACTCTGTCTTAAAAACAAAACAAAGTAGAAGTCTGTAACGTGCAGCCAGAATTGGTTGTCAGCTCTGTGTCAGCTCTGTGGTGTGTCGCTTGTATATACTGCACCTCACTTCCAGAGGAGGGGCTCAGGGGTCCTGGCTTGTTCAATTTCTGTGATGATGTGGTGTTTCAGAGAACATCAGGACAGAGGGGACGCCTTAGCTCAGGGCTTCATCTTCCAAAGAAGAACGAGGTTGCTGGTCAAGAGCATAGCTTTCTGGGTCTTCCCTAAATCTGAGTTAGATGCTGATGCTAAGCAGGAGGCAGGGCATCGGTAACTTAAAATTGCCCTAGCCCTGGCCTGGAAGTGCAGTCTGTAGCCCCCTCCCATCGAAAGATAAGGGAGAGGCTGATCCCGGTGGGAGTGTCACCTGACCCAGGAGTTCCAGATCAGCATGGACAACAGAGCAAAACCTCAGCTCAAAAAAAAACACACTGAAGAGGAAAAACAACACAAACAGCCCCCGAGTGTTCCAGGTGATTCTCCTGCTCAGGGATCAGTTATTCCAGCTTGCTATTTCTCAGGTGGAGGAACCCAGATGAGCACCACTAGTGCCACTTGTCAGACCTGCAGGTTCTTAGGCCTCATCTGGAGCCCTGAATCAGTCTGCGGTGGCACCCAGCAGTCTGTGGCCTAACAACCCCGAGGAGAAACCAAGGCCAGTTCCAACTCAACAGCCACAGTGCTACCTCCCTGCAGCTCAGAGTGTGGGCCCTGGCCCATTTGGAGGCTGCACCTGGAGCCTTGTTAAAGACCCAATCACTCAGGCAGAAATCAATTGGGAGCTTCTGAGGCCCCATCCCAGCCCTGAGGAGTTAGACTTCACCCTTTCAAAAGACCCCCAGGTGATTCCTGTGCACATTTGAGTGAGAATCCAGGCTTACAACCTACACAAATAGCACTTTGCTGTGGAAACAAAAAACATAAGCTCCTTAATGAGAAGCAAAACCCAAAATCAGTAATATATCTCCCTTTAGGAATAGCAGTGGCTTTAATTATAGAGAAACTATGAAGCAAATTACTTGGAACTGTACTACTAAAATAAATCCCAGCATCGTGTTATTAATTAAGCTGAAGAGCGGGATTCAAGTAAAATTAAACGTAAAGTTCCTTTAAGCACAGATCTGTGTCACTTTCTCCATAGCGCATCTTAATTCAATATAGAGGCTGCCACATTACTTTCCTACTGAACCTGCCTTTACTTCTTTATGGTAGAAATTTGAAACAGTCCTTTGAAATAGAAATACTATATACACATATACATATATGGATTAGGCTGGTCAGAGTACTTGAGGGAAACAAACAATAGGATACTTTATCTCTACAGTGAGGGAGAGGGAGAGAGGTATTTTAAGGAACTGGTTCTCCGGATTGTGGGGGCTGGCAGGTCCAAAATATGCAGGGCAGGGCAGCGGGCTGGAAATTCCAGCAGGAGCTGATGCTGCAGATTCAGTCTGAAAGCAGAATTTCTTTCTCCTTAAGGGAGCTCAGTCTTTGCTCCTAAGGCCTTAAACTGACTAGAGGAGGCCTGCTACCATCACATAAGGGAATCTGCTGCGATTCTGCCTGCTTCTTTATAAATTAGTAATTTCTGGGCTGGGTACTTAGCTCAGTGGTAGCATGTACTGGTTTTATTTCCAGTACTACAAAAAACAAACAAACAAAAAGCTTCTAATAAAAACCTTCCCCCAGAAACAGCTAGACTGATGCTTGACCAAAATATTGAGCCAAGTTGACATAGAGAATTAATAAACTGTACTTACACACATTTTTAAAATTTTGTTTTTATTACACATATTTCTGCAAGTTTGGAGCAGTCTTAAAATACAGCTATTTTCAGAGCTTTGATAATTCATAAAATGTATCTTTTGTTACTCATTTGAAGTACAGTGGAGCTGTTTGGCTTTTCCCTCTGGTTTCCCCTGTTTTCTTCATCTTGCATTAAGTTGCATGTGCAGACGATATAAAATCTTATAAGCTATGGCAGTGGTGGGTAACCTGGGGCACGTGTGTTATTTTTCTTTTAAGACAAAAGATGTTAATGTGGAGTTGTTTTCTTTAAACTCAAATCTCGGCATTCAGGTTTAATTGCAGTGTTGGCACTTGGGGATAAATAAATGGGCTTGGGGCTGTAGTTTGGCACTCAGTCTTTAAAAGATTTGCCATCACAGCCCTATGGTATTCCAAGTGACTTTCACAGTTGCTCACATTCTGTTGCGACAGTTAATAACAAATTTGAATTAAATAATTTGGGACAATTGTGGCTTAAAATACATGGGTGGGTCTTCATTTATCTTAAGTGTTGTCCCCTGGGGTTTAAGGAAGCTTGGCTGGAAGCCACACAGGAAGGCAAGGAGCATTCAAAAGTTCTCATTCTCTTTTTCAATTCCAGCCCGCGCTCTTCACAGCCTGGCCCACCTTGGCTTCTGTGTCCATGACTGCCACTTAGTTGTGTCCCCTGCTATATGGAATGAGAAATTCAAGCCACGTGAAAGCAAGGGGACAGCTATCTTGAAGCTTGGCAAGCACTGATTTGAGGTCTTTTCTCCTAGTGCATGATGGATGAGGTCTGCGAGATGGTATGGGAGACATTTAGTAGATTACGCTCTAAAGATACTGTGGTTTTGTGTGGTCCAAAGAGCAGAAAGACGAGCCTTTTATGAAGATGTCTAAATGTGGCTGCTCAGAGCGCCCTGGAGTTTGCTGTGGCTTGTCTAGATCCTGTGCTCCCAGGTCACCTTAGGCCACCACCAAGGTGTGCTGGGTACCATGAGTTATGCGAAATGCTGCAGGAATGTGGGCAATTTGAGGGCTGCACTAGGCTGCTTTCTGCTAGGTGGGTGATTATCAGGTGGGACTCTTAGCTGAGACAAACTCAAGTTTTGGATTCAAATTAGAACTAGGCTCTGTTGGGAGGTAGTGTACAGCTGAAGGCTGACCTGAACCTGGGCCCTGAGTCCTAGGGCTGATTGCTTATTCTGTCAGGCTCCTCCAGGAGCTGTGCTCTGACTGTGAACTGATCTGAGGTTATGACTCTAGCTGAAGAGCAGAGGAACCAGGCCTCCCTATTGGTCTCAGTGGAAAGGCCCCTTGAAGGCCTTCCCTTGGCCTAGTTGAACTTACTCACATACTTCTAGGTCAGGCACTGCAAGGCAGGAAGGGGTTTCTGTGAAGACTCAAGCCCAGGCCACATTACCTCCTTAAGAAGTGGGTAGGGAAGGGCTTGTCCCCTAAAGAAATGGGGACAAAGTTGGTTTGGACAGATAAAAACTAGTAGATACTTAATGGAGGAATTGTGTAGTCGTAGATCTTAATAACTGTCCTGGGAGGCCTTCTATGGCAAAGAGTTCCTTGCCCTTCTGGAAGGAGGCTTTTAGTTCTTTATCGTTTACTTCCCAAGACAGTCACTTTTGTTTATGGCAGATGCTTTATGCTCCATTTCATATTTGTGTCTTCTCCTGGGGGCCCTCGTTACGAAAGTGAGGTGCTCTGCGTGGTCTGTGCTGGGATTCTTTTTGGGTCCAAGATAGTACTGAGCCTGAATAGGGCACAGTTATTGTTAATGGCTTTGTTGCATAAGTAGATGCCCTTGTGCTCTTCTCTACCATGCCTCTTAGATAACTCATTTGCTTCTAATATACACTTCTAAATGTGGCAAGGTGGGATTTCATTCAACCTTGAAACTTTGTTTTCTTCACTTTTTGTTAGAGAAGATATTTTACTATAAAAGTGAAAAAAGCTCTGTTAAGATGAGAGGTGGTTGGCAGGAGGAGGAGATGGCTTAGTTTCCTAGTTGATGTTCTGTGAGGAATCTTCCAGAAGGGTGCTGCTCCCAGGAAGCATAGCGAGTGTTTGTCATTGCCCTACTCAGGTTGGAGAGAATGGAAGCTTCATGGACAGTGTAGGGAGGAAAAGGAGAGCAAGTTGTTAAAAATGCCAAGGAAGCAAAGAGAATAGGGACAAGAGAGTCTCATAAATGGCTCTGGGTGGGCAGTAAGTCTTTGATGGATTCAAGCAATAGAAGCCAACTACAGATAACGGAAGCATTGGGAACATAGTGGCAGGCCCAAGATTTAGAGTACTTTTTAAGAATATGGTCAGTTTGTGTTGCAGAATAATGCTGTAATGTTTTCAGTGCATCCTGGCTTGAAGCATGTGATTTTGGTTTGTTGCATGTATTGTGCTATCAACTTGACCACCTGATTTTTGAGGTGATATCTGTCACAGACTACTCTATAAACATACTTTTTTAAAAATAATCTGTATCTAATCATTATTTAGTTAATAAGAATTTTGTGTAGAGGTACTTTTTTTTTTTTTTTTGCAGTACCAGGAATTGAACTCAGGACTTTGTGCTTACCAGGCAGGCACTTATGCTGCTGAGCTATCTTCGTGGCCAAGAGGTACTTTTGAAACTATATCTGACTTCTCATTCAATTTTAAATTGATACCCGTCATTATCAAATAGGTTCATGATTTCTTATTTCACCAATTGAGTTATTCATTGTTTTCATTTTTTAAAAAAATCTTTTACTTATTTATTTGTTTGGTACAGGGTCTCACTACACAGTTTGGACTCAGAGTGATTCTCCTGTCTCAGCCTCCTTAGTGCTGGGATTATGTTTTGGTGGCTGGCACAGGGTGCTCAGGGTTCCTGGGCTGGCATGGTAGGTGGTACTAGGGATCGAACCCGGGCCTTGGCACTTGCCAGGCAGGTGCTTAGACTGCTGAGCTATCTCCCCAGCCCTGTTATCATTTTTTTTGATACTCAACTTGTCTCAGAGTTGGCCACCAGGGACTCCTTCATGCTGGCTCCTGTGTCTTTTTGACATAGCCTCTACATTCTTCAATTCTCTAATTTTGGGATCAACACCATGTTCCAGATGGTTCTCTATATGTTCCCTGCCCCAGCTTTAGAGTCAGCTATTTCTGCAAGACACTCGGGGTTTTTTTGGGGGGTGGGTGGGTGGGTGGAATGATATTTGAAATCAAGTTTTTGATGCTACTGGACCTGCTCGTGGTGTTAGATGTGCGCATTGATCATTGATCCCAGGCCCTTCAAGTAGATGGAGCCAGGACATACATACAGCATCTATGTTTGGTTCTGTATTTAAAACAGTTCTGTCTGTCTGCCAACCATCTATCTTCTATCTATCAAAAAGGTTGAGGGGTCGACGAGATAGCTCTGAGGTCTAAAGCGCCTGCCTAGGCAAGCACTCAGGGATTGCGTTTGGATCCCAGCACCACATGCTGCACCAGCCCTGCCCCCAGGGTGGGCTGAGCTGGCCACAAAAACAAAAACAAAAGAAAACAAAACAAGCCAAAAGGTTGAGCCTAGCATGGTGGTGCAAGCCTGTTCCAGCACTGGGAGTTGGGAAAGGAGGGCTGAGGCAGGAGGATCACTGAGTTGTAAGGCCAGCCTAGACTACATAGTTGAGTTCAAGGCCAGCCTGAACCACATAGTGAGAACTTGTCTCAAAAATCCAAACCAAACCAAAAAACAAAACAAAGAAAAAAAAATTCCGTAAGACCACACTGATATTCACATCACAGGTTTGGGATGGTTCTTCAGCATATTTACTTATTATTTACTCCATCTTCCTCTGTGCCTGACCTCCCATTGCCTTGCTGCCCCTCCTTGGATTGGACATTCGTGGTCCCGTCAGCCCCCACTCTCCCTGCTGCCTGTGACCTCCTGGGCAGACTGCACCCCTACCCTGCTTGGGCAGAAACACCTTGAGAAGGTATCCTTTTCATCCTTGGCAGGCAACACTACCTCCTGGGAAATTCCTCTACTCAGATAGAGGGCTTCTTTTAAGGAGAAAAGGGTTTAGAAAGGTCTGCTTCCTGGCCTCAGGAGACCCTTATGAAATAGGTAGCAGTGTGGAGCTGCATAGCCCTATGGACTAGAGAACCTTGCAGACAAAGGACCACCCAGAGCCAGAGCTCTTCAGCACCCGTGCATTTCCACGCTGATGGTCTCCTGAGGACCCCTCTGTCGTTCAGGGCTTGCTTTTGCTTTTCTCCACATGAGCATAGTGCTCCAAGAAACAGTTCCAGTTAATGCTTAAATTTTTCTTTCTCTCTCATTTAAATTTTATAACTTTCTTTGGACCAGATTTGGATGTTTCTGTCTGGTAATCTGAACAACTAATTTGAGAGCAACAATATGCACTATAACAATCATTGCTGAATTCCTATTATTATTAGTTTTCTGACTTTTTTTTTTTTGTCTCTTTGACACAGGGTCTTGCTATGCAGCTCAGGCTGGCCGCGAGCTCACTTCTAGTCTAGGCTGATCTTGAACTTGCAATGATCCTCCTGTCTCAATCTCCTGAGTGCTGAGATTACAGGCATGCACTACCATACCCCGACTCAATTTTTTATTTTGTTTAGTGAAATTCTATATTGTTTCTAGTGGTTTTTTTGTGCTATTATTTTTTTAAAAATAAAACATTCCATTCCCTAGAGCTGTACCTTTTCTTATGTTACAGTTTGTATCTAGGTATCCCCCCACCCCAAGCCTCAGGTAGTCATTGCTTTTCCAGAGTTTGGATTAATTCATGGCCCAGTGCTGGGCTTGTGGGTGTGAGGACTACACCCATGGATAGCCTGAATGCAAGATAAGGAAGGGAGAGAGAGGCTTGCTCTGAAGTGCTGCTTCTGCCTTTTTGCTCTTGCTGTTTTGCTGCCTTCCGCCACCAGAACTGCTGTCCTCTGCCACACACCACTCTGCCTTGGAGCCAGCCGAGCCTGGACTGAAACCTCCACAAACTGCGAGCTAAATAAACCTTTCCTTCCTTATTTTTGAGTGTCAGGTATTTTGTCCCAACAGTGAGAGCAAATTAACTGAGACATCTTAACATTCTTAAACTGCTCTAGTGGGCAGTTTGCACCTGTCTGCCCCCACCTGGCCTTTGTGGCAGTGCTGGCGCAGCTGTGGTGTGTGTACCACAGCAGGCTGCTGGTTACTGAAAGCTCTAAAAGGTTTGCCATGGCGGATTTCTGGGACGTTGCTGGGGAGAGACCCCCATCAGGCTCCATGTGGGAGGCTGCAGGGAGCCCTCACAGACTTCCCCTCGTGACTCCAGATGGCTTCTGTGCCTTCCTCAAGCCCCCAGAAGGAGGGAAGCCTACCCAGGGCTGGCAGCTTCTCCCCCGATACTGCAGGCCTACACTCCTTCAACATAGGGTCCTTCAGACTGAGGCTGGTACCATGAGTATTGGTGGATGGGAGAAACCACGGACCGAGTGAAAAAAGCAAACCTTTGGAGGGAAAAATAAATATTTGGGGGAGAAAACTAGAACAGAAACAATTTAGGAGATGCCAATGGGCAGGACTTAAGGACACACAGTGAAACCTTGCAGCTTGAAGGACATGGCTGTTTTTGAATATATGGAGCTGTCAAAAAATATTCCCACAGAACATCTCATTCAGTTGTGGAACAAAGGGGTAGAGACAGAAGGGAGGATGGGGCAATTTGGGCCCAGGCGGGCTGGGCTAAGATAGCTGCCTACTCCAAGGAGACTTGAGTCGTCACAGGGGCACAGGAAGGAACAGACAGACGGGGAATTGTCTTCAGAACACACGGGAGAAAGAAATTTAAATTGCTGGACTGGAGCGCATTAGTTTATAGCCTACATGAAAGACACTTAGAGGAAATGACTATCAGGGAGCCAGAAACTAGAATTTTACCTGTTTGGTTTTATAGACTTTACGAGTTATTAGTATTTTTTATGGAGAAAGTACATATTGTAAAACTTTTAATTATAAACTTCTATTACAGTCTATTGATGGAAGTTCCTAAATCCTCAAACTCTGAAAACTTTTTTTTTTTCTTTAAAAATATTTTTTTTTAAAGACAGGGTCTCATTATGTAGCCCAGGTTTGTCTAGAACTTGCTATAATCCTCCTGTCTTAGCCTAAGAGGGCTGGGATTATGGGCAAGCACCACCACACCAGGCCAAGTAAAAAAGTATTCAGTGTAATGGGTATAGGTTATTAGAAACTGGTGAAGGGGTATTCTAGAGTACTAGTACAGTCAAAGAGGTGAAAATACAGGCTGAACTCTGAGGAAATAGCGGATGGTAGATGTGGTTGGGAACGCTACACAGTACTCACATGACCTGGCCTGAATGGACACGAGGGTCTTTTTGATTTTTTTCACATTTACTGTAACTATGTTCTCTGCTCCAAAAATATCAAAGTGTCTGATTGTGGGCAGCTCTGGGTGTATGTCTCTTTTTCGGTGTATTCTCTGAGTCATTTAAAGTTCTTCTTAGGGTTTTCCTTCCTGGCCTTCACATTTGCCTTAACATAGGTGTTTCCATGATACCAGAGGTGCACCCCAAGGTGAGCTGGAAGTGGGGTGAGTGCTTTGTGGGATGCTGCAGAGGAGAGTAAGGATTTGTTACACACTGGCTCCTTCTCCACTGGACTTCATGAGGCTCTTTTTTAAGTCTTTATTTAATAGTGCTGAACTCCTGAGAGAGAAAAAGAACTCTTACCTTTCTTATTGAACTTTTTCCCATTTAGAAATAGCAGATTGGACCTCTGGTATCTAGAAATTGTCACCTGCCTGAACCTTGAAGTCATTGCTTCCTCGCGTGACCTCCCTTGTGAGCAGACTGGGGCACAATGGGTCAGGAGGGGAGAGCAGTTGAATATGCAAAGTGGATGTGGACGAAGTGTACACAGCGTAACGAACAAGGCAGCACAAGTGGCCCATGTAGCATAGTGCCTGGCACTCTGTTAAGATGCTGCAGCCGCTCCATCGCCATGGCAGGACCCTCTTTGTCACTGCAGCCAGCGTCGGTCCCATGCCCACAATCTCCAGTGTTGTCATTTTTCCTATGTTCATTTACTCATGATTCTGGAGTCTTCCGGGGCCTTAGATGCTTGTTGCTTAGACCAAAGCACCCCCGTTCTCCTGGAAGTCTGTGGCATGGGCCTAGCTCCAGCAACTCTAGGTCTCACCTGATGTGGTTGTCCCTGTGTGTGTTGCCCTCTGTCCCCAAGGGCTGATAATTTTATGCAGCGTAAATTCCAAGGTACAAAGCCTCTTACAGTCATCCTGAAGAGTGGCTGTGTTCCTTCTTGGAGATTTGTACTCTTCTCACATGGCTTTCTAGAAAGGGCACCTTTCCCATCCCATGAAGGAAACAGCTGAGGGCACACGCACATGTTCCAGGTTTGGCTGCCTTCTTGACTCTTGCAAGAAAAAACTGAAAAAAAATTTACTTTTATTCTAGGATAATTTATACAACCAATGTATTTAGTCTTTTTCCCATATGGAGCCTTTATATACTTTAGTTTTCATTATTATGCTAATAACCAATGTTTATTGCAGATGATATGTATACACACTTTATAAGAAGAAAATTCTTGACACCTAAGAATTGCTCTGCTAGCATTTTAATGCATGTCTAGTTTTTCAAATGAAATAATTATGTACAGACCACTTTTAACCTGAATTTTGAAATTTTAATTGAAAATATTTTGAAAAACTTTGCATGTTAATAAATTTGATAGAATTCCAACAGCAAGGTCCAATAATAGAAAAAGGTAGATATGATTAATAACAAATAGCCTTATTAAAATAAATATCACTATAGCAGAGAGGGGATTTGACTGAATTAGGAAAGAGTTTATACTACCCTCTTTGCTTATCTTTTTCTTTATCATTTATTTGCTTTCTTGTTTTGTCAACTGTTCAATAGCATGCAAGTACAAAATCCAGCACATAGTAGATCGTCAACACATCCTTTTTGAAGAATGAATGAGTTAGTAAATTCATATCCTCACTTCATGTCACTTTAACCAGTGGATCATGGCCAAGACTAAATCTCCATATTCTCTTCTACATTTCCCAGCACCCCTTGCAAAGAGGTTGCACTCATATGGCAAGTTGGGCCAATGAACTGTGGGTGGGGCTAACTTGTGTTACTCCTGGGCTGGGGCTGAAGATGCTTACCTCATTTCTTTCTTTCTCTGACTTGGGACATTGGTGGCCATGTATTTCAGTGGACATAGCTCTATGGTGGAAGAAAGATACCCAAACCACATTAAACCTTATGTGAGAAATAAAGCTTTTATGAATTAAGCCGCTGCTGTTAAAGCTTGCCTTTTTGGGATGCAGTGAAACCCAGCCAAGACTTTGCTATAAACTAGGAACAGAAATTTTCCCTTTGACCATGGAACTGAACAAATTAAATTGTCATAAGCAGGAGATAGCTTATGATTTTTTTTCTTTTCTATGTATTTGGTATAGGGACTCACTATGCACCTCAGACTCGGTGTGATCCTCCTGTTTTCAGCCTCCCCAGTGCTAGGATTATAGGCATATGCCACCATGCCTGGTCTCTGTGGTCGGCTTAGCATGCCCTGGGGTGGGGGTGGCATTGCATGTGGTGCTGGTGATCGAAACCCAGTCACTGTGCTTATTTAAGCAGGCGCTTAGTCCACTGAGCTATCTGGCTGGCCCTGTACTATGATTTTTTTAACCTCATGATTTTATTTGCTTTTGTGTGTATGTGTGTGTAGCTGGGAACCAAACCCTGGGCCCCACCCGTGCTAAGCGAGTGACGTAGTACTGAGCTCCACTTCCATCCCTGCTTTTAAAACATCTGCTGTGAGAAGCTTGGCTGAAAACAAAGGCTAGCATATCTGAAAATGTTCTGAATGTGAACTAGATTTATTCCTACATGTCATGGGTTTGAAAAAATTTAGCATGTTATCTAGGTTTCCATTGTAAATTCTAATTCTTTTCAAAGCATAGGTTGTTTATAATTTCTGAACAGGAACAATTCTTTCAGCACTGTAGTAAGGAACAGATGTTTGCGTTCTTGGGGTGTCATATTTTTAGGCTGACAGCTGCAAAGATGACAAGTATGAGGAAGAGAATGAGCTATTGGTCCACTGGGGTCAATCATTTACCTATTTCAGAGGTTCTCAGACTTTTTTGATTCATGATTATAGACATTTAGTAATTTGTTTATAGACCCTAGGTTAAAAATATCTATACAACATCTCAGGTTATAACGTTAGGTTTAAGTAACTTGGTAGTGAGTAATGTAGTATCTAACAGCATTTAGCTTGTTTCCCTCAAAAGCCTGGGTTGGGTCAGCTCAGTGGTGAATTATTTGCTTAGCATGTGGGAGGCCTTGAGTTTGATCCCTAGTCCAGCAAAGTCAATCAACCAGTCAGTCAGTCAGTCAGTCAGTCAGTCAGTCAGTCAGTCAGTCAATAAAACCTGTTATAGGGCCCATCTGGTTCACTGTGGGACTCAAGGCACCTCAGAACACAGGTTGGGAACCATAGACCTCTGATCTAGCATTTGTGAGATTTGAGAAGCCCTGCCTATGAGAAGTTCACCAATCTCTAGCCTCACACAAGCCTGTTTTATTGTGGAGAAATCTGTCTACTGGCAATATATTAGAAGGTAGCCAGTATGGCTTCCTGGGAACTGTGGAGCCCTGTGGGCATTGTTCTGGGGGTTTCACAGTTCACTAAAAGAAGTTACTGGGGTAGATGATGGCAGGTGATGGTTACCAGATAGGAGGGAAGCCAGTAGACTAGCTGTGTCCTAGCCAGTTTGAGCCTGTTTTTTCAACGTGTAGGTGCCCATGCCGGTGTGGAATTCCTGGGACCTCTCTGGATAATCCTTGTTTCTTTCTTTAGCTAATTCTCACTGTTTTAATGATTGACATTCCTCAAGTCTTGGTCTTTGATTTCTGTTACAGATTATGATCAAGTGGCTCTTAAAACTTTGTTTTTAACAAAGTGCTCTCTTGAAAATGTCTCCAGTCTTTCAGTTAGAAGACATGCTTTGACAGCCAAGTGTGGGGGTCTCGGAGAGATGGAGAGTAGGGTAGTTTTTCTCTTCCTCTGGTTCCTACGAAGGGACTGTGGGTGTAGGTGCTCTGTCATGAGCAGTGATATGGTGAGGGGCCCACGGTGAAGCATGAGGAACTCTGACATCCACTGACACATCTCGGGGGACCACTCCAGACGTGCACAGCACCCACTTTCCCACCGTACCACAACTGGGGTTCTCCAGCCTGGACACTCAAGAGAATCCTCTGGGTGGCTTTTCATTGCTCAGTCCCAATGTGAGTAGCTGAACCAGGCTGCGGGAAGGGCCCTGGACATAGGCTCCTTCGGAAGTTCCTTGGGTAGCCTAGGTTGCAGGTGAGCTTGCTGGAGGAAGCTGACCTGAGAAAGTGTGGAGAGGAGGGAGAGGAGGGACCTCTCGTGGCTGCCAGCAGGTGCAGGGCTGGGGCCCACAAACAGCACAGGGACGAGCCCTGCAGGAAGACTCGAGAGGGCCGGGGACATGGCTCAGTAGAATAAGTGCTTGTCTGGCAAGCACAAGGGCCTGAATTCAATCCCCGGTTCCACACACACACACACACACACACACACACACAAACATTTTTTTTTTTTTTCTGGAAGACTCGAGAGCCTGAGAGGAGTCAATGACGAAGGACCTCCTTTGAGGCCTTCCTGAAGTGAACGCTGTTCTTAGAGTGCTATGCCCTTCCCTTCTTCCTCAGGCCAGGCCCAAGTTCCATCTTTGTCAAGGACGCAGCCAAGGGCCACTTCGTGGCTTTCGCGCCCCACCGCCCCCTTCAGCCCCCAGCCACGAGGGGGCACCTGCCTGAGGGCCGCTGCTCGGAGGACTTCTGCTTTGGTTGGCAGACTGCCTTTTCTGTCTCCACATTTGTTCCCCCTTTCATCCATGTAATTATATTTTTAGCTGCGCTGCCTAGAATATGAAAGATAAAATTCTCAGCCCCACTGGAGGTGTGACAGGAGGCCAGCAGGGTGCGGGGGAAGCACAGGGAGCGAGTGCTTTCCTCTAGGCTGTCTCTGGGCTCCTGACACATGGATGACCCCAGTCTGAAGGTAGAAGCCACACCTTGGGAATGATGGAGTGCAGAGCTGGACAGGGCGCCTGAGTCCTGGGAACTCCGGGGAGCAGAGCTGCCTCCCTGTCTCTGGCTGGCTGTGTTCAGAGTTCATTTATGTGGATGAGAACTAAGTTTCAATCTTAATTAGTCCATGCTATTTTGGGTTTCCTGTCACTCAAAACTGAATTGAATCCTCATCTACCCTATTACATTTCATCTTGATAGATTTGGACCATCAGTTTGTGTCTTAGGGTCTTGATGTCATCATTCAATATCTCTGCCACCCCATCCAGCTCTCTGTCATTTGTTAATGAGATCAGTGTACCATCTGTGCCTCCATATAAGTTATTAATAAAAACAGAGCCCACAGGCACTAAGGACAGCGGGGTACAGGCTGCTTGGGCCTCCCGCATCAGGGCCCGTGGCCTAACCACCTTGCCTTTGGTGGACCTGGGAAGGGGGAGTGTGGAGGGACCTGAGGACTTTCAGTCAGAAATTGGCAGGTCTCAAGATTTCTTGTCCAGCTGGACTACCCAAAGGGCTCAGTGACACAGACTAGTAGGTGCCATCCCCAGGGTGTCTGACTCAGTAATTGTGGGGTGAGGCCCAAACATATGTATTTTTTCTTTTGCTTTTTTTGAGACAGGGTTTTGCTATGTAGTAAAGGCTGGCCTTGAACTCATTAGCCTGAGCTGGCTCCAAACTCAAGGCTGTTATCCTCTTGCCGCAGCCTCTTGAGTTCTGGAATTACAGGTGTGTGCCACCACACCCAGCTATTCCCAGGTATGTATTTCTTTCCTTTTCTTTCTTTTTTTTAATGAGCAGAATATATTTATTGAGAGAAAGAAACCTCCTGTCCCAAGAGAGGGACAGGAGGGGGGACCCCGAGCGGGTAGTTCACCCCCAGGGTATATATTTCTAGTAAGTCTTGGGATGCTAGAGTTAATGGTCCAAGGACTACATACTCTTGCAACCACCTTAGCTGGAAAGTGAGCTACCAAAGAGAAGGAGTGTTTAAAAGCACCTTGGTGATGCTGGGCATTGTAGTACATGCCTTTAATATGCCCAGTACTCTGGGAAGCTGAGGCTGGAGGATTGCAAATTTGAGCCCAGCCTGAGCAACTTAGCAAGATCCTACCTCAAAACAAAAAGGGCCGGGGATGTAGCTCAATGTGAAGGCCCTGGTTTCAATCCCCAGTACTGAAAATAACAGTTGGCCATGGGAGGTAACTCCTAGAGGAGTTGAGCAGGGCCACACTCTGGTGATGCCAGGGCCCTAGGCTGTGGCTCACAGGTAGGGGCTAGCAGAAGGAAGGAGGTCAGCCCATGTGGGGAGGTGGCAGGAGCTCCTGTCCAGCGGTTTTGTTTTCTCTGCGGAGTTTGCAAGAACATTAACTGAAACCTCCCCTGTTAAGCTCTATAAGGAGAAATTATGAAATAAGAAATAATAGCCAAACTTGGGCATGGCTGAGTAACTCCAAGGAGTAAGTGAAGTAATCCTGGGATTAGGACATCACTGAGAATATCTAAATATTAACCTATAAACAGTTCCAGGAACTGCCGGGCACTGTATTCATCACGCCTTCAGGCCCCACAAGTGCTCAATTTATGGTGAACAATAACCAAGCGTGAGTTCAGGTTTTAACTTAAGCTGTTGCCCTAAACAAAACAGCACTCCATTGGATTTTTTAAAAGTGCATTAAAAATAATTTGTGGTACTAGAGGTACCGCTCTGTGATAGACTGCTTGCCTAGCATATCCAAGGCCCTGGGTTTGATCCCCAGCACTGAAAAACAAAATAAAACAATGACAAAAAAAAGCACAATTGTTTCATAGGAAGAGATTATATGGGGGTTGAACCAGGCCTTCACACACGTTCATCAGTACACTGGTCACATCTGTTTGCTTATTATTTTTGGCAGAACCAGGGATTGAACACAGGCCCTTGCGCTTGCCACGGAAGCACTTATACTAGCCACATCTTAGCCCTGTGATGATGATGATGATTATTTTTAGCCCTGTTTCTTTCTAAAGTTCAGGTTGCCAAGAAATTTATCCAGCAGGTGAAAATGCCAGCAGTGTGAAAATGCCAGCAGGTGCCACCCTGGTGGACACAGTTCCAGTTCGCTCTGATATGCATGAGAAGCCTTCTTTCCGGGACATGAAAATTACAAGTGGCTCTGTGGGCACCGGGCCATCAGGAGTGGATGGGCCCAACTCCACGCTGCCTCTGACTGCAAGAAACTGAGACCAGAGGAAAGTCCGAGGACAGCTTTGTCACTGGACCCAGTCTGTGGCAGAGGGTGGTGACTCCTGTCCTGATTTGTCCAGGACTAAGGGGCAGGGCCAAGCCTGCTATGGCTCCTGACACCCAGGGCACATTGGTCACTCCCCCAGGGGCTGTGTGGACACTCTAGTGAGCCTGCTGAGGTGACCTCTGGTAGGAAGCACAGCTGGCCTCGTGGGTGTGGGGCCGCCCAGGGCAGCACAGCACCTGCCCTCATGGGGACGCTGGTGTGGTTTTATGCTCCGCTATTATCTCTTGAAATCCTTAAGCTTTGGCCAAAGGCCTCCTGGTTCGTATTTAGTGCTAGGTCCACAAATGCTTGCGGAAGGGAGCTCGGGTCTCTTTGCTTCCTGTGCAGCCTTTCTAGAGTCTGGGGGCCTCCCACTCCTCACCCCTCACTCCCTTTTCTTCTTTTTCTCCTCCTCTCTTCCTCTCTCTGTGATTTAAGCAAAACCTGTACAAAGTGTTCCTTTTTCCATTAAATACTTAAAAGGCCACATCATCTGATCATAAGTGTTAGTTATTAAAATAAACCTGGTTTAAGTGGTGCTCTTCCCCTGTGGCCGCTGACACAGAGACAAGGAACAGATAAAGAATGGAGCAGGGTGAGGCAGGAGGGGCCCGCGACCCCCTCGCTTGTGACTCCTGACAAAGGGAGACCTGAGCAGGCATGAAAGAGGCAGTGGCTGAAAGTTAAGAGAGAGACAGGTTTATAGCAGAGGTGGCACTGACAGCGCTTGGCGAGGAGACCGAGGGACAGCGGTGTTGGTGGGTGGGCGGTGGCTGGGCCGGGTCCACTGAGGACTCCTGAAGGAGACTCTCCACCCTCCAAGCTATTTCTGCCTTCCCTTTGGGTGTTCAGAGCATAGCTTTCAAACAAATGACGCCTTAATGCGGTGCAGGCTTAAGCTGTGGCCATCGGATTCTTACTTAATTGCGTTTGCATTCGTGCATGTGTTTGTGGTACACGATCATATTTGCTGTGGGGCTGGCGCAGGTATATAACGTGACTTAATTCTTTTCATTCTTCTCCCTCTTCCTCCTTCCTTGTCTCCTCTCCTTCCCACTTACAAAAGATCTGCCTTTTTGCTCATTTTAAATGTGGGCCCGAAGGAGGTCAGGGACTGGGCAGCAGTGAGGGTAAATAACAGCAAATTGGGAGCGTGAACCCCGAGGCTGGGCTGGGTGTAAAGGTCACCCCGGGCTGGCGGGGAGCAGCTGTGCAGCTGTGTCCTCACCAGTCCCCAGGGATGGGGGGGCCGCCTGCAGGGCGCTTCTTCCCTGATCTGGCTCAGGGACTCTGCCCGGAAGTAGAGGATGCGGCTCCTTGCTTTCCCTGGGCGCATGGAGTTGGCAGGGCTGAGGGCTGCTCGAAGTCCTGAGCAAGGCATGCTGTGCCCAGAGGGAAAAAGATGCCTATGGTAAATAAAATGTATGGCCTAGCTGGAAGGATACTTTTTTTTTTTCTGTCTTTTTGAGACAGGCCTCATTATGCAGTTCAGGTTGGCCCTGAACTCGCTTTGTAGCTCACGCTGGCCTCGAACCTGCAGTGATCTTTCTGCCTCAGCCTCCCGAGTGCTGGGATTACAGACATGTGCCACCACATCAGCGTGGCAGGATGCTTTTAGAAGCTTAGAAAACTGGGCAGTTTGGTGTCTGTTTGTTTGACTTGTAGGCAGTGATGCAAAGGCAAAAGGGAATTTGGGGGTGGCTGCCTACACGTGGGGAGAAGGGCAGGAACTCGGCCCCCCAGCTGCTTCCTGGCCCGAGTACACTTCCAGGGTCAAGGTGGCTCCTTTGTAAAAGCTCTGCCTTAACAGTGTTACAACTCCTAGAGAGGTTGCTGAGAAATGACTTTTAAATTATTATGCCTATCCAGGCTGCTGGAGAAGCAGCTTGTACATCTAAAAACACTGTTGGAGTATTTTTAAGGCAGCTCACATCTGCCTTAAAAAATGGACTCATGGTTTGTATGTTAAAAATTGCCGAGCAAGGTAAATATTTAAAATACTTAAGGAAATAATAATGCCAGACTTAATGAGAGAGTTCATTGAAATGGGTGCTATGTGGCAAATGTTTAATTCCAAAATATGTGCGTATATTTATTTTGTCCTTTTAAAACACATCTTAAAACTTAAATCTTTCACCTTTGAGGGGAGAATCTTCTAGGCTTTGGTATAACCCACTTTATTATTATTTTTTTTTAAAGGGCCAGGGAAATAGCTCAATGGCTTGCAGTGCCTGGCAAGTGCAAGGTCCTGAGTTCAATTGCTGGTACTGAAAGAAGAATAAAACAAAATGAAAGGAGAGAACTTGCCTGCAGCACATGAAGTCTCCCTCCATCTCAGCGAGTAGGTATGTGCACACAACACATCTTGATTCTTGTGTATTTCTCCTGCCTGATTCCAGGCCCCCTTCCCCCACTTTCGTTGTTATTTTTGGCTCATGTTCACCACTGTGTGCGCATTCGTTGTGGGCATTTGGTGCACGCACGCGACACATTTTACATCTTTCCACTGTTCCTCTCCTACTCTCGCCATCCGTGGTCTTGCGGACCCTTTCCTGTTGGCAGAAGGTCAATCTCCTGGTGTCCTGCTACCAGTCCTTTATCTTGCGCTTTATTTACTCTTTGCCTTACCCACATGACAGCTACCATATGGTGCTTAACAAACATCAACTATAGCAGGTTTTACGAATTAGTCCACCAGAGGGCAGTATTTGATAAAAGTTTGATTAACAAATATGTATCAGAATTCATAGAAATCATAAGTGCCTCATTTGCTTTACTCACAGTGATATTAGTAGAAAGTGTTTCCAACGACAGGGAAGGGGAGGGAAGGAAAGAGAAGGTAGGAAAAGGAAGGGGAGCTGCGCGTGCTTGGCTTCCATGCAGGAAAATTGTCCTTGCTTTACCGTGTTCTAAGTTGGAAAGGGTGTGTTTCTGTGTTAGTTTTCAGGATGAAAGAAGCAATCAAAGGAACTAAAAAACAGTTTAGGTAGTACTTTACAAGCCCCGGATTGATCCCATTGGCTTGCTAAAAAAGAGTTTAGTTGTTTTAACTCCATCTACAGCACTCTATTTACCCTCCCTGGGAAACCATCCAAAATTGGCCGCATTCCAGCTGCTAGAAAAGCTCAGAGCTGGAGCCAACTGCGGGTTTGACTGAGGCAGTGGATGGCACGAGGGGAGGCCGCAGGCTTCTTTGGGGCCAGAAACCGTGTCACCGCAGCAGCTGTGGACCAATCTGGGACAGAGGCGTGGGGAAGAGCACCGTCAGGAGCGCTTGCTTTCTCCTCTGCTCCCTTGCAGTGTGGTTCCTTTCCGCCTTGGGGTGGCGTTGACTTTTCTTTGTTGTATTTATTTACAATTAAGCAAACAAACACATGTTCATGGTTAACACCAGTATAAGCTGGTGATAGTTAAAAATGCCCTTTTCGGGCCGAGGAGATGGCTTAGTAGAATAAGCGCTTCCCTGGCAAGGGCCTGAGTTCAAGCCTCCGTTCTGCAAAAAAAAAAAAAAAAAAGCAAAGCCCTTTTCACCTCACATACTAGCTCCACTGTCTAGCTGTAAGCACCAGCAGTGATTTGTTTTTTAAAAATGTATTTAGTACAGGGTCTACAGGGTCTCACTACGTAGAGTGGACTCATAGTGATCCCCCTGTTTTTAGCCTCCCAAGCGCTGGGTTACAGGTGTGCACTGTCACGCCCAGTTTCCGTCCCATTGCAGCACCCCTGGGGTGGTGGGGGTGGTGCTGGCTGCAGCAAGCTCGAGATCGAACCCCGTCCCTGCGCCTGCCTAAGCAGCCACTTTAGTCTGCAGAGCTATCTGGCCGGCCTCCAGCAGGGATTTTTGTACCTATCGTTCAGCAACGTGCCCGTCTAGACACAGGGTACATCGCATGCAAAGTTTTGTATAAATGGGAGCGTACTGTGTGGGAGCTGGTCTACATTTCACTCTTTTTTTGTTGTTGTTGTTCACAAATGTAGATTGGAAATCCCCTGTCTCATTGCTTAACATTGTTCACTGTATTTCCTCAGTGAGACCCGTGTCTCCATGGCAGTACACACTTTATTTTTGGTACCAAGAATCAAACTCAGGACCTTGTGCTTTCCGGGCAGACACTGTACTGCTGAGCTATCTCCCTGGCCCTGGCAGGATACACTTCTCTCCCCTTGGTGTGGGAGAAGATGCCTGTAACAGGCCACGGGTACTCTTACTGACCTAGCCGGAACATTAGGCTGTCTCTGCAAGGTGGAATATGGAAGAAGGAAGTGTTAGTCACATTGGTGAATTTCTTTTGCCCATTTCTAAAAATCAGAACTGGAAAGAATACACTGGGGTCCTGTCTACTCTTTCCTTGGCCTCCGCTGCTTCAATTGATGGCAAATGTGTGAGTGTAATTGTGGTCCCGTGGCTCCTCCTGTCTTCTAGGGAGCTGAGCCTCAGCAATAGTACTTCTGCCTAACCTCACCCTTCAAAGTCCATACTTGGTAGTGACAGTCATGAAGGGACCCTCAGAAGCGAAAGGTGACAGTCACGTAGGGTTAGTGGCTCTGGACTATATAGCTCTGGTTCCTGCTCTTTTGAAAACTGGGTGTAGGATAGTTGAAGTCACATACAAAACTCCGAGTACTTTTTGTTTTGAGACAGGGCCTCACTACATAGTGCAGGCTGGCCCTGAACTTCCTTATGTGGCCTAAACATGAAAGAGAACTCCTGGAACTTCTTCAGAAGGCGGCAAGAGTGATGGGATAGATGTGTTTCAAGTAAAGGAGAGTATTTTTAGGGAGATTAATGGCAATGTGCTTTTTACTGTTATAATTTTTTTAAACAAAATTTAAGCATTCACCATATATTTACATCTTCCATGTGTATTTTGGAAATAATCATTTGAAAATAATCTTGCTTGGAGTGTGGACTGTGGCCCAACCACTCAGACTCTTGAAGTTCTCAGGTGGCTTTTCTAGTGAGTTCCTACCGCTTCCCACTGAGTATAGACAGTTACCTAGGTTGAGCAAGATCGTAGAAAACCTGGACTTTCTTTCTCTTCAGAGACTTGTGTGTTAGCAGACTAGGCTATTTCCCTCTGTGTCCTACTGGCCTGCTTGTGGGTGCTTGGATGTTCTCCAGTATCTGAGGTTGGCTTCTGGCCTCCATTGTACTCAGGCCAGCAGATCTGGAGGGTGCCTGTCCATGTGCTCAGCGCTCAGGCTCTGGGGAAACGGCCTGAGCGAGGCCAGGTTCTTCCCTGGTGCAACCCCGTAGGAGACAGGGACCATAGCCGTATGAACAGTCTGACAGTGGAGGCCTCCAGAGTGCCACAGAAGAAGACAAAGGGGCTGGCCAGTTAGTGCTGGGGGTTCCTCTGTGGCTTACCTGAGATGACCCCTGTTTTTTTTTTTTTTTTTTTTTCCAGAAGTTCAAGGGCCTTAGTTGGTTAGATGCCATTCATGGAAAGGTGTTCTGGGTCTGATTGGAGGAGGTGGGCATTTTCTCATGACATCTGTGTCTATAGGGGAGGTCTGCCTAGAAGAGGTAGAGGGAGGCTGTGATTTTTATGCTCTGGACTTTGATGGGAAAGCCAGTGGAAAACTCTGTTCATGGGACATCTGGCTGGATGACAGATGATGACTGTGTTCACCAAGACAGGGAACATGGCATGTTCAGGCAGGGACAGAGGAGACAACTACACATATAGGTCTTGGAGTACTGAGATGGGTGTGCAGTGGGGCCCTCTCCTTGGTGCTTTCTAGTAAGGTGTAAGAACCCAGAGGGTCAGGCATAGGCCTATATGAGAAAAAGGTTAAAGCATTTCTCCTTCTCTATGAAAAGAAAGGGATCTTGGGTTAACTTTTGGAAGCCCTGTTTGCTGGGTGCCCCATAGAAGTGAATGCCAGTGGGGTTACCAGGCACCCTGCTTGGGGGAAGAATCGCCTGTGGCCCATGAGCTGTGCAGAGCTGGGCGGACTGTGAATGGCTGTGGGCGCTCAGTGAGGACACAGTTTGGGCTTCCTGAGTGCAGGATGCGTCAGTGGCGCTCCCCTTACTGGGACGGGGTTATTACATAGTTGGGGCCTGGAGACTTGTGCGCCTGCCCGTGTGTTTGTCGCACTCCTCTCTAACCCCTGTGAAGTAGATCCTAGCACCAGCCCCCGGATGGCGGCAACAGCCCTGCTGTGCACCATGTCTTCCTCTGCCTTAGGTGAAGCCAGTTCCAGGGCCTTTCAGGACTCTGTAATTTCTCCAGGCTGAGACTCAGAGGAGAGACCACAGGAAGTTCACATGCCATAGGCAGGAAACCCAGCAAAAAACACAGGTTCTTTTTCTTCCTGGTTGTGAAAGAGGGTTTTGGTTTTGGTGAGCTCAAGCCTGTCTGCTGCTGTCCCCGCCCATGCACTGGCATGTGTTCCTTCAGCATCAGACAGCAGATGATTTCCAGTCAACAGGCAGTCATTGATGAGCTCAATGTAAGTACTATCAAGTTTCAAGGCCAGACACATGCCTGTGTACCCCTTCCTCAAGGAATGCACATCCTCCTGGGTAGAAAACGCTATGAGTTTTGTTCCAGTATATAGAAGGGGAAGGATGAGAGAATGGTTCATGAGGTTGATGTCACTTTACAGTGGCAACAGTGAACCTTCGACGGGGACCCCTTTTATAAAGTCAGCCTGTATTTAAATTATTATATATTTTTTTCTCTCTCTCTCCCTTCCACTAATCATGAATTAGTATCATCTTTATTCTCATTCCTGTTGCTGTCAGCAGTGGCAAGAGTTAACATTTTATTGATCACGTATCACTTGCCAGGAACTATACTAGCTCCCTCACTGGGATTATTATTATTTTTTTAATTTTTGACATCAGATATTTTATTTTAAAGAAAAAAAAAATAAAAACAATGGTACAAAATCTCAAAATAAGATTTTAGGAGAGTAACAATGGTTAGTACATTGTCTGTTGTTACTGCCAAAGTAGTTTCTCATATTACAAGATATAGGCAAGAAATAATAAATAAACAACATAG